>NC_066376.1:17504017-17811184 GCF_013377495.2 Cygnus atratus
TGTTAAAGGAATTCTGATTCTTTTTGCAGGCACATTTATGTTTTATTATGGTAACACATTTTACACGTTGTCTTTCCTCTTTCCATTATTCAGAAAATAAAAAAAAAAAGTAATACTCAGCCAAGATGCTGTATTTCAGACATATATGTAAGTTGGCATAGTTAGTTACAATATGTATTTCATTACCTTTGGTTATGCAGCAACCTGTGGGGTTACTGCAAACAAAATACTATGGCCTGAAAATACTCCCAACAAGTATATGGCCTTCTCATGTTCCATAGTCACAGCATTTTATACATCTGAGAAGGACAGTTTGACTCCTACTTGAATTCTTTGGCTTGCTTAATACTGTCTTAAAAAATAATAATAATAAAAAAAAATCCACAAACTTCATAGTTCCTGTAATTCCCCACACACATATCTTCTGTGGACTGCTGTACCTGGTCCTTCTCCTTCCAAATGACAGTCAGGTCATCCCAGTGACTGCGTGTTGAATGCTTCATATACAACTTCACCCTCACATGCCACGGGAAGGTAATGGAGAGAGGATGGAAAAGCTCCACTACAAGGGAAAAAAAAAGAAAAAAAAGAAAAAAACACACCACCAACAATAAAAACACAAGTTCTTCTCACCATGAATCATGACTGTTTACTTTCTGATAAAGAAGAAGGTACAGGATATGCTCTCCCAAAGGGAACGGGGCAACAATTGGTTCACAGAGAAAACATGGTCTTGGTTCACACACATGCATGCACCCCTACCCAACAGCCATAGTGACTTTAGTGTGCTGATTTCTGCAGAATACGAAAAAAAATAATAAGGGAAATGAAGAGTCTTCTATTTACCAGCAAATCAGTAATTATCCGTAATCATCAGAAGATTGATATCTACACCCAAAGCAACTTCCCGCAGTAACAGCCAGGGAAGTCATCTTTATGGAGGTGGGATGTCTTTACCATTATGTAACAGTTTACAATTCTCAAACAAGTAAGTGCAGTTATTTTCTCTATTTTCAGTTAACACAGCCTCAGCATACAGATTCAGCACCTCAAGGTAGTGGCCTGTATCACCAGTGCTCCCTGCAGCAAGCCAGTGCACTAGGGTAACAGAATTCACTACAGTTTCTGACAGAAGCCTCAGAACCATGTGACAATAAAACAACAAAAATTAGAATTTTATCCGAGGAGAAAAAGAAACACATGAAGAAGAAGAAAGAAGAATAAACAAAAATGAACTCAAAATGCTTCAACTACAAATTCAAAAGGGTACTTGGCCAGCTTTCAGAAAAAATGTTATCTGCAGGATATGTCTCTGGTGCAGTCATTATATGCCACATCTGAGATGTTGAAATGTTTTCCTTCTCTCAGTTGTGAAAGACTTGCATTTATATACTAACTTCAGAGTGAGCAACCCTCACCACTGGATAACTGGGCATTTGAGGCTGAATGTTCCTCAAGCATGTCCGTGCAAGCCCGTGTGTACACATGTAATGACAACCTCACCGAGTTTTAAGTCTACAGATCCTATAAAGCTTCTCCTCAGCACCTTGATTTCTCTAGGAAGGAAATATATATGTTTCTTTTCCAGTACTTTTCAACTGTATCCTTAAGTTGTAAAACTACAGAACCAAGACCCTGATGTACACTGCAGAGTGTACTGCTGCTCACACTACATGTTCTCCATCTCTCCCACCAAGGTTGCTTGTGCTTGTGAAAAATGAGGCATTCACTGGCACACAATTAAGGAGCTATTATATTCAAAATGGAACCATTAGGAAGAAGGGAGCGAGAGCCCAACACCTAAACAGGGATTTCTAGTTCAAATCACTACTCTGAATGAGGCAGAACGTAGATGCAAACCTCAGTCGGCCACCTCCCAGCTGTGTGTCCTAGTGCCCTCACTAGAAAGAAAGTAGCTGCAATATTTTAACGCTCTTCTCTGTTTACAAATGGTATCTAAGTCTGTTTATGTCTCCAATACTAGTTCCTATGTTTTTGATCTTCATTAAATATTTAAAATATTCAAAAGCAAATATAAAAATAAGATCAAATGTTTCATTTAATTCAGAGCACTTCTGAAATTTATTGTAAAATAGCAATAGACATTTGTATTTGTTGACAACTTTTCAGTCTGGCTAAACTTTTTCCTGGCACTACTAAAGGTTATTGAAGTTTCACATGCTTCACAAAGCAGAAATATGGCTCTGAAGTGGACGTTTCTAACAGCCAAACTTCTCAAGAATTTGAAGCAAATAAGATCTTGTAAGGCCTGGACTGAGGCAATTTGAATATGGATATGACAGTTTATTGTATAGTCTGCTATCAACAAAAGAATTTAGAAACCTACCCTGAATGTCGTGACCTCCATGCAACTTTGGAAAGAGTCCAGTGTAAATGCCTGTTATCTTTACCTCTTTGCCATCCCACAGAGCAATTTGCCTCAGCATACGTGTTCTATTGCCTTTTTGGTAAACCGTCATGAACACAAGCTGCACTGGAAGATTTTTTAACTAAAAATAAAAGAGGACAAACATTAAATCCCAAGTTCTCTGAAAAGTTAAAAACCTATTGGAGTTTATAGCTTATACCCAAAATTACCTGTTTAGAATCTAGCTTTAGAAATGTGTTTGTAAAAGGTCTAGCACAATGATACCCTAATGCCTGATCACTCCTTTTATTACCCGCATAATAAAAAATTAGCAATAGTTCAGTTTTTAATATATGATTTTTCTTATTTCCTAGGTATCTGTGTATTAACATACTCTGTCTATAGAAGCACACAAATATCAAACCAAACAACAATTTATATCATTTGTCATCCAGGCAAGCTAATCCAGTCATTCAAATTTTTGTTTGCTCATGCTACTGAAGAAATCAAGGGCAAAGCACCTCATAGCAACTAGAGCTGTATGTGTCCTTCAAGGTTTGGCAGCCAGCATCCTGACTGCCATGCTCTAGAAATAGGATAGTCACAGCTTGCCTTTTGCCATTTGAGTTGATGGTACCAACCTGGGACATTGTCTGTATTATTTCAATGACATTAGTGTAGCTGGTTCCAGTGAAAGTTAGCTTAGCTGTAGCATTGAAATCCCTCTTTTCCATACTGAGGTAGAGTTTGCCTTTTGCTTCACTCATGTCAGAATTTACCTTTTAAAGTTCCCAAAGAGAGAGAGAGAGAGAGAGAGAGAGAGAGAGAGAGAGAGATTGAGAGAGAGAGAGATGAGTATTGTGCTCACATTCTTGTCACAGTATATTATGTTATGGTCCTCAAGACCTTAGACAGATCTGACTTGTCAATTTCCCTTATGTTCACATTGTAGAAGACAGGTACAAAATAGCGTATACTGAATAACACGCATAAGAACTTTGTTTGTATGTGACCAGTTATTTCAGGAGTAACAGTGTTCTGCATTTGACTTCACTGGCACAGGTTGCCCAGAGAGTTGTGAAGCCTCCCTCCTTGGAGATCTTCAAAAGCTGCCTGGGCAACTTGCTCTACTTGGCCACTGTAGAGCAGGGAGGTTGGACCAGCTGACCTCCAGTGGTGCCTTCCAACCTCTGTGCCTTCCAACCTCTGTGATTCTGTGACTGACAAATAACCCCATTCATCTGCCTTGACTCTTGTGTACTTTTGCACTGCAAACAGCCAACATCCAACATTGTTTTCTGCCCAGTCTCCCTTTTCTTAGTAGCCAGAATAATTAAAAAAAATTCCGGGGGAGATTCTGTCAGAAGTCGTAATTTATGCAGATGCATGGAAGCGAGTCAAATGGAACAAAGCCTTTCCATCAGGACTGCTGGCATCTTTGAAAACATCAACGTCCTCAACAACAAGAAGGCCAGAGATAGTAGCACTAGAAATAATACAGCTTGACTCCAAAAATACTAGGTAAGTCTAGTTTGTGGCGATGTGTGATAGATAACTTGCACATAGTTACCTTAGTAGATAGTTCTGTTGCACTGGGGAAGTACTGTAGAAAGAAGGGAAGATTCTGGAGTGCTTTTATATTCAACTCTTCACTAAAGGGAAGAAACGGACTTTTGTTCAACAGTATTTCAGAAAGTCTATTCTCACTGACAGCACAAGTTCAGCTGAGTAGTCTCTGAGTCTACCACAGCTATAAAAGTTAAAAATTGCAGTACCTTCCACTGAAAGTTTACCCAGCTCACATTTTTTGATGTATTCATACAAAGGGAAAGGAAACTGAAGAGCAGTGCCATCTCCGACCTCAGTGAAAAACCTGTGTATGTATCTGAGGGACAGAATGTGGCCTGCTGGATCAAAAATTATTTTGGCTGTCATAGTAAATGCATCAGCTCTTTTAAAATTATATATATATTTTTGGAATCTCACTTTGCAAGCATTGCCATGGTTTCCAGTTTTAGAATTTACCATTATTAGACATTTTAACAGAACTTACAAGACTTTTCAGCACAAAGGTCTTTTACTAGAAACTTAATCTAGAAATACCTGAAATACTGTAAAGCTCAAAATATTACATCTCTTAAACGTCCTCAAAAGCCTACAGTTGTGTTTTTTTAATATATATATATATATATATATATGCTATACCAAATTTTTCTGTTTAGGCATCGATTATCAGACACTTTGCAGCATATTCTATTCATTCTTCTTTTCTTGAAATAACTTTTAAATTTTTAAAAGAAAAAATAGGGAAATAAAGCACAGCAGATACAGCCCTACTGATAACAATTTACAAAACTGAGAGTCTCCATTATTTTACATGGTTCAATTATGCTAGAATGACTTAAGATTTGAAGAGCAACATCAAGTTAAGGTATACTTCTAAGTTCTTGTCTTGCTCAGCTTGAGTTTCCTGCATTATTTCACTGTCTGCTGCACTTTGATGCTGTGGGGGCAGGCAAAAAGACAAGCATGCCCCAAACTGCAGGGCTGGGCATCTCCAGCTCTTCATAAACTTACAGAGTGCTTTGGTAAAGAAAGCAGTAATTTTTTCCATGGAATTACAGTGGTCTAATGACATTTTTTCAGTGCTCAGAATGACCCTTTTACCCTTGCTGGTCATTTTTCCTACTAATGGTAAAGGTGAAGTTTCTGTTTTGTTCATAGGTCAGCTTCAGAGCTCCTTCAAATTCATTTTCAGTCAGGACTTCTTTAACTGTCATCTGCAGGGAAGAAAAAACAACAAGGAAGCAAATAAAAAACCACACTCCATAGATTCCACACAATATTTGACCTAACCTGACCACAGTCACTTGACTGACCAAAAAAATGTATCTTCCCGAAAGGCCTTCCAGATGCTTTCTAGACTTAATTCAAAACGATAAAGAGATGTCTTCCTTTATTTCTGTGTTTCCATAGCTACTTATTTGCACCGTTGACAAATAACCTTACTTTTAATGTACCCTTGTCTACTTTAAATCTAAAGCCTTAGATTCTCGTTTATGCCTCCTCCAGTCTTTCATATGCTGTAAATAAACTGCCTCTCCTTCTTTTTTTGATGAAACAGGCAGAGCTCCACAAACCTCTTACTCTAGTGTATTTTCTTTCTCCCACAGCTGCTGACGCATCTACAGCTTTATCTTGAAATGCTAAAGACTCCCCCTGGGGAAGATGATTACTGTCTCTCACTTAAATATCAACACATGTCGTGTTTGCCAAAGTGTGTGGAAACAATAATTTCTGAAGTCCCTTGATTACACTTGTACCTTACACATGAATAAGGCATTTAACGAATTAACATCTCTGTTATTCTTTTTTTCACTCAAACATTTAGAAGATAAAAGACATTTCACTAATGATCAAGGTGGGAGAAGCAGGGGATACATCTAACACCTTTTAATAAAAATGTTGGCATTAAATATACATTTCAAACACTGACACTTAATATGCAGGTTTAATATTGATATAACATTTATTTTCAGAAGAGTCTACCCTTAATCTTGTATTCTAGCTACATATCCTCTTATTAGAAGAGAAGGTGACAGGTGGATGACTTGGATGTGCTGTTCTGTACACTACCCACCAAAAGGCAAGGAGACATTTCAACTAACAACTCTCCCAAAGGATGAACAGGAACAGCCTTTGTTGATCCTGTCAGGTAGTTTGGAATACAAATCTATTTCTGTTCATTAAACTTTGTGCTTTGAGCAACAATGAAATATTTGAGGTATTTGTGCTACAGATGGTTTAACAGAGCTCGGGACTTCTCTATGTATAGTGTATGAAGGACAGCTGCTACTACTGCTAAAGCTCCTACTTTAGCAACCCAAATCAGCTAGGAAGTGACAGTAAACAAGTGCCTTCCTGAAATGATTAGATCCTGAAATCAGTGATTTCAGGTACCTGCTGAGTTTCTTTAGAAAGAGACCATTAGATTTGTACTTAAGATGACGAAGGATTCTGATACATTGGACCAAGTTGTCTCTCATCTGCACCTTGTATAAACCTGGAGTAATTTCACTGAGTCTGTTGGAGGTGCTCTGGATTCATGCTAGTGCAACTTAACTGACAGGTCTAATCAAAGCACATGATCTATGGTTTATTACCTGAAGGAAGAAGGGGAGTCCCAGATGATGGAGAAGTGATATTGAATGCTTCACCTCTGCCATGAATTCAAATAAACCATAGAGCTCAAAGCTGGTATCAACATCCATATTCACGGTTATATCTTTGTCATCATATTGGACTTCACAGATAGTCCTGGTTTTGTTTTCTAAATAGCAATAACAAAATAGTGTCATTTTGAAGGGCTCATTTTCAAGGAATTTCAGTAGTGCCTGTATAAAATTAATCCATCCTGCTTTTGGATTGAGACACTCGTCATGAAGAAGTCATCCATTTGTGACAACATAAGCTGCAGCCTGTGAGTTCGAGGAGTGAAGCAAAATTCAGAGTTTTTTGGATGTCCTTGAACTTATCCAGTCTCAACAGAGCATGTACCCATGAACACGTATTAAGTCACAAGTCAGTTCCGAACAGTAATGTGTTTTTGTGACTAGAGTTGACTAGCTTATACAACCAAGCGTAGCACTTGGCACATAGTACCCACTCCCTCTAGTGAAGAGCTCTGAGCTGTTTTTATCTCCAGGGACTGAGTTCCAGATACAGGAGAAACAACACTAATCAAACTGCACAACTTAAGACCTTTCTCCCATTTTGCTACCAGCTTTTAGTGTTTGAAAAAGGAGAAAATACAGACTGCTAAGAAATAAAAATAAGATGAGAGATATGAAATCTCAAAAATCTTTAGGAGAAAATGAATCACAGACATGCATGTAATCATACAGTCATCATTGGTGGCTGTCCCAAAAGCCTTTTGCTGTTGCTTTTTTTTTCAGAATAGCTAACAACAGTATTGATCCGGTGCCTGCTGGCCTCAATAATTCCTACTTGTTGGTGCTCTATGGTTTTATTTACACAGTTGTCTGCCACTACCACCACAAATATTCTCCTGTGTGGGCAGTGGAGTTACTTGATCAGAAAGGAAATCACCAGCTGAGGAAAATGCAGTTAGGATTTACATCAGGACACATTTTAAGGACAGACTGGCTTATTCAGGATGGTTCTGTCAACAAATAAAAGCCATTTATAATTATTTTCAAAAACTGCATAAAATTACACTGGAATTCATATTTCTGTGCTCTGTAGCAGTTTCTTTGTGTGATCTGGAAAATGAAGTTTCTTATTTTATGCAGTTAAGTATCCTGGGGATCACCAGTTTTACCAGGTGTTGTACCCCGTGAGATGTTTCCTGGAATTAAAAAAACAAATGCAATATAACTAAAAACAGATGTAGTTTAAGAATGACAATTTTATTCACATACCAAAAAAAAAAAAAGGACCCTTTTTAAGTAGAGAAAATATTAATCAGTTTGTAGCTGTTGAAGAAATAGTTGAAACATCCTCAAAGAGTTATTATTCAACAAGAATGCCACATGGAACAGCAGGAACCTACCTGATTTCTGTAAACCGAGAATCAAACTGATTGCCATAGGGTAGCCAGATGCCTGTAGCACCTCATTATTATGAACACTCTGGCAAAAGATATCCATTTGGTGACCAACATAATAAGAGTTTATTATGTATGTGATTGATGTTTCTCCAGCTGCAATATGCATATATCTTTCTTGAGTAGCATTTATTCCTTGAAAAAACACATCTACCTAAAAAATAACATGTAGATATATTTTTGAAATACCATTTAAATGTCATTTCATTTTAAAACAGAAGACAAATGGAAGTGAAAAGTCTCTTTAGTCTATACTTATTTTAAAAATCTATCCATTAGCAGAAAAAAAAAATCTTATCCTTTCATTAATCATCTATGACTTTCCCATAGCAAATCTGTTCAACTGAGTTTCGAATCACTTAAGTCTCATTTATTTATCTCAAATTCTCATTAGTTCTCTTTTATCCCACAAAAACATGAAAAACATGACTCCTGTTATATAAAGAATCTTTGACCCATGCATACTGCCAATGTTTACCAGAGAGTAGGTACTCCAGTACTTCCCTGAAAGAGTACTTAATTATTTCTTTAAGTATTAAATTCCTATTAACAAAATCAGGAGCAATATTCCAATTCACAATGCAATGTGCTGATGCCATACTGCCGTTGATGTGCAATATTTGTAAAACACATTGTACTAACACTGATCAGAATGGAATAACCTGGTCCAGAAATTAGTTAATAAATTTTCTATTTCAGTAGTCCAGATTTTAGCCATCCATATTATTAAATATCAGAAAGTCTCATCTTACAAAATTGTAGTTCTCATTTTAGCCATGGTCTATACATCACAATAAAGGACAATAACTTTACTTTTTTTTACAATTTTTTAAATTGAAACTACCTGTATAGATGTTGGGATTCTGGCTTGTATCAACCATGGCCAAGTATGCTCGAAATTCCCTGTTACATTGGTACTTGTTTCAGACTCCTGGATATGCCCTTCAAGAACCGTCAAGTGAGCACCATAATGCACTTTAATACTCAAGCTCTTGATCACTTTCAGGTTCAAAATAGCCTGCAAGCAACAATGATAATTTGTGAAAATGCGGCTTTGTAAAATGCAAAGTTCCTGTTAGTCAGGTTTCCATCTTCGGTTCAGGTAGCGTCAATCTCAAAGACGTGTAAATAAAAATTCATCTCATATCATTTTGTAACACAGACTAGTTAGAAATATTGAAGAAAGCTACCTGTTATTTTTAAATTTAAGATTTTAACAAGTATTCTGCAGCATGGCCATGCCTTAACCCTATTCAAGCAGTTATGTGATTAATAAAGCTTTAGTGTTGTGTGTAGGCTTGTGTATCTCAGGTATAAAAATATGTCAGATAATCAGTGGCTGGAAGGAAAATACCATTTGGAATGTAAACCTTGAAATTGTTATTAGTACTCAACTCTGTCTAGTCTATACATGGCACACTGAAGATCTATCAGACAGACAAGGCATATGCTAAAATTCACTGCCGCTCCTCAGGTACGGAATGCTGCAAACTCAGCTGTGGCTTGGGTTGTTCATAGATTGGGAACAAGCCTCCAAGCTCTTATTCCTATTAAAAGTTTGGGTCCAGCAAGCTGTTCTTCCAGCCCCTCGAGAACAAAGTGAGCTTCTGGACTCCCCTGCTATTTGACTTCCACAGCTACTGCTTCTATCTCATGGCCTGATTCCAGACTAGGTGTGTGTCTCCCCTGTCAGTGTCTGATAACTCACCTGCAACTCAATCCTGTCTTCTATCTGCAAAGCCTTCAGTGCTTCTATGTTATGAGTAAGTTTGTAGTTCAGAGACACAACACCCAACTTCTGGACAAGGCTCAGTTCTTCTCTAATCTGTTATGCACAAATAACATATAACAAAAGTTAACTGTGGTGCATCTTTGATATTGGCACTGCCCTGATTATTTCTAATTATTGTACTAATTACACATTAGAGTAAAATTACAAAAATTTAAGGTGACGTGTCTAATTTTTTATGTCACATCATTGTACTGCAATAGGGAGTATGAGGCACCTAGTGCTGATGCATGAAAAGAAAGGTTTGACATGGTGTTGTGGTTTAAGTTGGCAGGCAGCTAAGCACCACGCAGCTGTCTGGTCACTTCCCCCCAGTGGGATGGGGGTAGAATTGACCAAGGTAAAAGCGCAAGAACTTGTTGGTTGACATAAG
The DNA here is from genome assembly GCF_013377495.2 of Cygnus atratus. Taxonomy (NCBI): domain Eukaryota; kingdom Metazoa; phylum Chordata; class Aves; order Anseriformes; family Anatidae; genus Cygnus; species Cygnus atratus. The sequence goes on from NC_066376.1 coordinate 17,514,174, forward strand.
AACAGTTTAACAAGACTGAAAAAAAAAATATATATATTAAAAATTAAGTGATGCACAATGCAATTGCTCACCACCAGCCAACCAATGCCCAGCCTGTCTGCGATCAGTGGCAATCCCCTGGCCAAGTCCCCCCGTGTTACTGCTGAGCATGAGGCCACACGGTGTGAGACATCTCTTGCCCAGTTTGAGTCACCTGTCCTGGCTGGGTCCCCTCCCAGCTCGTGCACCCCCAGCCTCCTTGCTGGCAGGGCAGTACAAGAAGCAGAGAAGTCCTTGGCTCTGTGTTAGCACCGCTCAGCAACAGCTAAACCAGCTATGTGTTATCAACATTACTTCCATCTGAAATCCAAAACACAGCACCATACCAGCTACTATGAAGAAAATTAACTCCAGCCCAGCTGAAACCAAGACATACAGTTTGCAAATGGGAATCATGGATCACTGCTGAAGTCAAATTTATTGCTAAAACAGTTGGCACAGGAGTGGTTGAAAGACAGTGGCTTCATTTAAGACCTTTAAAACTGAACCAGCCCCTGAAGAGTATTCCTAGGAGAGCCTCAAGCACAGCTATTTGAAGTGGAAAAGCAATTTTTACCATACCAATCAGCTCACGCTAACCTCTATTTCACATCTTCCTAACATGGAGAAGATACTCACTTGCTTGTTGTTCACACAGAAGTAAGTCAGTCTTCTATAGAAGTCACTATTTTTTTCTGATATTACATCAACTAACATCTTCATAGGAATTCCAATGTCAGCAGCTTCTTGAATGTTATGGGTTAGCACAACATCCAGCTCTTGTCTTTCCTGTTAAAATTTCACAACATATATAGAAAAATATGTGTAGATTCCAAAGCTTGCTGCCATATATAGTTCAAAACAGGAATTTAGTATATTTGTCTGTCCTACACTTAACACTAGTTAAAGCCAATTGCACTGAAATTAAGGAATTTACACTGGGTGGGGATGGGGGGGGTGGAATAGAAAAAAAGTTAAGCCTGACAGATAGTATAAAAAACAGTTTTCAATTACAAGACAAAAAGTGCAAACGTCTTCCTCTCGTGTCAAAAACTTCCACTAGCAATCTGTTTCTCTACAGCACAAAATACCCAGGAATTATCAGTTATGGCAAGCAAGAGAATGATCAAAAGGAACTTCATGTACTTCTCTCTGTGTGTACTCTTCTCTCCTGCACTGGTGACAAGAGAAGTCAAACTTGTAATTGTCAACAGGAAAGCAAGAGATTCACAGCCTTTCTTGTGTTGTTGTCTTACTGAAGAAACAAACAGCAGTGCCACAATTAATCCTTGCCTATTATTTTGCACTGTGAATCACAGTGATCACTCTATAAATCACAGCCTTTTTTCTTCTTGTGCATTGCTGTGTATTTCCATGATGAATGAAGAGTGTTAATACTGGGAGGACCTGTTGTGTACCTGGGGTGTGATCAGCACCTGTGTTTTTGCATGTTGTATCATATTTGATGTACAATATAACAAATACCAAATAGTATAATATAAAAAAATATATGCAGACAAAGAACATAATAAGGAAATTATTCAGGAAGCGCCACAGCCTGTATCATATTATCCTATGTGCTTTACTGTATATTACAGGTGTCAAATTTCCAAAGATTTAATTTTTATTCTGGCATTTGTTACTAAAGCTTGTCTATTTGTTCCCAATAAAATAGTTTAGAGTATGTCATCCAGTACTTTGCACATGCAATCTAATAGTCTGCAGGATACTCACATCAGTGATGTTTAGTATAAGGAGTCCTTGTAATTTACTTTCATCAACAATGATGAATGTCTGTGAATCTAGGTTCATTTTATCCATTAAAACATAGCCTGAACCATCAATTTTTACTGGTGCTCCAAGATCCTGTAGAAGTAAAATGAACAAATAAATAATTAAAAAAAAATACACACACTAAACAAAACACCAAAATTCACCCCTTTTATGCTTACCCACAGGTATTCTATACCTGAGATTTTTTTATTCCTTTTAAGTAGCCATAATAGCACCTAGCTCTAAATCTAGCACATCAGGTAGTATACCCATCCACTTTTTTCTTTTTTCTTCTGAAGATGTCAGACATATTTTCAATAAGACAGCTACCATAAATAGGACACAAGACAACCTGACAGATCTTCCTACCTGAGTGAACGGTCAATTAATTTCCTATGCATTGCATTGCTCCAAGGACACAAAGCATCCATAAATCCAGTGAAACCATACAGTTTACACAGGTTGATTACGGCAGCTTTGTTTTCAGGAGAGGGCAGGTAAATCTCATCTTTATATGTTCCATTTTACCCTGATGTGCATATTGAATCCATGGCTCATTCTGTGACAACATCTCACTAAAACTTTCCCCCCCCACAATTCTGTCCCTTCCATTTCCTGGCTGTGCAGCACTAACTGGTGGGGTCTGTGAGAGGCCTAGTATAACAATGCAATGATTTCAAACAGCAATATAATTTTTCAGTCCGAAGATTCAGTGCTCAATCCAGCTACATTTAAAACTGCTACTTCAGGAAATCCTGCTGCAGAATTTCTCCCCCTCCACCTTCCTACAACAGTCTAGTCTGAGAAAACAAACTAATGAGTAAGAACTGAGGGAAGAAGTGCCACTTTTTCACACCTCCATCAAAAGGCAGAATGTGCTCAGCATGCAACACTAACTTGCTGAGAAAGGTCACAGCACTCTGCCTTTCTTCACCTAGGGAGCTTTGAAACCTGCCTCACTGCCCAGCTCTCTTAGCACCTCCCAGGCACCAGCACTTGAACTCCTTCTGAGATGAGGACTCCCAGGATGTCTGATGCCTGCCAGGTGGATTATTCCCAGGACAGGGCTTACCTTCCTTTGCTTTGTACAGCAGTGAGACTGTACTGCAAAGGATGGACAACATTTCAAGTGTGCGATAGTTTTCATTACATATGTCTACTAGCTAAATCTTTTCAACAAAGACACTACTACTGTTGCTGTTTAGAGTCTATAGTGAGATTCTCACCACACCTAGAAGTTTAATCTCATTAATGAAGCAGAAGGTGTGACTTGGCGGTGCTAGTCAGGCACTCTAAACAGTAAGGTTCAGCTCAGGGGTAGCTGTATGGCCAGCTTTTCAAGAGTTACCACAGAAAAATGCCTCACCAGGGCAGTCCAAAACAGCTTGTTCAAAATGTCATTGTTGGTTTTCAACCAAAATTCCCCTCAAATATTCCTCAATCAAGGTGTCCCAGGAAATTGCAATTGCTGTTTAATGCTGTGGTTTTTTTCTGCTCTGTGTGTCCTACACAATGTTTTTCATACATTACACATCAGTTTGCTAACAAATTCGTTTTCCTGTAAAGCTGAATGAAAATTTTCTGACATTAAGATTGTTCATTTAAATTATATTTTCATTTTGTTTCCCAGTTTACTTGATATATTTTTAAACTACTATAGAGATTTGTTGTCAAACTGCTGAGAAATTACAATCACAGGTGAGACCAAGGACAACTTTGAATACTCATTCTCTCAAGATTAAAATCAAGCAGATTTCTCAGCCATCCTTTTAAAAGAATACACCAGAGCTAGTACAAGCAAGTCCATTTACCATAGGCACTGATTCCTATAAAATTTGGCTTAAACCTTTTAAAGGCATTCTACTGTGAATGATTGGCTCTAAAAGTAAAATGTAACATTAAGAGAATGTTTTGTTTTGTTTTTGTTTTTTTGCTACCACTGAAATCATTAGACTGTTTTCTTTTTACTTTAGTAGGTGCAAAGATTCTGGTTTAGCAGCATAAAATCAAGAGTAATACAAAAAATTCCTTCCTATACCTGAATTGTTTTGCATTTATTTTCTATAGACATTTTCCACTGAAGCTTCTTTTCAGGGTGGAAGTCCCCATTCATTTGAAGCTCACAAGAACCTGATTTCACTCCCAAGCTGATCTGATAGTTTAACTGTTTTCGTGAAGTTATGGACAGCTTATTTTCCCTTGGGACATCCTTCAGTTGAGGGAGATCATGCCTGAATTGAATTTCCAGTGTGATCTTTGGTCTGCACTCTGCTCTTACTTCAAGATGGGCAGTCTTGCCTTCTGTCTCAAGGACACAGAGAAGTTCTGCTTGGCACTTGTCTTTCTGAACAGATCCTGCAAGCCGTGACTGAGTTGGAATACTAAGATCCTACCAAGATACAAAAAAAAAAAATATCCATTTGATTATACATACACATTGAGATGAGTCAATTTTGATTAATTTTTCTTTTCCCTTCAGCACACAAGGAAGGAGATCTTATGCTACAAAATCAGAGACAAAACCTGCAATCCCTGCACTCCTGCTTCTCTCACTCCCAATGATAAGGTGACTATTTGGCCTGAATAAAGTCTGAGGGAAGATTTTTGGACTGCCCTGCAAAATTTACAAATTCTTTCTTTATATGAAATTTTACACATTTACAAAAATGCAAAATGCCTCTTTCTTCAGAGTAGCAAGGTTTATTGACCATCCTCTGCTTCATTCAGACCAGACCAATCTCAATTTTCAGAACACATTAACACCCACAAAATAATAGGCCTAACAGATATTCTTGCATCCGGTGTTCCAAGATTTTTTTTTATACTAAAACTTCAAGTTTGTCCTATGTAACATCCCAAATGAAATGTTTCCTCTCATTTTTCTGAAATATTTGCAAAGATACCGAAAACTCTACTATTTTTAATTTTTTAAGTGGTTTACATTCCCTCTTCGTGACTATGAAAATACAATGATAAACACATTCCCATCATTTTTATTTTAATCTTGCTACTTTGCAGCTGAGTAAGCTAAAACTGAGGAGTTAAAAGCAAAACATAAATGCCTATGAACATCTGGAAATAAACCCCAATCTTACAATAGTCATTCTTTCTAATGCAGTCAGAGATGCTCGATGTGAAAACCAAGGAAATTTCACAACTTCTACTATGATAAAAAAGAGACACCAGAGAAAGCATTTCTCTGACAAAAGGTTAAAACTAAAATTGCTGTTCAGCTATAGAATTATAAGGGCAGTCTCAGCCTGCCAGGACAACAAGCAATAAAGACACTGAAATAATCTTAGCTTACAGAGAACATCTATGAACAACAGGATCCCTTAGATACCTTTTTGCCTAATGCAGTAAGACAGATATGTCTTTAGAGTGGTTTTCCAACACTCACTGTTGTTTTAGCTAAATCTCTACATGGCCTTCATTTGATCCCAAGTCTCTCATTAAAAGCCTCCAAGAGCTACCTGCAGAAGCTGACATTCTGTTTCTGTTTCCAGTGTCCATTCAGCTTTATTCTGAATACAGAGATCACCTCTAGCCTTAAGTTTGCATTTGCCAGCCTGCAGCAACAAAATGCCCTCAGTGGTGGAGTCTGTGGAAGCAGAGAACAGGACAGAGTTTTCAAAAGGCAGCCCAAGTTGACTCATCCAGGGAACTGAATGCCTGAGCATCCCTTGGAAGGCATATTTGTTTTCGCAGGAAGTATCCATCTGCACATCAACTGTTTTGCCATCACACTGGAGGTTCATCAACAAGCCAATATTGCAGGTGTTCTGTTGAAATGAGCCCCCAAAGGCTACAGCATGCGGCAGTCCCACTCTCTGCAGCAGAAAAGATGACACTATTTAAAGCAAACCAATTTTAAAAACTGTCCTCCTAATTAATCAGAAAGCATTTCTTCTTTCTGAACCAATATGCTTTTGGAAAGGACCATCCAAGACAGCTTTTTTCACAGAGAAATCAGAAATTACCCCCAAAATAAACAGAATGGAAAAAAAAATGCTAAAACAACCCTTTAAGAAGTACTGTAGAAGGAGAAGTTCATAACCCCAAAGACAGCCTCCAGAATTTTAAACAGAAAGTACATGCTTTTCATTAGATTCCAAAACAAAAGTTTATTTTAATTAAAAAACTATGATTAAGCAACTATTTTATTGCAACAGCAGTAACATCTGCCATTGTACTACCCTAAATTCTCAACTTTAAATACACTCCCTCTGCAAGCACTCTCACTCAGTGCTGTACCAGAACTACTTTAATGACCAAAACTGTCATTAAAGATACTCCTGCATCAGGACAGAGTTCTCTGTAACTCCTGATGGTTAGAAATAGAGAGGCTATAACACCATACAGAAAACAATTGATGCTTACCTCTAGGCTGACACACTTGTTTGTAAAAGTAAGTACCCATGCTGTTTCTGTTTCATTGCTTGTCAGGCTCACTTCTCCATCAGCTTTGAAACTGCAAGGCCCGAGGATGACATCAATAATTCCCTTATATTTGTCACTTCTGATAGCTGACACTTTCACTTGATTCTCTTTGGAAATACCCAGAGATTGAAGATGAGGCAACGAATGCTGGAAGTCAATTTCCAAATGTGGCTGGATGTTAGTGGTGGCATGAAGTTGCAGGCAGGCAAACATGTCGTTAAAGGAAATGCGTCCAAAGATGATGACAGTAAAGTCACTGGTAATCATCGATCCATTCAGGGAAACCCTTGCTGGATTCTGAAAAATTACAGAAAAAATGTTGTCAAATTTGTTTTCCTGTCAGATCATATACTTTTTAAAAATGTGCATGTTACTAAAAGAGAACTATTTCCCTACTAGCCTGCCAACATGCTGGTACTCACCCTACATATTCATAAGTACCTAAACAAATGGAGAAAAGGCTGAAAACCTTTAGTTAGAGTTCCACAATAACAATAACAGAAAAAATAAAATAAAATAAAAAAAAGCCTGTTCAAACAATTATTAATATGAGAAAAATCAGCTACTACTATTTCTGTTATCATTACTTCTGTTTTTACTATAAACAAATACAGCTCTAGCAATGTGAGAATGTGTTCTATTCCCCCAGACCTCAGCAGGAATGACTAGTGTTATGTAGGTTGGACCCATGTTACATGAGGGCAGAATTGAAATGCATTTGTCTTTCTTTGCCATTAGAAGAAACATGGCAATCTCCGTCACTATGATTACTATCTTTTTAGAGACAAACAATCTTATATAACATCAGTCACAGGAGACATTTTTAACACGTTCTTAAGAAAATGTCAGATTATAAAGTGTATCTTTTTGGAACAGTTCAAGTATCATAGGGGCTTTCACAAACAAATTATTAGTGAGAAAGAGCAGAAAGAGTAAGAAGTAAACTATGAAATTCTCAGCTTGTGTCTCCTATGCTCGCTTGTTCCTTTCATTTCAGGTTGGCTGCTCAACAACAGAGTAAAACCATATATGCTGCGTTCTGCAAGAGTGCATGAAACTGAATGCAACCCTCCCCATGGACTTACTCGGTTTTTAATGAACAAGTAATCTGATCTGTATGAACCTGTGAATATTAAGGAACTAAGAATATCTTAATGTGTGTGCAAAACTTCCAGCTACAGTTCTACATCTCTGACACCTTCCAGCATTTAGATTCCCTTACTGGTAGTTACAAGAAGATGTAGTTGACAGCAGAGTTTATGAATGAAGCCAGTACCTCAAAATGATGAAATGCAATCTCTCCATTGCAAAGGCCACAAACCTGTTTGTTAAATTCTCCACTGCAAGTAACCTGTCGGCATATCAAAAAAGCACATTCAGAGCAAGGAGAAAAGCAGAGAGGACTAAAATACAAAGGAGTGAGGTAAAAGGCAGCTTTCAGGATAAAGAGCATGCATATGTTAAACCATATGTATAAGATTAAAGTTTTTTAATCTCAAAAAAGAAACAGTTTAGTGGATCTAAAGGAAAATCACACCTTTAGTTTTACATTATCATGCCAAAATATTATCAGTATAGATAAAGACAGAAATATATCTTCAAACAGTAGGAAACCACTACTGGCTAGACTGAGCTATTTTTTGACACTCTGACTTTCGATTTTAGCAGGAGATTATGGTATTTCTTATCTGTAGCACGGAAAATACCACTGTCACAAATAGATGTTCAGTATTCCAAATGCAGAAAGTGAATTCCTTGGGAAGCGCTGTTGGCTGCATGAAAACTACTGCTATTATTCATTCTGCCATCAGCACCACCACACCCACAAACAGTAAAGTGATCCACCTGAAAACCCTGCTGTATCAAGATGGAAAAGTAGGGGCTGCATATAACTGGCCCTGGGCAAGCACCCTTTTGGATATATGCCCATTCTGACTTCATGACATTAATACTTTTGTCATCCACCACATTTTACTTAGTAGTAAAACGCATGTTTGCAAACAACTCTTAGGCTTTCTGTGGTAGCTTTGTTTGACAAAATTCACCCTCTCTTCTGACCTGCTAGCTTGTTCTCACAACGCAAATTCAAATAGTTGACACACAACAGAAAGCTAGATCAAATACACCACATAGCAGGATGTCTGCTTACCTGTAGTACACATGGAATGATGTTAATCAGTCCTCCCACATCGTGGTGAAGTGAAAGAGAAATTTCCATGGCACTGCCAGTGGTTTTCATCTCTATTTCAATTTTGAGCTGTTCTGTCTCTATGGTGGTTGTTAGCCCTGCAGCAATCTTTGTGGTGAAATTCTAAGCACAAAAGAAACCAAATCATGGGAAGAAACAAATAACATCCCAGCAACAATTGGCAAAGGCAGAGTCTGTTTCACGGTGCTTAAACATGATAGCCTGTGTCAGGGCAGCAGCACTGGTAAAATATTAGTACAAATTCTTGAACATGGCTTCAATTCAAAGAGAGATTTTCCTGTCATACTACACCTTCTGAATGCTGTGTGCCAATGATGCCTTCAGGCTTTAAAACATACTGAGAGCATTCAGTACACAGGAAGATTTGAGTCTTAAGGCATACCTGATGAAACCAGTGAAATTACTGGTCAGCAGGGCCAGGGGGATTGGTATAAAATTCTTCCTCTGCACAACTCTGTGGCTCACTGTACCACAGTGGCTGAACCCACCACAAACGTAAGTATAGTAGTGACTTGAGCCTTCCAGCATACATAAGAACAAGAAAAATATTTGAACTTTTTTATTTTTTTCTTTTATGGAAGGATAATCTGAGATACAAGAGAGCTATAACTTGTTCACAGATCTATAGCAGAAATGCAGATAGACAAAAGAGTAGACAAGCAACACCGTACCAGGAAACATGATCTGTGATGCTGCTGTGGATAGAAATTTCCAAATGGAAAGAAATGCTAAGCACTCTTCCTCTCTTCAGCAACATCCAAAGGATGACATCAGAATTAGATAAATCCCAGTACAAGATGCAATGCAGTGCGAGGTTTGTTGACAGTTACTTGATGGCTACATACATTAATGCCTCCCTGTTCACTTCCAAGTTATAACTTCACAGTTATAGGGGAAAAATAAAATTGGACAATACTCCTGTTGTACAATACTCCTTGTAGTAGCAAGGCACTACACTGAAACCAGAAGTGAATTTAAAATCTCATTTAGTCTACATTCACATCCAAAACATCGGGCAACAGGTACACCGTATGACAAGAAACCATCCATGCACCTTTGCTTCGCATATTAACTTAGTACTTCTCAAAAATGCAGATGTGTTTGGAATAATGTGCACAGGAATAAACTACAGTTATTAGAAATGGTTCTGCCAGAAGTTAAATAATAATAGGCTGAACTTTTCTTACCTCATAATAGCCAGCAGCTTCCACAATAAAAGGGATCCCATGTTTTTTTATCTTTGTGACGTTGTGCTTTAAGCTCACAGACAGATGGGATTTAGGAGGTTCTGTGGACAGTCTGTGACCTCCAAACACAGCAGAAATTCTTTCACTGCCACTCTGTAGGACTACAGTAATGGTGTGATTTCCTGTTCCGTGCTCATATATCATGGTGAGAATGCCATCCGAGGGCAATCCTATTGACAGGGAAGGAAACAAAATCAACACTGCTGGGTTGTCATTGTACTGAAAAACTGTATTACAGATTAAGGAAGAGCTATCATTTTTCATAAAAAGAAACAGATTTTTCAAGTGCTATCCTCCAGTTAGCTGCACTTTCTGATATTTACAATAAGAAAAGACATTACCTACCATATACAAATCACATTAAAAAAAGGATTATTAAATTAAAATGTGGCATGCACTTTAGAAGTAAATGATTTTTCTTTTTTTTTAATAAAGGATATCTAGCAATGTGTATGGTGTGCAACTCCAGTAATCATCTGTTAGAAAATTTCAAAACTGATTTCTTCAGTACAAAGGGACAAAGACAATTCATCCTTTCAAAATCATTTCGGTTCATGAAAACTCTTGGCTTTGTTTAGTAAACAGCACTTGAAATAGTTTACTGGGTGATTTATTCAATGACATTCAGTTTTTCAACTATGGCCCAAACCAAAGCGGACATAAAAATATGCTTAGAGGAATGGATCAGCATGCAGGAATACAGATGTACAAATGAGAAATAATTTACTCTGAAGCAGTTCAAATAGTATTTAAATATTCTTTTACACATATTATTGTATATTCTTAACATGAAAAAGAATGTTGCTAAATCAAGAGTGAATCAAACTTTATTCTGGTGTGAACAAATGCAACTCATCTACTTCTACAGATCTGCATTCATTTAGACAAGCCCACCTTCACATCTTGTTACATCACACCATCAAGTCAGAGATTTCTTCATACCTGCGTTTTTTAAAGAGCTGATATTATGTGTGAAAGTCCCAGTGACTCTATTGTGTCTGTGACTCATGACTTTGGAAAAATCTACAAAAAGGGCCTTCTCATCCATGTGGAAGCTAACTAGACTTCTTATCATCTCTTTACTCAGCTCCAGTTGTCCTTTCAGTATTGCTTCTACTGGGATTGCCTGACTGCCATTCTGAAACATAGTGAAAGTGATATTGCGTATGGTGGTATTCCCAAACACATTTCTGCTCCTGAGATGGAATCCATACAGTGCATTGTTGATCATCAAATTGATGTTACCTGTAATGAGCAGAAATGATTACTGGAGACAGGTGCCCTTTGGGACAGAAGTAACCAGGATTTGACGAGCAACATCTTAACCATTTATTTAATACCAGGAGGAAGTAAATGAATTTCCATTGATTATAATAGATAATTTACCCGAATCCAGATAGAAAATCAGTTTATTCTTGAGAGAGAGTTTATCTACTACTAGAAGTGTCTGTGTTTAAAACAAATTACATAATGGTACTTCTGACAACCATTTCTTTTTACTCACCAAGTTCCTTGACCCTTTAGGCCACAGACTACACTATCAGTGCTCTCTGAGGGAAAACTTACACAGGGACCGTGACCTATCACAAAGGCTACTCGTATGCCTCCAAGCTAAACAATCCCTCTGGAACTCTGCAGTGACCTATTGCATCCATGAACCATTCAGAGGAGTAAGGGTCCCAAGTCTGTCTCCCTCTGTGTTTCAGAAGGACTGCATAGGAAGGATGCCTCCCACTACTTCCTTCAATTAACAAAAATATGAAAACTATCAAACAAAAAAAAATGCAACTGCATCTATGTGAATTCACTCAGAAGTAGTTTCAACCCAACGACCAATAGTTCATTTTGCTTGTTAAATACTCTCTGCATCAAATGCACTTCAGTAAGAAATATATTAAGAAGTTTTCTTGGATAGCTGCAGCAAAACACAAAGTAAGAACATACCATTGTGAATGTTGTTTTTGTGCTTTAGTAATCCATTCAGAGAAAGGAGATGAGGTATAGTCTTGAATCCAGAAAATGTGTGTTGGACTCTTCCATTTAGGGACAAGACAAAACCAACTTTCTGCTGTCTGGCTCCCATGAAATCCACATGAAGCCCATTCTCATTAAATTTTATCACAGAAGATATCAGAAATCTAAACAGACAGAGATAAAAACTGCCAGTAAGGTCCCATTATAATGCTTATTTCATGATCATCACCCCCACCCTGTTCAAAGCAGGATTGACAAGAGCTGGGTGCTCTGGTCTGTGTAAAGTCAGGTTTTAAGTATCTCCAACGAAGGAGACTCTGCAGACTTTCTGGGCAATTTGCTCCAGTGTTGTGAATCAGTGAGTCAGATGCATTGGAACAGTACGTGATATTCACCAAATGTTTAAAAAAAATACTCAATAAAGTCTAAAAGATTGGCAGATGGAAGAAGAAGATAGAGTTGGACAGAATTAGGTAGAGTTGGAAATGAATTAATCTCTGCCACAATGTGAAAACTCTCTTCAATGCCGATTTAGAAACAGAATTATAAAGCTCATCATTGAGAATTCAGCATTAACAATAATTTGAAATGCCACTGTCCTGGTTTCAGCTAGGATAGAGTTAATTTTCCTTCTAGTAGCTGGCAGGGTGCTATGTTTTGGATTAGGATGAGAAGAGTGCTGATAACGCACTGATGTTTTAATTGTTGCAGAGCAGTGCTTATTACACTAAGCCAAGGACTTTCCAGCTTCTCGCTCTGTCCTTCCAGTGGGCAGGCTGGGGGTGCAGCAGGAGCTGGGAGGGGACAGACCCAGGACAGCTGACCCAAACTGGCCAAAGGGGTATTCCATACCATCTGACGTCATGCTGAACAATATATAGGGGTGGCTGGCCAGGATGGGGGTGGCCGGCTGCTCAGAGATAGGCTGGACATCGGTCAGCAGGTGGTGAGCAATTGCATTGTGCATCACTTGTTTCGTACACATTATTATTAGTAGTACTATTATCATTATTATTGTTATTTTCCTGTCTTAATAAACTGTCTTCATCTCAACCCATAGGCTTCACTTTCCCGTTTCTCTCCCCCATCCCAGAGATGGAGGGGGGAGGGTGAGCCAATGGCTGTGTGGTGCTTAGCTGCTGGCCGGGTTAAACCACAACAGCCACCAACATCTGGGTTTGGTAAATGAACCAACAATCATTTCTTTGCATCTTAGCCCTGAGCTGAACGGTGTTGGAGAAACATAGCACATATTTTTAGGGAAATCTACTGGAAAAACAAGAAGTTCAGTTTTCAGTGTTTCAAGTACAAGACAGACACAATTTGCAAATTTCTGTCAAACTGTCCACTGAAATATCTGACTTTCTGGAATCAAGTATACTACGCAGTATACCTTAAGGTGAGGCAATCCTATTTTCAGAGTGTTTGAGATCCTTCCTAAAAATTTGAACCCTCTTAAAAGACTGATAACAAGTAAAACCTTAACAAAAATTCACTTGTTGGATAGAATTGAACTACATGTCAGCAAAGTAATATTCATTTCATTGGTCAGTGACTGAAAACTGTATAGATTGAATTTTTTCCTTTATCAATTCTTAAAAAAAAGAGTGTTTCACTAACAGGACTAATGCATGAAATGGCAGTGGCTTATACTGCAGCTATATGAAGATAGTTACATTTAGATATTTATCACAGAACACAGTTCAGCTCCTCTGTTAACCAAGATTCTGATTTCTCTACCTCGATGGAAACGTTTTGCACATGAGCTGGAGCTGTATTGATTCAGGGTTTGTAAGGATTGCCTGGTGGAGGAAAGCCCTCAGTTCAACACCTCTAGCGTTCTTCCTATTTTCTTTGTTCATATCAACTTCCAGCACCAGCACATCCCTTTCATTAGAATGAAGATAAAGAGAGCCATTGAGCTTGTTTTCATCATAACTCTTCAGTGCTGCTTGGGCCTATGCATAGAGAAAATCGAGAACAGGTCATTAAGAATCTCAAATCATAATAAAACACCAACAACATAATGAAATCATACTGAAACACCATTCTGAGGAATAAGACTGTAGGCAGAAACAAGGTTTGATAGTCTCATGAACCCATTAAAATACTTCAGTCAGAGGGACTAAAAAATTAAATTGAATAATTTGTTTGCCTGAAAGTTCATGCAAGGAGACTGTGGTAAATAGGGAACTGACCTGTGAAGACACGGTTTTGTTGATGATGGCTTTTACGTTCACGCTGTAATCGAAGTGTTCTGGTTTGGTCTGCCTAGAAAATAGCTCCCCACTTAGGCCCATTGCTTGTGGATATTCAAGCTATTTGACAAAGTAAAATGCATAATTACTGCAATTGCTTCAAGAGATTTGCCATCTAAAGTTTTAGCATGAAGTGGAGGATGAGCATAAACTCATGTGTATATAATTTTTTTTTTAACATCAATTTTACCCAAAGGCACAGAAAAATAAATCAAATGCATCAAAAACCACATGACAACAAATGCTCATTGTGTTTCTTACAAGACATTATTGACAGGAATTATGATTTGATGATCAGCTGTTATACACCCAGCAGCCTTTGTCAGAACCTGACCTTTATTGAATTTGGATTCTTACATGCATAAAACAATTATAATTCTAAAGACAATGCAGTAAAAGAGCCACCGAGACATAAAAATTAAAGTGTCATAAATAAAACCAACATGGAGAAATTGTTCTTTGGAAAGGAGGAAGGCACATTTTCTCCTTAACTTGTAAAATAACAACCAGTTTCAGCATCAATACCTGGAATGAGTGCCTCATATTCACGTGTAAAAGATGTCTGAAGTCTACATCACTGGATTTGTCCTGGTATCTTCCCAGAAAGCTGAGAACATCTTGCTTGTTGACTTTCAAGGTAGTCTCAACCTCATGCTTCACCTATGTGTTAAGAATGTGAATAAGTGAATTGCATCAGGTATTAACCCTACATATTATGAAAGATGAGAGAAGTCATTGCAGTTTAGAGCTATTACGTTGTGACACAGAATGAAAAATGAGCAAAAAATAGGGAAAAGAAAAAAAAAAGCATTTGTTAAGAAAGATGAACAGATACACCTAGATATAGACTAGAATCCCTTCTTTCCCCGCACTTTTTAATTATAATGATATTTATACTTAAAATTCATTTTGAAAGATCATATTAGGGATTATTATGTATTACCATACAAACCATTATATATTATTGTATGAAACACTGTATTAGTCAGCCACAAAGCACATCATTGTGCTATGAATTTTTTGTGTACAGCATTTACTTGGTGAGTAACTAGAGACCTAGAGCAAATTTGGTCTAAACGGACAATAAACTGGAAATCTACAGAGAGAGGTGATCAATGTCTCTTTCTAAATGAAATTTAATGGTAATTTTACTCACAGGTTGGTGACTTCGAGTTAAAATGCATATTTCAACATCTCTGGGGAACAAACTGTAGTTATAAGGATGAGCTAAGCCAGCACAAATCTAGAAAAAAATCAGAGAAAATAGAAGGCACATAAGATATGTACATTAAATCAATCACTTGCTGGCTTTTTCCAGCATGCCAGAAGAAGAAAAATTCTTACATAACTCACATAGGGGGTTTCAGGTTGGTAGCCAAGTATAAGAGTTTGAATTGATTCCTCCAGCCCATTTATCAGAACTTTTGTTTCCAAGAAGTAGTGCTTTTGCTGTTTGTCAACAGTAAATGTCTCCTGCAGAAGAAAGGTCTGCAAAATCGGCAGTTTAAAAGGATGCCTGGAGCACAACAAGGAATGAACAAACCATAAAAGACCTTAATGGACAGCCACAATGAGAAATTATGCAGAGTTCAACTAGAATTCCCAAATCTTCAATTGCAGATGCCATCAGGGTGTCAGATACAGAAGCAAAACACATGCAGCCAGGACCTCTGAAAAACTGTGTAATTACAACTTCATACAAACTATACCCATTTACCAGAATTTCTGATAGAGTTTCCAGCCTGGATTCAGGAAAGGCTTGGAAGACCAGTTGAGAGGATGACCTAAAATTCTGACATGCATACTAGTACATATGTTTTATAAACCTGCATGGCCAAGACTTCATTTCAAACAGGTACAGTGTCCAAAAGCTTAGGGCAGCTTTCAAAGTATCAGCTATCAAACACTTTTCATGCTTCCTGCAGAAACAATAACTGCATGCCAAGAATTCTACGCAACAGATGTTCAGCCAATATATAGTTCAATTTACTACTTCAGTGCAACATTTTATGGACTTTCTTAAATATTTCTCTGCATTTACTTAGTTGGAAGTCTTGGAAAAATGCATTAACTTTTATAATCAGATATTGGACTGCCTTTATATATTCTGGATGTCTGGTATACCTTATCGTTTTTCATTTTTTATTTATTTATATTTATATATATATATATATATATGAAGTTATTTCCAAGATGCACAGTGGTTCCTAAGGGAGCCTGTGCACTCCGATTGACCCTACTATTCCTTAAGAAAGCTGAGATATCTCTAGAGATGATACAGATTTCTGAGGTCTGACAACACATTTTTACCAGAGGCTTCAAGCTATGTTTCGATAATGAGTTCAAAAATAAGAGAAACTTTGGAGACAGCCAATATCTAGATGCAGTGCAATCATTCTCACCACCAAATGGAAATACTTTCTAAAACATAAATAAGACTATTTATTATGTGTTTTAAGAGGGAAATATTTGGTTTTAGAATGCTTCCATTATTCCTACCATATCTGAATGGCACAGGGGATCAGATCTAGATTCTGGATCTTCTCACCACTTGGACATTTGGACACCATGAATTCTGATGTTAAAGAAGGCTCTAAGTCTAACAGATTTGCCAACAAACACACTGTCACAGCACAAACTGCCTGTTTCCCTTGACGACTTTATTCTCTACCACTTCAAGAAAGGGTGTGAAAGCTAAGTGGATGCAAATAACTAGCCCATGGAGGCAGTGTGCTCAAGGAAGTGCAGAGACGGATGGGAAAGATTTAAGGCTTTGTGCATGTGACACATACATCTTGTAAAGCCCAGAACTTTTTCCTGAGGGCATCAAGATACACATTAAATTTAGACCAAAATTTTCTTCAGAGATAGGAATGAAACTACCGAACCTGAAATAAACGGTTCCACGTTTTTGATAGAGCATCTTCTCCTTCTTCAGCTCTTCTATCTGACTTTCAAACTGAAGAATTTTAGGCAGACTATTATAATCTGTCCATACAGCCTTCACAGAGAAGTTTGTTTTCATAGGCTGCAGTCAAATCATGACACCAGGAGAGAAAAGGACAATTGCATCAGATTTGCTGCATTCATATTCAGGAACACCGAAACAGAAACCACGCAGCTTAACAGGCTGCAGTGAGACTGTCATTTCACAGAACATCCCCTTTCTGCACCACTTTAAATCCTGATCGCGATTTACATAAGAATAAAAGTGACATTAATAGTAAACCACTGAATGTGTCAGACAACAAACGTCCTTACTAATATATTACTCCTCTTTGGAGACAAACTATTTTTTACGTTTCCCATGTTGTAGGCACCAAGCAAAGCAAACATGATTTTAAGCATTATCATAAATTGGAAAGGATGCAGAGGCTTGAACGACATATAACCCAAGGCTGTTACTATGCACGCTCATAGGCAAAACATGCTGATTCCCTATGACAGTATAATCTTCCATACCTGCCATTTGTATCAAAATGTAAGAATGTAAGCAATCACATCTATAGCTCTATTTCTAGTCATACAATATCTTTTTGCTCTCTCCTCCCTGCCCTTCTGTCTGTGATTGGCATCCCAGATAGGTGCATAGGACTCAAAACTATTGTGGGGGATGACGTTGGAGGGTGGGGTATGGTTGGTTGGTTTTGTTTTTAAACTTAGCTTTACACTGCAGGTTGTCAAAACAGATGAAAAAGAAGGAGCTCTGGAAGTGTTTAAGCTTCAACACTAGCAAAGACATCTTTGGGGAAGGTGGCAGACCTGAAAAACACAGCACTGGGTCAAAGAAATTACCTTTGTGCATTTGTACTTCTGTCTTACCATTGGCAGATTCTGATAGCTGGCTGTGAAGTTAAAGTCCTGTTTTGTGCTCTTTATCTTAAAGCAAAGAAATTTGTCTTGTTCATTATTCTCCAAATGAATCTCATTCTTCACAGGCTGATTCCACGAAGATACCATTTCAGTATAGCTGTGCAGAACGTTTCTCTCAAGATGATTAAATGTGGAGGCCTAAAAATAAAGGGGAACATAGTAGTCAGGCTGAGTTGGGACAGAGAAAATCCTATTGTGCCAGCATCACAGGCCAGAGCTGAAAAGAATGCATTGTCTTGGAGAAGTTCATTACAATAACTATTAGAAATAGTGCATCAGCTTTTCAATTATCCAAATAATCTGAATTTCCATAAAGATCTCAAAAATTATTTTATTCCCTCAAGCAAGGGAGAGAGAGAAAGCTAAGTAGTTGGAAAGAAAATAGTTGATGAACACTTTTTTTCCTTTCTCATTGAAGAATGCTTCTCACAATCTTCTTCACTGTGCCTAAACCATCAGTGATCTAACAAGGGAAAGCTGCAGTTCAAAATAAAGGAAAACCTTAAGGATAAACCAAAATAAGATTTAGAATCTACTGTGAATGTCTAGAAGAAAGGCAAAAATTCTAGACTCTTCTCATTTATACAGAGACAGATAAGGACTACCTCAATGAAAATAATGAAGCTTCTCCAAGGCAAATCTACACCTTGCATGGTGACAAAGGTTAACCTTATTTGTTAATTCATAGCAGCTGGTGATGAAATTGGTTTTAAAATCTCCATTGCATGGCACAGTTGAAAATAAGTTAGGAAGAAGATTAGAATCCATAGATTCAGGGCACACTGATTCCACCCAAGGGATATCTAATCCTTTCACAGAAGGTGGAAGAATTCCTATAAAAAAGACTGAAGATTACCCATTGAGAATCTACTAGTGAAAATTCTCACACAGAATTATGGGAGACTGAATTAACTGAGTCACAACAAAAGAAATAACCTTTCATTTTCTTGGAGCGAAGGAGAGGAGAGAGAACTTAAAAATAGTTCTAGTTGTTTGTACACTCCTAGGTAGAATTCCGACATGAAACATTTGGGCTTTGTGCAGGAATAAATGGACTTCCATTCCAAATAGAGGCAGAGATAGCGGGCCCTAACATTTTCAAAGACAGCAAAGAGACCCTGCCTGTTTTGACTTGCCTGCCCCCAGAGGAAGAATAGCATGTCATTCCAGCACAAGAAAGAGATGAACATCGGCTTTTCAAGATGCTCTCTTATAAATTGGCACATAGTGGATTAGTTTCTCAAACAAGCTACTTCACATAACAAGCTGAGCAAGTGTTATTCCAGTATGATGACAGTTTAGTTAGGTACCCGTCACAAAGCTGCATCATCAAAGCTCTACACTATAGGAAACATCATGTTACTTACCTGCAGGTATGTGGTTGCTGGTGTGTAAATGTGAAATTTCCCCTCCTTTTCATTGCCTTGATCTTTACAGAATAGTTCCACTACAAGATTCTTAATGGAGAGAACTTTGCCAGTTGTCAGTTCCATAGTCAATAAATAAGCAGAATGCTGAGGCTGATGTATTTTGTGAGCTGCATGCAGATATAGCCATGGGGTGTCCATACTTAATTCTCCTGGAAGGAATATATAAATTAAAGGTGGCAGAAATGTGAGATTTCAAGCTACCTGGCTTCTAATTCTGCAACAAAGATGGGTTTCTGGAATGAGACTAATTGCTACTATTGGCTTCAGAGTTGTCAAAATCTCTCGATGGTACATAGTTAAATGAGTGTCCTGCACTAATGTAACATACTGCGTAGTTTAACACACAGCGCCATTTACAAGAATGGAAATTTATGGAACTTGGTACTTAAATTACACCAGAAAAGTGTTCTACTGCATGACCTGCAACAATATGTGGAATCTTTACTTGAACTGCAATTCTGTAGCTATTATTCACATAATTACTATAATGGCTTTTATCAAAGCTGTTTCAACACAAGCCAACATAGTAATTAAATTCTGCAATACATAAATTTTGAACAAGATTGGTAGGCTATTTTGGAAACTAGTTTCCAGACAGCTCAGAATGTTTATATCTGACAAGGTGCTGAAAATTCACTGTTGAAATTTCACTGGTTATTTATCAAATTATGCCATTCACTCACTGCAATATAGTTCAGAAACGCACAATTTTATGACAGTCACTCACAAAGTAATCTCCACATTTTTAAGACTTCAGAATTAATTCGACCTTAGTTCATTTCACTTTAACAAGCAGAAAAGCACAACAGTTAATAATTAATCTACTGTATCAAGCTCGTTGTTTTGCATTAATAAGGATCCAAGTTTTGGCACACATAGTATATACTAGCTTTGAAAAATGTATCTCAATAGCATATCTAGTCACTGAGCCGATCATTGCCCTGATTTGTACAGCATGTAATCCACTGAAGCATAAAATAGTAGTGTCATTCAATCCATTTTAAGCACTAAATATAAGAAAATTGATTCTTGGCATGCTACAGGTAATTTAATCTCTATTTGAGAAAGAAGTCCAAAAATGTAAAATATAGCTTATAATAATAAAGGTCTACTCCCTGCTGTACTTTATGAATCGAAGACCAAAAAGAAATGTGATTTTCACATCCATATGCATACACAGGTGTTTAATTTACAGCTTAAGATATACCATTAGTATTCATCTCAGTGTCACACTTTCTAATGTATTCACAAATCCAGTCACTATTTCTAAAGCATAATAAAAAATAAATAAATAAAATATGGCTCACATCTTGGTCAGTTAGCTCAGTCAAAAGCTACTAGGACAATACCAGTCTACATTAGGAGCACGGCTATCAAACAGAGTTATTCCACTCTGCAAAGCTCCAGAGAAGCCCTGCCTATGACACTGAATCTAGCTTTGGACCACCCAGAGCCAGGCAGACAGTGAGAAACCAGACAGGACAGAACAGAGGGCTGCTCTGATGATAAAACGCCTAGAGACAAGACCTGTGACAAGAAGGGAGGCAGCTGGGCTTATTTAGTCTGGCAAAGGGATGGGGCGGATCTGATAGCTGCCTACAGCTATCTTGAAGGCAAATGGCAAAAATGAGAAACACAAACCCTTCAACACAGGCATACAATACAAGGACAATGTCCACAAATTGCACACTGAGAGCCTCAGGAACTGCTGGAAGAGGTTAAGTCAGCTAGGCTGGGGAAAGGTGGAGGTTTTGAAAACTGAGCTAGACAAAGCCACAGCAGATGTGATCTGCTGTTAAGAACAGTCCTGCTTCGAGCAGGAAGCTTGTCAAGATAACCTCCAGGGTCTGCCTTGTCCAACCAATATTTCAATGATTCTGTTACACCCATACGTGACTACCTCATAAAATCCCAGCTGTAACATTGCATGCATGCTTTTCTAAGCACAGACTGGAAATGGTTTGTGGTACTTCACCTTCCCACTTCTTCAGGCCATTTCTGGATACATCTTTCCATTGCAGTCCAGCCAAAAATGGCATGCGGTCATTATACTGCACCTTAAAGTTGGTGCTGCTCTGCAAATAACCCTGAGAGCTGTGCGAGTGCTGCAGCTGGGTTCTGTAATTCATCTGCTTTTCCACAACTTGCACAGTAAACTGGAAAACAAGTGAAGCAAATTTAAATAAAAACAGGATCCCATATTCAGAGCTATCTAAGCTAACACACACAGTAACAGGAAGGTCACAACTGCCACCTCTGCTCTTGACATTTGCCATTCATTTTACAGATTTTCATGAATGCTGATGAATTACAGATTGAGATTTCTTTAACGTGCATTTGTTTTATCTACTGGGGATTCAAAAAGGATATTTTCCACTAAATTTTGGATCACTTACTTGGTTAAAAACAATAATGTCCATAATTCTATGTCAGCCCATATTGTGATTACAGATAAAATTTATGTTTAGGTGCTCTCTATGGGAATAGAATAATGACAACCCTCCTCAGAAAACTATCATCTATTCTAATACAGTAACAGAGGAGATCTGCTACTTTAAGAAACAACACAAAAATTTACATGAATAGCTTCTGTAAGAACTTCCTACGAATAAAACATCACAGGATATGCCAATATAAATGATTATTTTCTTTCAGTTGGTAGCCCATAGAATGCGCTTTGAAAGAAGATCATCTGTTAAATATTAGAAATGAAGGTTTTACTCTTTAACAATCACGATTACCTCCATGAAATAGTTGACTAGTGAAAAACTGGAACTATTCTTTAATGTTTGGCTGATCAGTAGTTTCTTCTTATTGTTTATTTTGTTCCAGTGTTTCCCATAGTTCACTTCCATCTGGGAGGAAAGCCAAGATGCACTCGCATCATGTTTCAGGTGAACCTGAAGAATGAAAATCTGTCTTTTTCCTGTAAACCATGCTTTCTCATTTAGTTACTGTTGTTAACTGGCTGTAGAAATGTTCCCAAGTAGCAAGCAAGGCTAAAGAAGAAAGGGTTGCAAATTTTCCAAAGCAAAAATCAAGTTCCATCAGAATATGTCAATTCAGACTACAAATCCCCAAAATTTTTGTCCATTCACTGCTTGTCAAATTGCTATTCTCAACAGCTAAGGCAACTGCACTCCCAATGGACTGCCCCGCATGGATTCACTGTGCAGCTGCAGAGTCTGGCAAGATCCTGCTACATTGGAAATCTTAACATTGGTGGGCTTCAGTCCAACTTGGATGAAAAGCAAAGCTGAAAGGATACAAAATTTCCCTTTAATTCAGAAGCTTATTTGCCATCCAGCTCTCTAATCTGCAGTGAATATCCAGCATTAATGGTAATTTCCCTTTGCATTAACCTTTGTCTCTGTACAGTCTGCAAACAAAGATTTTAAACAGATCTGCTTTTCTGCATCAGAGGCACACACTGAAATTTATAAGAATAAATCCAGATCTGAACCAGAAAACTAATAAAAAATCAGGTTATTTTCAAGACATAGGACTTCTAATAAGCAGAGTTTCTGACTTTTAGTTACAAGTACTGAAAAATTAGATAAATCACAAACTTATTAATACTATTGTTTTACATAAAACAAAAACTTCCACAGCAAACATTCTGCAGAAGCTCTGTGCATTTATACATTAAAAATGACATCACTGAACAGTTCCATCACTTACAGCTGCAATGGATTGCACAAATTAGCAACATCACTAGATGCCTATGTCTATACAGAAAGAAAAAAGAAACAAAAGATGAGAAGAAGATGACTGATCCAAAAATGACATCTTGGACATTGCTCTGTTTAAGCCCCTCAGTACATGAGTGACACAAATTTACTCAGCACACATATAAACAAGTGCTTTGGTCAGTACCTCTACCTTGTGATTATAGGTTGGAGTCTGCATACAATGAAATTCATGGCCAACATCAAGTTTGTACAAGTCATGTGCACCTGTCTTCTCTTCAACTTTTTGCCCCGTACTGCATTCGTGATGAAGGGTTTTTGCCTCTCCTGTTCAAATTAAATCACAAAGTTATCTGTTCAAATAATTCAAAAGTAAGCATATAAATGTTAATAATAGAAATCTAGAGCTGGCTTCAATGCTTCTTTTTTTTTTTTTCCCTCAAAAAATATTGAAGTGAAATTCATCTGTTTTCACAGACAAATACTTGTTGATTTATCCTAGGAATCCAAAGGAAAGCACACCTTTAATGAACCTGCATTTAAGAGTAGTGAGTTTATATTTGCTAGATGACTTAATGAGTGAATTACATGATGAAAATGAAAACACTACCATAGTAGTGAACAAAAGTCAAGTACATATCTAATTAATGTAAAAAGGTCTGGCAGTATGTTCTGCAGCCTAAAGGTACTGACCAAAGTTTGTGAAGATCAGTACCAATATTGGTATAATAGCAGCACCATGAAGTTCAGCTCAACAATCATCTCCAATAACTGCCTAAGACCTAGACACATTTTAAAGACTACAATATTGCTGTTAAAACGCTGTTTCTGATACCTGAGCTTATTTTCCAGCTAGTCAGCATATATCCAACCTAACAACAATCAACAGCTTTGCACTGCTGAGTGCAGACATGCTATAAGACTTTGGGGAAAAAAAATGTATTATCAGTTACAATTTATTTATTTTTCCCCCACAAGCTATACTAGAAATGCAAATCCTAGCAACAGGCTCTACATATAAGAGTTTAGGCCTGTGTTTATTTTATACTCTAATAAAAAATTAAAATATTTCCAATTTTAGGCAATTGGAAACAGATAGTTTACATTAAGAATGGAATGAATATAATCCAATGATTTAGGCTGATTTTGTTTAAAAGAAGCAAAGGCTATGCTTAGATGTTTACTCTGCCACATTTGCAGGTCCTTTCACTTTTCCTTTAGAAGTAAATAATTAAATACATAAATATATTAAAAACAGAATAGATTTATTATTTAAATTGATTTTTAGCTAAGTGAAACAAAAGTGGTATACACTAATCACTTTTAACTTTTGCACTTTTCTTGGTGTCTCACAATATTCAAAGATTTTTTGTTACCACTCAGTTGCTGACATCATGACATGACACTATATCTCAAACAAAAAACAGAAATGAACTTCTAGACTTTGTGGCCCCTGAGAAGAGCTTAAAATAATGAATTTGAAGTTTCAACCACTGAGTATGAGGACTAATTTATTTTTCAAAAATCTAGTACTTCACAAGAAAACACTTTCTGACTGCTGAATAGTTGCCAGACTGGGCATATATCAAAATATGACTTAAGCTCTAAGTACATAAAAGCATAATTATACAGCTATAGCTAGACATCACCTAATACTGTTATAAGTGTTCACATATGTTTCTGTCTGCGTGTGTAAAATATTTTAATCAGCATGCCATTATTAGCAAAATGATGGGGTCATACCTGTGTAGGTTTAGGAAAACTTTACTACTCATACTGTTATACATCTTCTCTGAATGTGCAACATACTTTACTTATATAGTCACCCTACATTGCACATCATGACCAGCTACTACAACTGTTCAATATCTTGATATAATTGTATTAATGTTTACCTGCTTTGTCCAATAAAATTAAAACAGTTTACACCTTGTGGCCAAGAAAACACAGTTGTTTCCTGGAAACAACCCCTCATACTTTTAAATGAATGCATGCACCCATTTGCTTTGCATAAGCACCTGAGAATGTCAATTAGGAACAACTCCTATTTAAAAAGTGAAATTTAAATCAATGTTGGACATACTTGTGAAAAACACATTTTATGTGAATTTTGAATGCAAGTTAATTGCAGAAAAATGTGAAAAACAGAATGTTTTTACTTTCCTTCCTTTTCACTGTACCTAGAAGTCCGTATTTTATCCTCAGATCATGAGACCACAAGCCGTCACGTTGCTGGAGAAGACCAGTGACGTGAACTCCAAGAACACCTGGAAGGTATGTCTTCCCTTCCAATGAGTATTGCCTCAGCTTATCATCAAACTTTTTCTCCAGAAATGCTACAAAAAGAGAGGAGCAATGATACACTGGTGGGATATGTAGTTACTTCAGCTAGAAAATGGAATACCACATTGGGGAAAACGCAAATGTGTCCTGTTTCACCCAGTCTAACTGAGGAATCCCACATACTCCCTGTGTAGTAAACAAAAAGAGAGCTGGATGTTCATACTCTTTCCCTGAACACATATACAGCCTACATAGACTACATTTCTCAGATACTGCCTAAAGTTTCGTGAAATGAATCCAGCCAAAGCTGTTTCTAAACGGGAACCAATTCTAAGAGATTGATCTTTTAATTAACTAACAGCTAACGTGGAGATTTACTTCTACATTAACTCAGAGCAAGGTTGTGGCTTTGCAACAGAAGAGCTGGTGCAACTAGTTCTCAGGGATAAGAATTTAAATCAGATCAGCACCATTTTTAGATGCAGTCACTGGCACTCCATGTAACAGTTAAGGTGAATATTTCACTAAAGGGTGATCTTCTTAAATCCATTCCTTAAAAGATAGTTTTATTTGAAAATATTGGGTAAAACATTGCAATGTCTTTGCCACATGGAGACTACAGTAAGAAATATTAAGGATAAAATGAGAGCCTTAGTCTTATGACACTGGTTTATTTCACAGTATTTATTTACGTTTTAATGAATTGATGTCATATAAATAGTTAAGTCCTTTTTCTGGTATTTTCTCTTACATTTTCTTCTTACTGTATGTTTGAGAAAAAAATGATTTTAAGATTTTTAGATTTAAGATTTTCTAAATAGAGAGTATCTGGAGCTGAGCTACATATTTGCATCTCTGCACTGCTTTGTACTAACACAAGTGAACAATAGAAAATACTGTGAGAACCATTTTTGATGTTTTGTTTTTGTTGTTTTAAGTGCTTCCTTACAACTTATTTTCTCCCCCCTCTTCAACAGTAATTAGAAACAGATATTTATTTTACAATTTATTCTACAATTTCTATTATTCTGAAATACATACTAGCACTAATTTATAAAGGAAAATCATTTTAAAAAGCAGTCTTACTGATTTGAAAGGGACTTTAGAAATGCATGTCCAAGCCCAGGCAATCTTAATATATAAGGGCTCCAGAATTTACATTTATATGGCAAATACTTATTGTCTTCTAACCTGATAGAAATGCAGCATCCTTCAACAAATTATTCAGGGATACTGAAAAAGCTATCTTCTTGCCAAGTTGTTTAGTGATGTTTCCTGACAGAATGATAGGACTGCTTTGCTTTATCAGCTTTAACTCCACTTGGGTCATGTATCTCTGCTCTCCATTCAGTATTTGCAAATCTGTCATACCCTAAAACAAACAAACAAATGAAAAACAAAATCCCAAGCCACTCAGCACTAGAAACTGATTAAGATTTGAGAAGACTTGGGCATTTCAGAAATGAGATGAGAGAAGAAGAAAAGAATTTTTCCTATACACCCCAGGGGAAAAACAAACACCCCTGGGGAAAAACCCCACCAAATAAACAAAAAATAAACAAACAAAAACAGCATAAAATTTGCCATTAGCAAGCAATGGGGAAGGAGGATGGATTTATTTTTATTTATTTTTCCATTATACAAAAATCACAGTGGTGTGAGATGCTGATTTCCTTCACCTCCTGCTGGTTTCAGTAGTGACTGAAATCACAAAGAATGTTGTAACACTGGGCCAAAAAATAATATGGTATTATTGAAAATATTGGCAGCCTCATAGTAGGGAACTAGATTTAGGTTGGATTAGATGCAAATGCAACAATCTGCAACACTAATTAGTGTTTGGGTTTGTTATTCTACTGAAGACCAGGAGAAACATCAACATTATTCTAGAAAGAAAAAAAAAATCTGTTTAAGTAATGTGCTCACTGTAGGAAAACACAGTGTTTGAAATTAACTGACTTTGGAGGCCCACATAAGACATGCATGGCATGCTGCTGTGGCTGTCAATTGCATAATTAAAAAAATTGCTCAAGTCCTGGAATAGAAACAAAAATGCTAGTAGAATTTCAGTTATTAACTCCCACATGCATTTTTCCTTGCTTTTTCATCTCTGAGTTTGAACACTGGCATGCTCTTGCTTATTTCCCAATGCTTAAAAAAAAATAAAAATTTTATATGATATAAAGAACAATATCTTACAGATTCTTCTATATATTCTTCTATCTATAGACTCCACAGACATGAAGATATTAGCCCAGGTTTACTCAGAGTCTCTACGCACGGCCAGAATACAGGTCTGAAAAACTGTGTGACTGCATATGCACATAATGAGCCAAAGTCCACAGGAGTCAATATGATCTTCTCTACTGACTTAACATTGGAAGCAACCCAAAGGTTTTGAGTACATCTGAATGTAAAAAATTTTTTTTGGGTTACTTGCAGAAGCCATGCTTTAAAAGCTTTAAAAAAAAAAAAAAAGAGCAATTTAGCAGAATCTATCTCAAAAATATGTAATAAAGAGTATTGTTAATTTCTCTGACAGATTGCTCACAAAACTATTTTTAAACACATGTATTTTATTTCCTCTCTTTTCCATGCTTTTATTTGAGTATTCATCCTAGTACCACAGCTCACGATCTGAAAACATACCTTAATGTAATATACATCTTGGTCATCTACTATCAACTCCAGGTATCCAATTCGTGAATATTTAGAAGAATCAATTTTCCCTTAGAGAGAAATAAAACTGTTTACTTTTTCTGGACATACACCATTTAGCAATGCTTCATAAAAACATATTCCAAAATGTTGGTTGCCGTTTCTGTGAGCAACATTTTTACATTGCAAAAATGTAATAAATATCAGAGCAAAGGAAAAAAGTTAGGAACAGAGTTTGCAAAGGCATCAAAGCATTCTCAGAATACATGCCTCCTTTTGAAAGGACATTCTGAGAATTCTCATTGAGAAGAGGCAACCAAGCTGTCTCCAATAAACCAGCTTAGTTCTGGAAGTGGTTTACACACTTCCTTTAGGCCTTTGTTAAGGCTAATAAGCTGTGTTGTGCTGTGGAGACATTCTCACCCAAACCTTTGCAGAGTATAGGCTAATCTTCCGTGCAAACCATTTGAAAATAACTGGGATTACAAATATAAAATAAATAAAATCTGGAAGGGCAAACAAATTCTAAATATGTGATTTGGTAAAATACATAAAAATTTAAAAAAAATAAATCAATCTGACTTTGGCAGAAAGTACATTTTTGTATAAATCTAGATGTCTTGACCAGCACGTCAAAGAAGATGAAATATATTGCCTATATTATTACCATACATTTATCACTTCATATTTCATCTATATTCTTGTTGATTTTATTTTTTTTTTACACTATGATTGAAATGTTACTTTTGATTATAATGCACAACAATATTATAATCAGTACTTAGTTCATTTGGCAACAAGTAATTTCACATCGTAACTAACATAATACAATACAATGTGAGTTTGTGAACCCTGTACTGAAAAGCTGACTCTCAAAAATAGGAAGTCTGAAATGCAAAAACCACTGGGAATGAGTGTTATCTAAAGCAGTAAACTGAATGACTATCACACAATAATTTAATTTTAGCATTAGATTATTGACTGAAATATATTGGCATTTCTCTATTAATTCTAACGAAGCTCTCCTAGTTGACATTAACTGATGATCTGGTTCTTAGGTGAAAGAACCTACCATCGATCTCAATTTTTTTCTTTGGTTGTATGAATTGGATTCTAAATTTCTTCTGCGGGACATTAAAGTTTAGGTCAACACCAACATCCCTTTTCAATTCTGACTTTGGAGTCCCAATGAAGAAGTGAAGGACAGCTTCGCTTGGGATCCATGAATCCTCCTGAAAGAAAGAAAGGATAACCACGTTTGCAAGTGGCAAAGCATTTACAAAACAGTCTGTCAGAATGAGTTACATCATATGATCCTAACGACCTTTACAGCTATAAAGCATTTTCAGCTATCTGCTTTTCAAGTTTTTCAGCAACCATACCACAGATGTAGCCCCTGTGGCAGATGACTTAGGGGTACATTGTCCCACTATGGCCCAGTGGCACACAGTAGTTGAAAGACTGCTAGTCCCCTCATAGTCCATTTAATGATAATAGGTCAGGTGTAGCACCTAAGCCCACAACTATGTAACACTATTTTAGAAAAAGCCATATATTTTTGCTGTCCCCTGCAGACAGTGAAAACAACTCCTTCCATGGGCTTGCCCAGATGAACACATTAAAATAACTGGCAGCCTTCTAGAATTGATCCACTGGAGCCTAAGTTTTGCTTTTAAATAGGGTGGTTAATGTAAACTAATAATTCGGGAGGGTTTGTTGTTGTTCTGTCTTTTGTCACAAACAGAAAAAAAGTCATCAAAATGATGCCAGATGCTTTAGTCCTGTAACTCTCATCTAACCAAAAAAAAAAAACAAAACAAAACCTGTGCACTGTTTTATATATGAAAATAATATTCACCCACTGTCAGCATTAGTTGTTTTCTACATCTTTTTCCAATATAACGGGAATTAAAGTAATAACACCACAGACTGAAAATTAGTCAAGTTGAATATACAGTGCTAAGATATACCATTCATTCATCACTGTAAGTAAACTAATAAACTTACAAAAGCCAAGGAAAACACAGCATAATGGTACCTGAGGAACATAGTTATATGCAGCTTCCACAACGTACTGCTGTAGGCCTCTGTCTTGCTTAGTTAATGTGACAGCCACTCTTGAAGGTCCAGCAAGAGGATAAAACAAAGCACTAGCTGGGTCAGGATATGACATTTCAGAACACAGCTGCCAACCAGTAAACTCAGACACTAGTGGAAAACAACAGTTGAACACTCAGTTAGAACACCAAGCAAAGAAAACATACAAATGAATACTGCACATTGAGCACTGAAGAACCCCCTAGAAGTAATATGGTAAAGAAGTAATTCTAGTGAATAAAACATCTGTTGTGGATATTTCAGAATGATCAAGATTTCTCAGACAAACTTGATAGTTAGACCTACCTTCCTTCCCAGTACAAGATCTGCTTTCTGTGTGGTCTTGGAAAATATCAACACGTTCAGTCTCACCCACCATTATGAAGAAGAGTTTAGAGCTACAACCAAGAATTTCAAACAGTCACTTAAAACCAATTATGCTAAAGCTACAACAATATATAAACAGAATTCTTAGTTACATGTCATCTTGTACCACATAAGAAACACAAGAAAAATCAAATTCTACTAAGCTCAGTCTACATTTCCACTAATTAGCACTGATTTTTATCCACAATTTCCATGTTTAATTTCTTACTACCATGAGATCCTTCTGTAGGATCCTTTATCTTTTTACAGTCACAATTAGAGCTCTCTGTTCTGAGAAATTTGGTATGGTCAGCTTATTGCAAATCCCTTTACCTTCTGGCTTCTAGATTTTATTTTTTAATTATTATTATTTTTTTCCCCTTAGGGTACATACGGACATGAATTTTGTTCCAGTCCTGAAGTTCTTTCAGAACTTCACTAAACTGCTAGTACAAGAACCACGGTATCTGTCCTTGTTGGGAGCAAGAGGGTTAGTGAAATATCCAGTAGGCTCTACAGACAGACTTTTGTTCAAATAAGGGACAAAACAGGTTTGTAATTACTTTGACTTTTACTCTTCTGGACTGTCATTCATCCTAGCTGACAGAAACAGAATTACATCAGCAAGTTTCCAGCAGTCCTAAAGAAATGGATGGTTTAAATTTAAACTCCACAGTCTTTCCTGAACTGCATATCCTGTAGTACTGCAATGTCCAAAATTAAAATAAGCACAAAGGAATGACAATCCACATACTGAAAACACTTCATGATTCCATAGTCATGCGTAAGAGCCATGCAGTTTACATGTGGTTTTCAATGTCATCACACTGATGACCTCAGTGCCTTCTAGCTGAACTTCTAACAAAGCTGTAAGTCCAAAGAAAAACCAAGAGCCTAAAAGCACAGCTTGCATTAGCACAAGTAATTAATTTGCTTAACATCTGTCAGTTGTGGTAGTATGTATTTGTAACCTCTAACCTTTACTTAACATTAAAGAACCTAAGTAAAAACTCATCAGAAGTGCATGAGCACATCTCATTAGTACTATATTCCAAATTACTCCAGTGTTTTGCTAAATATTATTTTATACCTGGGTTTGGTTAATACCATCTGTAGAAAAAGTATTGCTAAGGTTTCTCTGCACCACTTTAATGCCCTGAATGAGATTACTTTAAGAGTAAGGTTCCAGAAACAGCACTAACGTTCAGTAGGGAAAAACTGAGCAGTATGGAAAAAAATAATTTACATCTTTTTATCACAAGGTTTTAATTTGAGAATTTTACTTCAGTGGAAGGATGTACGTTTTTTTGTTAAAACAGTGTAAAACACAGAATTATTTCCCCTTCCTTTTCTTCTGAATAGCGGATTTGGACTAACAGTCAGACTGAAACAGTTTGCTGACAGAATATATTTCTGCTCTGTTAATAAGCCTGCCAGTCAAGCTCTGATTCAAGAAAGTTATCATGGTTACTAATTTAGGAAGATGACCTTGCTTACCTGAAATTAATTATCTCCATAGATTCTTCTGGGGTGTTCAAAACAATTTTGAGTTCTTGCCCTTTTTTAACCTGGATTCCCCCATCAAGACTAGTAGATGTCCTTATTCCTGTTAACCAGCTTAGGCCAGCTTGTCCAACAGTCCCCATAGTTCCCATTTGAACAGAAATCTGGATAAATGCACTGTTGAAAAATTCAGGTATACATTCTTCTATGAAGAGCACTTTATTTTTAAAGCACTTAATCTAAACCATAGTATTCTTATCCTCTTCAGTAAATACATAGTGTTTGGTGCTCTAGACTATATTCTAGAATTAAAATCATAATGAGTATTTTGTTTCAGGAAATAATTTAAGATATTGTGTGTACACAGACACACACTTTCTAACAAGAACAACAGTAAAATTAAGTGTTGTGAGAGATGTGTCCTAAAGGATTTGAACCCAGACTTCAGCATGAAATATCAAGTAAGGGAAAGTGATTTGGACTAAGTGGTTTGGTGTAAGTTTATCTTTTATATTTATCTATATTTTATATTTACCTATCTATATTTATCTATATTATGCTGCCCATAGTGAAGTTTAGTAAATGTATTCAGTATGCACAAAAAACTACAATAGCCAGGTAAGGAAATGTAGGGTTAAATCATCCAATTGGTTCTTGATCCATAAGCTGTAACTGTATATCTGGTCCTGAGAAAAATTCAAGGTGCTATCCTTGTAGCAGGTAAAGCATACAGGTCATCTGCATGCAAACATTTAGGAATTTGATTTAGAGGTAGGAAGAATGGTCAGCTTGAAACAGATCTGGAAAAGCACAGCAATAAAAGTTCAAAATCAGATTGGCAGGATAGGAAATCACAACTGTCCTTATTGCATAGAAACCACCCAGCAATGTAAGGTTGACTGTTCAAGTTCTTCAAGAATTTCCTAACTGATTACAATGGCATTCACACAGAACTTTCAGGTCAGGAGCTACTACTTAAAACCAGTAATATGTAGAAGTGACATGCATTTGCAGCAGCTATTACCTTGGCTTGATATAGCCATTTACAAAGAAATTTGACTGTTCTTTGAACTCTGCATTGCCTTTCATTTTAACATTGATTGCTGCTGAGGCATTGATTGCCAGTTGAACAGGAAAGCCTGAAATTACTGGAAACTGCAATTCTTCCGTGGCCAAACTAAGCCTTTTATTAAGCTGGATCTCTTGCCCCTGTAGTGGAAAAACAAACAAACAAACAAAAACCATACACACATGCAAAATCCCAGAATTCTATTTTGCATAATAAATCCAACATGCACATTTTTTTCCAGACATAACTACCCAACACATTTCTCTGCTGCGAAATTGTTTTAAACTGAACTGATCTTGGAAATTAGGTAGAAAGCAGCCCAAAGCCAGCATCTGGTTAGGGCATGAGTTCACTACTAGTTCTATCCTGTTTAAAGAAATAATTTTCTATTTAAATGCGGATGGTTTGGAACAGGAAAAATTAGAGGTAAGAACCATTAGACAGCAGAACCAATCCTTCCCTAATTAATCATACACAGTTTAAACCCAACATATACTAGTGCCTTTTAGAGCTCAGTTTAGAGAAACAATAAGTAATATGTTGTATCTTTCATGTATCTGTCAGAAAGTACTTTCTAAAAGCATTTACTTTCAAATAACAAAAAGGTTCCTTTTACCTTCAGAAGTTTGACAGCAAGCTCAGCCAGATTTAAAGAATAATGTTTCATTTGCTTTCTTAAATCTTCACAATCCAAAAAGCTAACTTCATTTCCAAAGATTTTCATGCTTAGCTCACATTTCATCTCCTCCTTTCTCACCTTTCTCTCAGTGAACTGACATGATAAATAAATCAGGAAGAGAAGGATGTTTATATTAAATTTCTTTCAAGTCTATAATAAACAATTCCTCAGTACAGGCTAGGCTAGTAATAAGCAGACATTAGGCTGCCTTTTATAAATATTTCAAGCCCACTTAAGACCCTTGATCCATACCTGCTCTTTCCAGCTAAATCTCGGCTCTATACCACACAAGCTGACTTCCACTATGAACACAGGTAACATCTAGTCCTAAGATGACTGAACAAAATAATAAGTATTGCAGTACATACCCTCAGATATTTGAAACTTTGAAAAAATACCAGGGAATACAATCTCAGTTAACATACCATTATGAGCAACATGATTGCTAAATAAACTAAAACGTTAAAAAAAATAAAATCATTTTCCCTCCGTAGGAATTAATACAACAGGAACGCAACGTGAACGTGAGATCACACTGTAAGAAGAAACTCTAAGAAGATGAATCCTAAAAGGACAGATGGTCTAAGACAAACTAAAGAAATCACAGCCCCCAAGTTTTCCAGATAATACATCAACAATTGAAGTAAATTTCCAAAGCTTCCCTGTCATAAACATAGCTCTCTCCAAACATTAGTTGTTCATGAGTTATTGCACAAAGGGTCAATGTAACATCTGACACAAACTGGGAATTCAGATCACAAACAACATGACTCAGGATCAAGCAACTGTATAAAGTGCCACAGAAGTCAATAGCCAAAAGGACATCAGTAAAGAGACGATCAGTACTCAAAAAAATAAGATGAAGCCCAAAACACAAGCAATACATTCCTGTGGCTGAGAGTCATTGTTTGGAGACAATAACACAATCTGAAAAAATGAAGATATGGCCCTTTGTGCTTTGCATATTATGCATTTGTTAAATGCTGTATGAATGGAAAAGGGTATGTATGCTTTTTGCAAGGGAGGCATATTAATGCAAAACAACCGTTCAATACTAGATGGGGACCTATGGTTAACTGGGTAATGTTAAGAATTTTTCCAAGTCATGACACTGTCAATTACCTTCTTCATTAACTCACTCATCTTGCTATACTTTTGACGTGGACAATTCTGGTTAGCTTTTCTCGACTTTGGCTTGCTAGCCGTAGTTACGAGATGATCAGCAGGGCTATATTGCTTAAAAGTCAGCTTCCTCTGCTTGACTTTTCCTGTTGTTTGCACGGGGCGTCCTGACTTGTGGTTTCTTTCATTGCTGTTTGCAAAAAAATTGTCACCAAAAGTATCAAACTTCTGCCCCAAAATCTTCTGCATGACAGCTTCAGCATTCTCTAACCGTACACCAACCTACAGGAAAGCATACAGCATTCAAAGGCTGAAAATGAGATGCATAAGCAATGTACAGTTCTACAGGCAGAAACACAGCTAAAAATACATCAAGATGAAATGTTTAGGTTTTTGTACAAACGAGAATTTGCCATACAAAATCACTGGGGTCTATAAAGTATCTTACCTCTTTTAGCATCCAATACTGGATATTTCAGTACTAAATCTTACTAGTAAAAACACTTTAGTTTGTTGACTATGTGAAGCTCAGTACAAAATAAAAATCCTTTTGTATTCAGGTACTTGTTCATTTACACCATGACAGGACAGTTAGCTATTTCTATTTTATCACTTTGCAAACAGTAATTTGGTTGTTATGACAAAAAAATACCAATTTTCTGCTCCTGAAACAAAATTCTGCTTGCAAGTTTCACTAAAATAGTATTACCAACACATACAAATCCAGGGAATATGCAAGCTTCACTTGAAATCTGAAGGTTAAATTAAATTCTCTCTTTTGTGTACACATTTTTAATTGCAATAAAAAGAGTCCATATGCCAAGCATTCCTTTCTCTTAGAGGCACAGAAGAGGCACAGTTAAAGATGACCAGGTTGCAGGCAGGCCATTTAAATATCCCAACTATAGTATGGCCAGTGGGACCAGAACAGTTACTTCACTTTGAAATATAAAACTCTTTATCTCTTGTATTAATGGAGTGGCATATCCAAGCTAATGCATTTTCCATTGTAAACCAACTAGATGATTCCTACCATCCTAAACAGGAGCTAAGACCAGTGTTTCAGAAAGCAACAGCACTGGCTTTCATCTTTTATTTCAATCAACAACAACTGAATATAACTCAATTGGCATACATACTGGTATACAGTACTATCAGAGCGACAGTGGTTTTATTGTGACTAAGTCCGTTATGCAAAGGAGTCATGAGTCTGAAGGCAACTTTGCTGCAGCAATGAAAAGCATAGCTTGGTAAAGGAACTGTAATGGGAAAACAGAAAATACTTTGTACTTCAATACACCAAGTGTCCCTTGAGTAGAGGGATAAAAAAAATTCCCAGAACTTGCCTCCAGTAGATTTATAGCCTGCCCCATAAGGTGAACAGTCAAATTTGTCATGACTGATCGTGGTACAAAAGATTCAGGAGAAAAGACCACTGATGCTTCCATATTTGCACCTGCACCAGCTGCAACATAAAATATCAGATGTCAGTCAGAGATGAGCTATTCTCATATACTTTTCAAGTCTTATCATGCTTTGGGAAATTGCAACTCTGCCCTTTAAGATGGTGGTGAGTAAAACATTAGAACAGCAAGACAAATTATTTAACTCTAGTACAGCAAAGACTTTAATGGACATGACTGAAAGCTTGTTATCTAACCTTAAAAAAGAGTACTTAGAACACATATCTCACACAACTATGTTGGAAGAGATGGATGAATCATAATGTTACTCTGAAAAATATTCTCTAGATTTTTCCCTGAAAACAAAGAATGAATAGATAATAAAACAGGAAGGAATCTGAGTTTTACAACAAGAAAAACACACATATCAGAAGAAAAAACACATCCCAATGCTCTGTTGCTGCAGAGGAAGCTCACTAAGGAATTAAAAGTTGGTGTTCATAAAAATTATTTTAAAAGAAATAAATAAAAACCACCACATTGGTTCTCCTCTCTCACAAACCACGTGCGCAAAATTGCATGGTATCTGGCTTACTGGAGTTACAATTGATAGTAGTAATAGTCCAATTAAGGTCAGAGCAGAATCAAGCCTCCATTTGCGTACTGGGTTCCATTACCTCTTAGAAATTAAAAATCTCCACACCAAGGTGTAAAGAACCCAAAAAGACATGGGATTTCAATAGTTCATATGCTCCAAAGCATCAAGTTCTAAAACTCCACATACCTGATTGGAATGTGACATCTGAATATGAGGAGTATTTCCATGTCTCCCAGTCAAAATCTCTGCTAAGGA
Source organism: Cygnus atratus (assembly GCF_013377495.2). Lineage (NCBI taxonomy): Eukaryota > Metazoa > Chordata > Aves > Anseriformes > Anatidae > Cygnus > Cygnus atratus. The sequence goes on from NC_066376.1 coordinate 17,551,118, forward strand.
TATCATCGGGAATAGAATCTCGAAGGTGTTCCTTCAGTGGATCATCTGTCTCCAGGAGCTGAGAGAGATGACTCCAAACAAAGGAGCCCACTTAAATTAGAAAAAGAAAAGCATTTGGGAACTAGAGAAAAAATAAAACTGTTCTTAAGACTGATACAGGAAACTTTTTTTTTATTTATACTAGAATTAATCCTAAATAATTCCCCTGATCACAAGAGCATTCACTCATTTTCAGCACCTATCTTTGCCATAGTCAGTTCATTTAGATACTGTCTTATTGTTTTCCAGTATGGAATGTAATTGGCCTTTTACTCCTTAATTTCACTTATGCCTCTCAGCTAACTAAGCAAGCAAGTGAGAAATGTTAAGCTACTTATTTGCTGTTTGCAAAGGGTCTTCTATACTAAATCCAAATGAGTGCTGCAAAAAAAGATACAATACATACAGAAATTAGAGGCAGGCTGTGCTGCTCAAATAATTTAGGACTGTTTCTGTCCCTTTTCCAAAGAACAAATGCAACAGAATTATTTGAAATATGGTTTTACACTCTCACTTTGGCAGTAATGCTCATTTTGTTCTAGCAAATCATTGACCCAGTGTGCAGAAACATGAAAATTAAGTCTGGGATAGACAGCAAGCACATGAAAAATCTTAAACAGTTAAAAACTACAAGCAGCAGTAAACAAAGCCTTTTAATGCCAAGCATTAAGCAACTTTAAATATAGGGAATTCTAGTTATCAGATTCCCTACATAAACTTTGGCAAATGATAACCAAGTACCTTGAGGTTTATAATGGAATTGCAGGTGAATTTGTAAGAGAAAATTGGCAAGAAAGTTTCTTTGTATACAGCAAACAAATTAAAATACGAAAACTCTTTCTACAATGTGCAATGCAGCATATTTCCAAAAAACAGTTTGGGGAAAAAAAAAAGCTCATACACTTACACAATTGTGATTTAGATTGTGATTTAGAGTTATGTCTGCACAACACTGTGCTGATTCATGACTTGGCTGCATTATGTGCTGCATTGTGGGGGGCAAACAAATTCCAAGTGTTTTGGAGTCTGGTTCTCAAACAGAGGTTTTATTTCTCCTGAAGTTAATGTACGTTAGGCTCCAGTGATATTTCAATGCACAGACACTTAACACTGATATAACTGCTTTTTCACAATACAACTTCTTTCTTTATATTGTTTTTTTTTTCTGAACATGGAAACTAAAAAAAATAATGTGCTTTATGCCTTCAAAAGCACTTGTTACTCAAAAGTCTGTTATATGAATTATTTATTACGTCAACCAAAGACGAAAGAAATTATCAAAATTCAGGAATACTGCATTAAATTGTTCAAACATAACATTTTAGATGAACTTGTAGAGTTTTTTCGTAAATCAGAGCTAGCAGACATTTTATTTTTCACATGGAACAGGAAGAAGAGTCACTAAGGGTGCGCCTTGATGGTATTTTGCAGGCTGATGCAATTTCTTTTTGTCTAAACTCGAAAAAAAAGGAACGTAAACCCCCTCCAAACCACAGTCCATATCTTCAGGCGAGCACAATACTGAGCCTAAACTCATAATCCCTGCAAGATTTACTGGTCTGGACACAACATCCTGACAAAATGGATACACAGTTTCAAGTTCAGAGCTGGCTAGAGTCCAGGCAATGGGGTCCAGAGATCTAACAGAGCCTGCTTTCATCTGCTTGCAAATTGCCTTATAGATATCCTTTCATGTTTTTGACAGATTTAAAAGCCAAAGATTAGTCTAAAGTTATTCTTTGTTGAATGTGTTGAAACTATTGAGAAAAAATCCCTTCTTCATACAAAATATTGGACTATCTTAAATAATCCCTGTGCATTGGTAATAAAGGGCTGATAGGATTCTTTACTTTTATAGAACCTACAGTTTAATTTCATACTAGACCAAACAGCTTCTCCTTCAGATAAACTATTTACATTAAAATACTATTTTTAAACATAGCATAGAAGATTTTCTATTTGGCATCAGTTCTCAATTCAGTCTCTCATGTCAGAAATCTGTCTCAGATTAGGCAATAATCTGTCACACAGCCAGAGAAGCAGGCAGCATTAATTAAAACAATCTATGAACGATTAAGAGGTTATTAACTGTGTTAATTTTTTCCCCAAATATCTGTTACACTGTTGCCCAGCAAAATATGTTTGGATATATGATTAATGCCCCTCAAAAAAATCCTTTTCAGAGCATTTCTAACAAAATATGTCCCAGTTGCCACATTTTCCTTTTTCTTGTGTTATAAACAGTTTCTTGACATCATTCTTTTTTTTTTTTTTGCCATTAGATGCACAGTTCTCAAACTGTGATCCTTAGAAGACTGTTGGTTGACCTGAAGAACTACTGCTGGCACAGTGATGGAGCGTCTCTTACTAACTGCAGGGAAGCCTGAAAGTTTCTAGGCATTTTAAGATGAAAATCAGCAGGCCTTTCTTTGCTGTCTTCAGATCTGCTTAGTTTCTGTCTAATGCTATCTTTAAACTGCTGTCAATATTAAAACCATACCAAAACACATAAAATAACTGCAAATGAGGACAAGACCAAACAAAGATAATGGCAATAAATATTATATATAGTAAATTAGTAGGAAATATGAGATTTAGAGGCATTAAAACATGATTAAGAAATAGTTTAATTAATAACTGCAGCTTGCAATATTTTTTTTCTGCCATTTGCTTCTTTCACAACTTAACAAAATGTAATTTGTAGTTCTTCATTTGTATCTGGGATGCACTAAACATCAGAGAAGTTCCATGCATCTCTTTATTGGCATTAAGTTAATGAAATGGTGCCAATAGAGTCACTATTGCTAAAATAACAACTTCACAAAGCTAAAATAACAGCATCACAATGTTAATACAAAATGGGACAACCATACAAACAATCTTTTAAAAACAACCTACCAAGTATTAAAATTAAATAAACATTGAAATAGATTGGTACCATTACACCTGTAAAGTTAACGTTACACCAAAGTATCATTGAAGAATTCCTAAGATTTCAGTTGATGCTTTGCTAACCTTGACTGGAAGTTTCTTTTAGCAAACTCTTTTGTACTTGTTTAAGCAACTCTTCATTTGGACATTTCATTGCCATATAGTAAGAAGCAATCCTTATTTCCACATTTTCACTAGTTGCTTGATACAGCTCAAGTAATACAGCATTCTAAGAGAAAAAGAAAGACAAAAAGATTACCAAAAAAACAAAAGAGAGAGAATGAAAAAGACAGTTATTATATTTACACGCCTAAAACACCTCATGTGAGCACTTCCAGGTATAGACGGGTTTTTCTTTCTGAAAGAGATATCCATGACTATAAATATTCGACAAAGTCACTTCATGCAATATGTATGCAAATGTATGCATGTATTCTTTATACTGCTCTATCCACAAATTTCCAGAACTGTCATTATGACCTGAATCCTACACCCACTCAGGGTAGGATGCAGGACTGCTTCCAACACACAGCCTCACTTTGCTCGCAGTACAAATGATAGTTTTACTCTACCACAGGGGAGAGTTCTTCTATTATATTTCACACGTCTGCCACAGACAACAGTGGCTACATTTTTAATGGTTTATTAAAATCATTACTCCTGGTTTCAAAGTATAGGACTGTAACAAATTTATTCTGTTCAATACTTCCCTGATATCAACAAATAAGAGTTTATTTGGTGAACTGTGAGGACTTAAGGACTTAGGACTAATACTAGTAACATTTCTATTAGCATTTGACATCCACAGTCCACCCAGAGGGTCTTGGTTTAGCAGTTCATTTGCTAGACAATGATAGGGTGTATCATAGATGTCACAGACTTCGTATTTTCATCAACTCTAAAAAGCAATGCTGAGCTTCATAACTACAGAACAAGTATGCCAACACATGCTGGGATTAGATTTTAAAAAGCCATACAAAATGTTTCTCTAACTGCAAATCCATGTGCAAATCTCTTGTACTTCTGGAGAACAGCTAGCTGTGCCCAGGCTAGCACTCTGGGCTTTGCCATTGTTTTTAGTATGAAGATATTTGAAAAAACAAGTTTTGTGTTTTCTTCTCTTAAACAATTAACAAAATGTTCCAACTATGACAGTGTATTGTCAATCACAACAAGCTTCTCACATTAGTACTCAGCATTTCACAGATACAGTGGAACAGGCTATAGGAAAAATCACCTATTGTGGGTTTTTAACCATTAACCCACATAGACATAAGCCACACAACATTATCTCTGTCACTAGATATGTTACCTCAGCTATTTGCAAAACCTACTACAGGTCCAATTCTTAAGGTGGCCGTACCAACCTTTCCAACAGCAGAGAAGCTCTGCTGAAAGACACATTTAGATTTGTTTCCTGTTTGCTTGCGTGTTTCTTACCTATTCCAGAAAGTCCAAACTCTGGGACTGTACCAGGAAGCCACCATTTGCCTGCTGGCAATAAATTACTTACCCTGACAGAGCAGGGAATGCGTCTGAATGCCTGGATAGCAGCTAGACGAATTTCAGTTGGATTACTTTGGAGGGAAGCACACAGGCTCAAAACAGGAGCAAGCGAAGCTGCTGCCAGTCCTGCATTTCCAATGGCTTTTAGAACCAGTTGCATCTGTAAATACAAAGCAGAACATAAAAAATTCTCCATATCTTGTCAGCTGTACATGAAAACTTATTGCATTAACATTTTCTTTGCAAAAATCTCTGTTTAAAATAACTGCTGCTCATATGGGAGGTTTCCTTGCAGACCCTATTGTAACAGCTATACTTGGCTTTAATGTGTGGACAAGACCTTTTATGAATATGGACTGGGACTGGTGTTCTAATGTCATGTAACACAAGTAAAATCTGGCAACCAACCAACCTGCATTGCAATAGGAAATCAGAAGTCATGGACTTGATGTACACTAAAAGTTTTTCAAGTACTTTGATATTTTGTCCATTTTGATCACAGACATTTGGACCTTTTAGTGATCTAACATGGAGTTCAGGAAACAATAACTGATTTAAAAGAATAACTCATCACCAGATGCCATAATATTACGGTATTTTTTTGGCTGAACATACAGGAAACCTGTGCCATTTCAGAATCCAGAAAGCATATTAATTGCTGGCAATTTGATTTTTTAGCTAAAAGCTCTGTACTGAAGTCCAGAGTTTTAAAGCCTAGGGAGTTCTATGTAATATGGGCCAGCAGTCCCCTGGAAACCACATTGAAGCCAACATGGTGAAAATGTTCAAAAATCTTCCATAACAGTATGGGTCAAAGATTCCATTCATTGTTGATTTGAGAGCTCAGGTGGCAGGTCTCTCCTGTAATGCTCAGCATTTTCAGTAAAGTTGTCCTCATCAGAGATACCTATGCATGTCACTGCAACATGCTGCTGAGTTTCAAGAGGCTGCACTTCAACTCCCAGTTCTGATTCTCCAGTCTCGTGGCTAATTTTAATGAGATTTGTTGGAAGACAAATGGGTAAAAATCACACGCTCTCCCATTACACTCTCCCAAAACCACAATTTGCTTACAGACAGTAACATTGTGACTCAATAGAAATTATTAGCCAGTGACATCATAGCCAACAACAACTGTACATGAATCCATGTCCAAAGGAAGTCACCAAAGAATAGGAAACTCTCATCATCATGCCACTTTGCAGGGGAGTGATGGGTGTTCTTCCATATTTCAAGTCATGAAGTTTGCTTCATAAGAAGAAAAGACCCAAGACTTTTCCTTCTTTAAATACACATGAATGTCTGTGCTGATCGGTCAGAAATAATTGTTGGATTACAGAATTTTATCTGCTCATCCTATTCAAGAATATGAATTAAAAAAACTTGTATTCATGACTTTCTGGGAACCCACTGAATGCTATTTCCATCAAATATATTCTAGATCATAATGGTAATGTGGTAAAGCATTATACCACATGCTGGTATCTATATGATCTATACCTGGCTCAAACCTTCTGAATCTTGCACGGTACAGTTTCCTCCCAAAAATTCTCCAAGTGTCCTCATCACACTCTGCACAGCAGGCACACCATCACAGGAGCTGTGAGCTGAACAAAACCTATGTAAGAGAGCAGTTACTCCTAAGAAGCAGCTCTGGCTTGCTCCTGATGACTTCAGCAAAGGCTGTGAACAAGCACGAAAAAAACAGGCTGCGTCAGAAAAGTCTTTCTTATAATTACTATAACACACAAGAGAAACTGGATGTATCCAAAGTTTTACATGCTAAAACTCAATCTCAGCAATGCATGTTTTCAAACAGCCCTTTAAGGAATAAAAGGGAAAAAAGGGGGGGGAAAGGGAGGGAAAAGGGGGGTGGGGGTGGGGGGGTGGAGAAAACAGACTACCCTGCAGAGAAATAATGGAAAATTCTTCCACCTTCACATGTAAACAGAAGGGCTAAGGTAATGTCAGTATGACACAGACCTCAGTTCTTTCCACGAGAAATCATGCCCTGTGTGCTCAGGAAAGAGTAAGAAAACAAATCTAAACTATTTTCCAGGATGCTCAAAATGATGAATTGAGTATCCCCAATGTGACACACAAGTAATTTAGAAGAGGATGTAAAAACTAGCATTAAAATGTGCAAGGAAGCACAACTACGCAATATGCTGTGATTTGATGAAGACTTCCATAAATAATTATTTTTAAGTAATACTCTTGTACCACTTGTAAATAATTAGCAGATAATTAAATTATTTGTGATTGTTAGTTACCTAGTCCAACAGTAGAGTATTTGAAAACATCTATAAAATCTGATGACATGTTTATAGTTGTAGCACATGCTTTTGAAACTGGTAACCTGCATATGGCATCCATGAATGATAGATTAGCCAGACTGGATATTTATGGATCTCATAGTTACGTATCTTTTCCAAGGTCCAAGTCTTGTAACTCTAATCAATGCCCTAACCCTTACATTCAACAGGAATGACCGGTTACTATGCTCTACTGCAGAGCATTTGTGACATTCATGCCTGTCATACATGTAGTCTGGGCTTTCTTATCCTTGGAGCTGGCCAAAAACTCAGTTCCAGTTTGACTGAAAACATTAATATTTTAAATATCATTTACATTCCAAATTGGAGACAAATCTGTGGACAGTCTCCTGTCTTCCTAAAAATTACATGAGAAGGAGGGTGGAGGACAAAGGAAAACCTATATTTATTGCAGAACCTGCCAAATTTCATACAATTTTAGTGATTTTATATTTTACATTAGCTCACAACATGCCATCTGTAGCTGTACAAAAGATACATGGTTAATATATACATCTTACCTAGCAGCCAAACTCTTTTCAAACACTTTGGGACATAATAACAACAAATAAGTTCTATCTGGTGAAAGAGTCTTCTTTCACTCACCACAACCAAAGCTGCTCCTGTCTGTACTTTATGCAGTAACAGCCTAACTATCAGCTTTTCAAATTTCTGTCCAATTTCTCGTCTTAATAGAAGGCTACAAGCTGCCATGACAGCATGTCTAGCCAGCAAATTGAGGGCAGCTGCTATAATCCCAAGTGGAAAAGACGAAGAGCTAACAGCAGGAAACAGAGAAGAGGAGATGAAGAGATGAAAAGTGAAGAGCAGCGCGACAGAGGAATAAGTACCATGACCACATAAAAATAAAAGCCACTGGAATGAAGGAGAAAACAGGCATTTTACAGAGGGAAAGGTGGGTCATGTACATGTAAAACTATTAAAAGTCCATGCTTGCTTTGGTGGTGCCTGAGGATATGATGTAACAAAGGTAAATGCACAGAGTGAGCAGATCTGTGATTTTAGGCACTGTTCATTATTGTAACACATCGCAAAATCACACTAAGTTAAGTATTTGAGGATAGTTCCACCATTTATTACTGCAGTATGGCAGTTGCTAGTGCAGTGTATTCTTCAAGGCTACTACTGAATTTTTCCACTAGTATAATATATATATTAAAAAAATATGAACTTTAGAGTGTATGTGTACACGTAATATAAAAATTATTTCAATGGCAAAGGCAGCAGGCTAGCATTTAACTAACACATTTGGATAAGCAAACTTCTGTTGCTGTATGCAATCAACCACATAAGTAAGTCATAAATGGAACGGAAGGATCAATGCCCTTGAGGCAACCTATGCTGGGTTTATTCCTTGCTTAATACTAAAACCATCATCAGTATACATTTTCTCTAAATCCCACCTAAAAACTTCGCAAAAAGCACTTAAAACTTAGTAAATGCACGCATTTTAAAATGAAAATAATTATATCTGTCCCATAAACCTGCAAATGCCAAATTTCAATATCCTATCCTCACACAGACCTGACCTTGAACCTTAAAACTAATTAACCCAGACCCATCTCTAGAGTCCACAGGGTAGTTCATACACTTCTGTTTTGCTTTGTTTTTGCTTCGTAAGTCTCTAGACTACAAATGCAATATCAAGCTCCAGTGACAAAACAGGACTTGATTATCTTTTGAAAATAAAATTAAAATAGCCAGTAGTTTCACCACATTGCTCAAACAACCCCTGCAGATGGAGATTTGTGTAAATCTGTGAAAAAGACTATTACTGTAAAAAAAAAAAATTATGAGACAGCTATATTGATGATAAATGTATTAAAAAAAAGGAAAAAAAAAAACTGATCTGCTCACAGCAAGAGATTCAATCATGCCCACGGTGGGCTTAGGAATGAATGAAAATGACCAGAAGAAATAGTCCATTTTGTCTTCCTCAACTTCTCTGGAAGCTATAATTTCTTTCATTAGGATAACACATGCTTCTGTAGCACAAGATGGGAGAGCATCTATTAAGGGCTGCCTGTAACACAAGAAAAAAGTACAGCAAATCTAAGATGACCAGAATACTCAAGAATAAAAGAACAAACACATTGAGGTTCGGCTTCTTTCAAAGTAAATAAAAGTCCACTCCACTGGCAGATTCCATAGAAATCACCATTTTCCTTTGGATTGGTGACCGTAAGGAAATAAGCTTCAGCCAAGATGTGATTAAATGTTTTGGTATTTCAATAACTCTTTGTAACCAGGATTCTAAGCAAAATATTTGGTTGCTTTCTCTGAAAACTAAGTTAAAAGACATCCAAAGAGATCCAAAATTCTGAAGACTAAAGTATCTTAAAGTAATAATTTTATATTAAGTTTTTTTTTCTTTTTCTTTTTCTTTTGTTTCACCAATACCAAATGAAAATATTAAAACTGTATTAATTTTTTTTTTTTTTTTTTTTTTTTTACCTTCCTGCACTGTCTTAGACCTTATCTAAGTGGAAAGATTACACCAGCATGACAATCAGACAATACACATTTCAGCTCTTAGGAGTCCTTCTGTAAAACGTCTGCACCTACCTCCTGTACTGGTGGATGAGCACACATTAACACACTGGTGGATGAACACACATTAACTAGGAAGCAGTTAAACCGAACTGGGTAAAAGCACTTTTATCGGAATAAGAGAGTAGTCTACATGGAATTCTTCTTAGTTCCTAAAACCAGTGACTTTGTCCTGAGTAAGTAAGTCTCAAGTTAATACAGAAAGAGGCAGAGTAGTTCAGATTGCTCTCTAATATATAATATTAACATGACTGTTTCTCAGAAGATGAGAACAAACCTAAGCCAAACAAAAATCTATCCCTTTTGTGTTAAGTAAATATTAAAATATTGTTACAAACAAAATATTGTTAAAAAAGCCTGGCATTAGGTGAATTTCAAATAAGCTGATGACATTTCATTCTGAAACCAGTAAAAAACTTATCTCTTTGTATATACTTTTCAGGACATTGATTTCAGAAGAAGAAAGAAATTGTACTGATTTTAATAATACTAGATTAGTATTCCTGAAAGTCTCAAACCACTGGATCACAATTACTCCTGACTGCAGAGGAGCGGGGACCTTGAACTTCAACTTGGCAGTTCAATATCAGTATAAAGCATCCTGAGACCAGGCTGTTACTGAATGACATGGTTCCACCAGGTCTGTAACTCCCAGCCAAGCCTTTGCCTCCTCTCCTCAGCCAGTACTAAGGGCACTAAAGGTACTAAACCAGGTAAGCTTTTTTGTGGCAAATGGCAGTAGTTTTTCACAACCATCAGCACTGATTTACAGCTAAGCCATGACTCAAGTTTCCTGTTCACATTTTTCCTGAAACAGGAAATCTGTCTTTGGGAATATGCATGGGACAGAAAAGTCTATTTTGTATACAATGTTAATTTGGTAAGGAAGAATATCATGTCTGTCACATAAACAAGATCTGCAATACACATTCTTCCTTTAAAGTACTCCAAATTTAAATCCGACAGTTGGACATAGGTTTAGATCATTAATCCATTTAAAATATTTACAAAACATTTGTCTGATAAATATATGTATATTTAATGAAGTTACTAAAGGGATCTTACCAGTTGTCTCTGCACTTAAACGAAGATCTTTGCCATAGTGTTTTTAAGGCTTCAAGAGAAAGATGTCGAAGCTCAAACACGAGAGTCATGAAAAGGTCCGCAGCCTGCAAAACAGCACAAGGATAAAGGTAGTATTACTGCTGTGCAGAAACCAGCTTTAGATAACGGAACACAACAAGAAGAGACTTTGGATTGTGGCAGTATTGCTGCTAATTTGCGACATAACCTGAGAGCAAAGACCCCTCTTTTCTGCTTGCCCCTGTCTTCCTTCCCTCCCAACTTTTCTCTGGGGGCTGCAAACATCTAAGGAGAAGGGCTTTCACTTAGGATACCACTCAGTCCCTCAAGCAACAGTGATCAGTGACCACTAAGCACACCACTTCCAAACAAATGAATAACAATCTGGAAGAGAAGACTGTAATCTTCTCTGACTTTTTGAGATCCTGGTGCATGACCAGAACTGTTGACGTAACTATGACAAAATGAAACAACAGTCAAGCTACCTTAATTTTAATCTGAACTTTATGAGAAAGATCATTTAACTGAAGGGGGACCAACACTTAAAAGTTTTGCTTAAGTGGCTCTGGCTAATATTTGTGTGACAATATCCCATCTTAATGGCTTTTCCCCAGACATACCTGCTCTCCTCTCTGCTGAATTGCTACTACATACAGCTGCTATTTTACCTGCAGGATGTTATTCTCATGCACTTGTCAGCGTACATAAATCCTAGCCCTCTAGTCACATGCTACCCCTTGCTCTTGTGAAGCAGATAAGACTGAAGAACATGTTTTATGGTTACTACTTTAAAAAGTTTCAATCTGAGCTGAATAATTTTAATAATTTATTTTCACGTGCTTGGCTGAAAGAAATTAAGGGCAATTTAGATCTAACCCACACTTTTATGTCAAGTGAAGTGGCTACCTGTACTGGATTCACATCCAAAATACCAGACACAAAACCACATAACTTATATGTCAGTATCAGTTTCCTACGAGCTGAAACAAGTATTTTTTAGAAACTACCATCTCAAGGTACTTTTGGATGTGTATTACAACATCAACAATAATTTTTATTTTCTGAAATGCGATGCTGGAAATAAAATTAATAATTGAATTGACCCGAACATGTTACTAAGGACATGAACCTATTTTTTTGCAGTACAAACCTGCCAATGTCATCCTGACTCAAACCAGGCTCTGTAATACCTGTCCAGCTTGTCCTCTGCTGAAAAGGAGGAGCCTCTTTCATTTTCCCAATTTATTTTCTTTTGCATATACATTATTTATCACATTGTTATCTTGGTCTCAGTAGAAGCTTTTGGAATGGCAAGAAAAGCATTTAAAGGCTAAATAGCATGTAGACATGTTCCTCTGAGACCTGTTCTAAAGTTCAAGATGGGAGATAAGTCTCATTACTTGAAAAATTAGGAGAATGTTAAATACAGTAGCTTATATGTTCACTTTAACTTCACAGTGTGCAAGCTTTAGTCATGCTCCACATCGTGAAGATTCACTTCAACTGTTTATTCACTTCAGATGTGAAAGGTTTAAATGCAGCTCTACTGCTCAGGTTCCAATGAAAAAAAAATTTTATTTGTGTAAATATCATACAAACAGAGTCAATTCCGCTAAGCCACAGTTCCAAAGGTCTGGGGGGAGACCTACTTGGGCTTCTTGACCTTCCTCTCAGGAGCTGCTTCCAAAAGTAATAAAAAATTGGAATAACCCAGTGCCAACATTTAATTTTCTTTTAAGACTGCCAAGACATTTTCAGTAAAAAGAATTTATCTTTCAGTAAGAAGACAGAGTAATTTCTTACTGTGTTGTTTGATAGGCTAAGGAAATCATTTTTCAGATCCAATATAAATATTGTTTATGCTTCTGTTCTTTTGGGACTTCTTTTCTTTTCAGCAGTAATGTATTGATTTCATCAAAATGACATTTATTCTTGTACATGAAACACTTCCTGGGATTTAATTTGGATGATATTTATAATTCCTAGCTAAAATCCAGCTAGATAAACATGTATTACAGCATTAGCTCTAAGGTCCACTTTAAAAACAAATCACTGAGCCCTGAGCACCATGGAGCTGGGGAAATAGATTACATTTCACAGTCTGTAAAATTCAGAAAACTTTATTTAATGAAGTTCTTCAAAAGTATGTGTAAAATTCAGGCCTTATGTCCATTTTTATACACGTAAGCACACCGTGGGCAGTCTGAAGGGGGGAGCTGGGGAGGTGCGTGGCCTCGTGGAGGCCATCGTGAGGAGCTGCGTGTGCAGCTGCTGCCGGGTGTAGGCCGCACTGGGCCTGGCTCAGGTGGCCCTCAGCACAGTCCCTGTATCATTTCCAGACTGATCTATTTTGAGGCAACATAATTTTAGACTGTAGACAAACTTCATTCAGTTTCACACCTGCTGACTAGACCAACTCTAATCTAATACCCCAGGACAAAATTTAGCAGGGAAACAACTATTTTTATTTCCTAACAAAATAAAGCTTTGGAATGAACTGCCTGCTGAAGTAGGCTGTTTGTACTTTTAAAATAAGTTGCACTGAAACTGGGATGTCAGAGAAACAATAATCTCATTGTAAATTCCTCTATTTGCATTTTCAGAACCAGAAACTACATGCAAATTTGGCTACCACTCCCAAGCCTAAATGAAATATAAAGAAGCCCGGCTTTTATTGTACTCAGGAGTTTGTTTTTCCTTTTATCTGCAGACTTATCTGTATGTCCATCTTTTTTTTTTTTTCCTCTGAAAACATAGATATGTTATAGTTTAAATCAGAAGGTATAGTAGTAAGATGTTTCCCAATAAAATACTTCTGTTTATGATGTACAGGAGCACTTACCGTTTGGAAGCTTGACACCTTATTTGCTTCCAAGTATAAACCCCATGTAATCACAAGGGAAGTTACTCTGATGTGTTCAATGAACGTATTTTTTTTCACCTACCAATATGTGTTCTCAGTAAAAGTTTGAGCCCTTCTCTCCAACAAATTTAATATACCTCTTTGGAATTACATAGTCTTTTTTCTGTACTTCTGTTTTTCAGCTGATTTCTTTTTTCAGCTACACATATGCTAAAGAACCAGTTATTCCTTTAATTGAAAGACAGGTCTGATATCACATGGAGGTTGCACAATCTTCTCTTTGAAGTCTACTGGCAGAACTAATTAGTCCACCAGGGCTAATTATGGAAAGCAGGGGAAGAATATTTGGGGTTTGTACAAAACTTTTTGTGGGATATTTATGGGAAGAACTAGTTACTGTATGGGTCCATAGTGTATGTGTATAGAATGTCTCATACAGAAAACAAATAGTGAGACTATGCCCTATATGTCAACATTTTTGGCTCAGACTGGGATACAGGAGTTGGGTGAGTGAGCCTGACATACCGTCGCCCATGCTGCTGAATGCGCACACACAGCTACATTCACCAGAGCTACCAGTTCAGCATCAAAATTCAGACAGCCATATGTAAATGCAGCCCCCAGCAGAAGCTGTGTGACAGCCTTCCTTCAAATCTCTCAAGTGAGAGTCACTTCTCCCCATATCCTTTTGACCATTCTTTGTCAGTATGCAGCTTGTCCACTTAATGATCCATTAGCTAATCTACATCCACATTGAAATTCAATCTTGTCTCATAATAGCTTAAAAAAAAAATTAAAAAACAGCTTTGCTTCCTTGGAAATGACACAGTCTCCACCTCCATTTTCTGCACTGTTCACTGTTTTCACTGGAGTTTGAGATTCTCCTGTCTATTTATTCTTTGTTTGGGGTCCTGAAAGGGATGCATAATCTTGCCTCATTCACAGTCAGACAATAAGGGGACAAACAAGCCATACATGCATAACAGCAGAGCTGTCTCCCAAGCAACACTGTCGCCATTCCCATAACTTCTTTCCTGGCCCAAAGGACGTTTTATTGGTTGGAATGAGGGATAATACAGATCCCTTTTGAAATGCCTTGTCACAAAGAAGGAACACCCTGGAACAGTGAAAACAGCCGATGACCAATCGAACCCTGTGCTGGGACAGCCTTATGATGAATAATTCACCTCTCTTTTAGGCAGTGACACAGACAGCAACCACGTGTGCTAATCCTAGTAATTTACAAAACAAATTTCCCACACAAGAAGCCAGCGGAGCCCCTTTTGAGACAGAAGTGACATCCCTCTGTTACTGGGAAAAATCATCTACCATTCCTTCAAAGACATTGAATTATGGGTGTTCAAAAGAAGGCAGGATTTAGAGAAAGTTTCTCAGGTTCACTGCAATGATTTCTTTTTTCAGCATTTTCCAAACACTATTTAGCACTCTAGTCTGTTCCTAAATGCCATTATATATTGTGTTTACAATGACAGTCACATGGAATTCAGCACTATCATAAGTAAAGAGGCTGATTTTATTCTACATATCAAGAACCTTTATTTTTACAGCTCTGCTATCTCTCTTTAGCACCAGTCTCCCTCACACATGCTAAAAAGATGGCAGATCTGCTTACAGCTCAGTAACAGAAATGTGTCCCATAGAACAGCACTCAGAAAGGCCACCTGCTGCTTGCTCCCCAGCCCAGTGCTATAGGTCTTTGTCAGGCTGTGATACAAGGTCAGGCTATGATCACCATTTAGTAGGTTGGGAGTAACTCCTAGGGCTGTCGTTTATCATAGATAACTAAAGTTGCCCATTTCGGGGGTTGTGACTGTGATTCTTTCTCCATATTATGTCTTTGCCATAAGTCTCATGCCGCATTACACAAACACCTACTTGTGCTCATTAATCACAGCTAAAACTAAGAGAAAGGTGAATATATGCAGTATATTCATATCTAAACAGGCACCACTACCCTGCAGAGCTTTAATCCACCATGGTTTTCTTCTCCAGTCCCCGTAAAGCCTGTACGCCATCTGTACCCATACTGGAGTATCTGTGTCCCTTCTTCCCAAGGAAAATGGGGACAGTGTTTGTTATTTGACACGGGACTTACGTTACACAAATGAAGGTGGAGTGCCTTCTCCTAGGCTAGGACTGAAGCTTTTTGAAGGCACCAAGGCTCAATTCAGTGTTTTCCCCATTAGGCCATAACAGTTTTCTAGTAACATGCTGACCATGAATGATTTAAACAAGAACTGTGTTCTTCTCTTTTATTTATTTTTTTCTTCCAGATTGCTCAATATGTAAACTCCATTACCAGCAAGAACCATTCAATCTGAAGGATAATGGGATATTGGAGTGCTCTCTCTCTCTCTCTCTCTTAGGTTTTGCCATCAGTTCTCTCCCATCAGCAATGATTAAGCACCATCATCTGCTGATCATTCTCTATTGTATATAACAGGTGTTCTTGATAACCTCAGAGTTTCACAGAAGATAGGGATCTTCATTTCAAAGACAGTGACAAATACTAACTGATGCAGTTGCTTCCAGTATCAACAAAAAGGTCAAGACCTGAACAATCTAAGAAGACAGGCAGACCCTCATCTAGAATGATGGCCATCACAGAAAAAAATGAAGGTACTGTATGTTCCATGTGACTACATGATTCCACCCTACCTTAGCAGCAATCACCAGTGAAAATGGTTTAGGTGAGAAGAGATTCCCTCTGGCCCCAAGCAGCACCCCCAAAAAATATGATAGTTATTACTAGAATTCATCAGCAACACATGAACAAACCATTTAAGACTCATCAGCAAGGGTTTCATGTGCAAACTGTTTTGAAGGAATGAGGCAATGTGAGAAGAACTTTGGAACTCAAATAAACGTGGAAACAATAGCACTACCAAGGGCAGTATCTCCCAGTAAAGTTGTAGGAAAAAAGTTTTTGATGCTGAATTGTACAAACTGCAGCGTCAACCCAAACCAGACTTTTTTTATACAGTTCAAAATTGCTTTTGCCCAATATTCAGTGGTCTTATGACCTTTTAAGTCATCTTTTCAGTCTGATTTATTGTTTATATATGAAAGTGACACTTCAAAGCATTTTATCTTTTTGTAATCCAACACTAATACATTCCCAAAACAATGCAAGGCTTCAGCATTTTCAAAACTGCTGCCCTTTAAAATCAAAACTACAATTTCTACTGAATTTAGTATTTTGCTACAAAAACTGTTCTTTATTTAGCATAATGTAGCCAGAACATAGTAGCTCTATGTGTTCTCTTAGGAGAACACACAGAGCTACTTAGAACAAACTTCTGCTGATTCTTAGAATCAGGCCCATGCTACATATAACTACCAGAGGAAGGACCTAGAGCCAGTATTCTTCTGACATGTCTAACAATAAATCCATACCCAAGAACAGTGAAAAATCACAAGACACAGGAGAGATGTATCATGTTTAAAAACATATTTTTGGAAATTCACATTAGTTTCATATGTTAGGTAGGTATTTTAAATATTAAACAAACCACATAACTAGAAATTTACGGCAATGCAAAATGCTAATGTAAATATTCATCTTTGGGCTTTACCTGCATACTCCAGAAATGGGACATATCTTTCTGCTTCGCTACCTCTATTCCGACTAACTTGGAATAAAGATTGAAAATCTGTTCATAATAACAGAGCGTAGAAACTTTTCAACCCATTATGCACAAATTCCATTTTACACAATGTTTCAGCTTTTAAAATTTTTTGCCAATCTGCACCACAAATAGATTTTTTTAAACTCCTATATATAAAGTTGTCTGAGGTACAGTAGAGTTTGCGTATGTTTGATACCTAAAGATACCAAGATAGTTGTAAAGTTGTAAAGATACAAAGTTTTAAAGATACAACTAAAACATGCAGTTAAATCATAATAGGGAAAGGAGAACAAAAGCAGTGAGTACAGCATGCAGGTAATAGAAAAAGGTAAGTAGAAAGAAGCCAGTCAGTTTAGTAAGCAAAAGAACATTGTTGGGTTTTTGTTTTAGTTTTTTTTTAAGTGCTTTCAAACACTTGGATTCACCCAGTTAAAAAATAAGTGACCTCCATAACCTTCAGGCTACTACATTTACTATCCCATCGCCCTCTTTCTGTTACACTCTCTTGCTGCATCATAAATTGTACAATTCCCATAGGAACAGGTTTGATGCTATGGATTACGGAAGGATAATGAAGGGACACAGGAATGGTGCCAGAGTGATTCTAAACTTGTCCAGTGGAAGTCACCATCTGTCTGTGTAGAACTCTCAGACCACAAAAAGACCACTAGAAACTGAGGTTACATGTAAAAGCTTACCTCAAAACTCGTACTATGTGCTAGGCAAAGCTTCCACAATAGGTCGGTCACTTCCTTCCCAGTGACCTCCTTCTTGGTTTGTTCCCTTTCATAGAGCATGCTGGTCATATACAGATCCTTGGAGTCCACTGGAAAGACATAAGGAAAAATCAGACACCTGGTTGCTGGCCATTTGCTTTGGTTAACACCAAATTTTAAGGAAATGTTACTCTCAGCATTTATTTCTACATGTAAGAATCTCTATAGTTTCAGTAAAGCCAAGGGATGAATATGTATGCCTGTACTCTGGTTGAATGTCATAGAATGAAGGCCTAAACACAAATGTGGTGTGAAAGAAATTCAGAGAAACAAAACAAAGCAGATACATCTGAAAAAAAAAATCCCATTTGCTATAAATATGCCTTTTACAATGACCCTGCCACTTTACAATCATTGCCCTTTTTAGTTTTATATAATCATTTAATCTGTCCCATACCCCAGCCTTCCAAAATTCAATAGGAGATCTGGGTGCCAAGAATAATACATAGCTGGACTCTAAGGTTCTTCCTCAGGAGGAAGATCATGTCATCTTACATCAGTACAAATACAAATAAAAAGTATTCTGGAAATTCATATATATATATATATATATATTTATATATATTTAAAGCAGAAAAAAAAAAAAAAAGTTCCTCAAATTTAGAGCTCAATCTATCACTTTTAGATAACCACTCAAAGTACAGTTACATCAGTCTCTCCAGCTTTCAAAAAAATAGGCAGCTGTCAGTAGCCCAGACTGTACAAACATCACCTTCCACATAGTTTAATATTTGAACAGAAATATCTGGAGTTCTCACAGGCAAGATGCAGTCCCAAGATTCTTCTAGGAAATCATTTGATTTTGCAAGAAATAATTTTATTTTTGATAAAGCAGAAACATCCTATTACCTTTTTTGTACAGTGTCTCTGCTTCCACTTGAAAGAGTTTCAACGAAGACTGAGTCTCTGTCTTTGCCCTGCCACCTTTCTGAGAGAATGGTGCAACGAGATGGGATTCAGTACATTTGGCTTCTGCCAGGACTCCATCCTTAACTCTCTGAACACATTCCAGTTTAGAAGACAGGATCTGCTGCTCGGACTGAGAAGAAAAGATACTTCAGGGAAAGTCTTGATGACCTATGTCAGGCTGCCCAGTCCTTTCACTCGTGACTTCATGGAGGTTTCCAGTTCTGTGATGTAGTTAAGTCTTCTGTCTAGACCTCTGATTGCCCCCAGCCTGTGTAGGTTAATGTGTTCTTTTTTCAGTCTACACTTTCCTTCACTGAAATGCAACTGCTACTAACTTTCAGTGTCAAATGGTCTCAATTCATTTCAGTTTGCAAAGCACTGCTGTTAAGCAGATCCTTCTGGTCAAGTAAGTTGAGAAAAAGAAAAGGCTGGTAAATGATGACTAGCTAGTACAATACATGGAACAATTATTTTTCACCTAACTAAAGTGATACAAAATACAAACATTAACAGTATTTGCCATGAACAGTGAAAAATTGTAAGTTTTGCTTCTAGAAAAGCTTTCTTTTCCTTCTTTCTATTCCCCTCTTTCATGGTCTTCTGTCAGTTTCCACTATAACATTTTAATGACAGAGGTTAATACAGGCACCATAGTAACCTCTTGCATTTATTCTATAATACTCAACAACTACAATGCAAATCTGCATTAAAACCAGATTATGTTAATAGGCATTAAAAGGACAACAACAGTAATCGTTTCTTTGCTAAAGATTCAAATTTGGGCAGACACGCACAAATGTAATTGAGCATAAACAACTACTCAAAATGTTTTCATTTACATTATTAAAAATGTTCCTGCCAGTAGAAGTACCTGACACGAATTGAAAACCTGGTCCTTAGACTCTTCAAAGAAATTAAAAGGACCTGTGAAAGAACCAATGTCATTTCCCAACACTTACCGACATACAAGGAAGAGCAACAGACTGCACAGAAGTAAAACTAGAATATCGATGAGAGCAGAGGTTTAAGTCCCTTGTTTTGACAAGAACAGGACCCTTTCGCTGATACCTGGTTGGGCATATTCCCAGCACATCCATCTGGTAACAAATGTAAAGTGTGAAATCACACATGCATGCTACAATACTAGGAAGTATTACGGCCTATTACAATGATTTAAAGTCATTGCTTTGTTGTAATGAGATAGGAGAGACATAAATTATACCTTGCAGGACACTTGCTTTGATACAAAAGCCACAGAAAGCCCAATCATTTTAAAGATCTTGGACAAGTTTTATAAAAGCCAGGGTTTGTTGGTTAGTTTAACTTCAGTGTGTTATTTTTAATCAGATCATTTATAGACATATGCTTTTTCATTCCAGATTTTCTGTATTTGCAGAGAAGCATTAACTAAGAAGAGCATTTCTACTCTACTCAAAGAAATTGAATTGCATATGACCCGTGCCTTATAAAGGAACATTTATTTAAACAATGCTATGTAGCAATAGCATGAGAACAAGTGCACACCATGCTCAGGTAACAACGTGTTGGCTTCCAAACCCCAACAAGAATGCAAATTACAGATAATTTCATAACACTAACTCCTAAAAGAAATCAGACAAGCACCATAGGCTGCTAGCCTGTCATCAAGCTGTAACAATTTGTAGTTGTTTAACAACAAGATAGACTTAATAGGCACAAAGGCTAACAGTCAGTCTAGAGCATGACTCTACCAACAGTCTTACCTCTTCAACAACAGCACGAGCAGTGGATGTTTGTGACGTCTGCAGGACACTGAGAATGCCTCGCTTTATGTTCAGTGCCCAAGTCTGTTCACTCCTTACAGGACAGAGCTTCAGAACTTTCCCATCATGGAAAGAAAAGTGAAGAGGATGCTGTTCTAGTACTTCCCTGCAATTAAACAATGCTTCTTGCTTCAAAACAGTGGTTGCCAGTCAGTTTATGACATTAGATTCAGATTTTCTGAACAGAGTTGTTCCCCCACAATGGATCCATCTTACTCTGTATCTCCATTCTTTACAACAAACCTCTACTTTTCATGAGTTAGCTTTGACCCTAAAAGCCCCTTTTCAAAACAAACAATCAAAAATAATAATAATAAAAAGAACTATCAAGATAATCATAACATCTTCAACATAACTGTAACATTTAGTAAAGCAATTTCCTGTGAAATTATTTACAAGCAATTATACTTAATGGCAACAAGTATTGTTTAATGTAAAACAGCAATTTTATTTTATGATTCAGGGTGCCTGCAGCATTGGTGAGCATGTCTCATTTGTGATGCAGCTGTATGTACTCCTAAACATTTGTCTTCTGCTGTGATACGCACAAAACCATGATTAAGTGCTTTCCAGTCAACCCCTTGTTTTTATCTTCCTGCTCTGCTAGGTGTACATACTTGGGCTCTATCCCAGTGTTATCGCCCAGTCCTTGTTGTTTGACTCAGTAACTTTGCTATCCCAGGCTGAGAGTACAGAATTTTCCACTTTTAGAAGTGACTGTGTTTGAACATTGATTTTACTCTAATAATCTATTTTCCCTCTCAACAGGGAAAAATAAGCCATCTAAAGGAAGAATTCTGCAGTATTCTAAAGGTCAGCTCCCAAACAGGGAGATACGCAGTTCTTCTGCACATTAACATTGGAACTAACCATTCATTTCAAGCCAACTCATAAAGACAGTGCAAGAGGAAGATATTATCCAGGTGTTCGTGCATTGAAAGTCTTTCCAGAAGAAGAGACTGTACATGGGATACGGGTTTCTGTACTCCTAGGCAAATGAGGTTGCTTTTGTTACTATCTGTGGAAATTATATGCATGTTCAGAGGACAAGCTATACCACTGTTATTCACAATAGGCTGAGGGAAATGCTAATAAGGTTCACTGGTCTGAATAATTATTTTCAATAGCCAGACTTCACTGAATGCTTTCTTTGCTACCTCTTTTTTCACTTCTCTGCAAAGAATAAGACAACTGCTCTTATCTCTAAGAAAGTCCTACAAATATCTGTATAGAAGAATGTGTGCCTGTATAAATGATTGGAATTCCAATACCACTACTCTTATTTTGGAACACAGAGCTCTTCTTGATGAACATAAAAAGCAATACATTTACTCCAAACTTGCTCTTTTTGACACTCTGAATTGAATCAATTATCTCACTTGTCAGTGTTGTTTAAAGGCTGAGAATCCAAGCAGCGGGACAAAGACAAGATTATGAGGCTCAGCTTAGACCAGACAACAGAAATGCCTTTTTTTTTTTTTTTTTTTTTTGGATAATACAAGAAGCATCAGCTCTCTGGAAAAATACCAGACCTCCACAGTTAGAAGAGGCTTCTTTTTATATAGGATTCTTCACAAGTGTCTATACCTTTGCCTGTCAGAGAGCTACACACTGACAGTATATTAAAAGTAAGCTAGTATAACCATAAGTGGAAGAAGATGACATTAGAAGAATAAATGGAATTTAAATGAAAATTTAAATGAAAATGGAATTTTCACTGGAGGAAAAAAAAAATTTTACATCACAAGAAATACAGTCCCCTCCAAACTCAGAACTTCTAAAATGGAGTTCAAAACTCAAGAGTCTCTGCAAGTAATAACTGCAACTCAGAAAACTAATGAGTGATCCATACATGCTGCTAGGCAGCAAGAGGCTTGATAGTTTGTACCCAGAATCACTTAAACTGTCTACTCCTCAAATATTTTTACATACAAAGGATGAAAAATAAGTTCAAAAAATCTTTTTGGACCATATGACCCCCATTTTCCTGATGGTCTTCAGATTTATCTGCTGCTAAACCATACAGCATCAAAACAAAAACAAACAAATAAACAATCAAAAAACAACTAAGCCAAATTAGAAGTTTTTCCACCTTAGACTGTCCATTTCCTTCAGAGACTCTTCTCTGGATGCAAGACTTTTCTTGATCTGTACATCTTGCACCTAGGAGTAAAGATTATAGAGCAATTAATATCAATGTCATTAGGAACACGTGGACTTTGTTACATAAGGACATGTAACTAGAAGAAGACGACTATGAAAAAAAGCCTCAGTGCTGCAAACAAGCCAACTGCAATAGCCACATCTTCAGGGTACATATCTGAGACAGTTTCCAGAAATTTCTTCTACAAAGAAGTTTCACTGATTATTAAATGCATTCTGTACGGCACAATTATACCCTTTTATTTTCAAGCCAGAAGCAATCACCTACTCTAAGGTAAAGTAGGAGCCTGGATAAATATAAGTCCTTTCTACTCCTGTGGAGAAGCAAAATGACTACTTACATTGGTTGATTCTTGCAACCAAACCCAGTAAAGTGCTCAGTATTCATTAGCCATTTCATAGTTCAATTTTACTGAATTCAGAGAAGAAAACGCATGCCTAAGTGATTTCCAATTTGGCTGGTAGTAGTAAGGAAGAACTGTTCTCAAATGATGTAACAAGAATGGTGTTCCTCTGTCCCCCTTTTAAATACAGCATAGATTACAACCACTAGTGATTTTTTTCCCTAATATTTTCTAATTTATTTTTATAAAGACAAGCGTTTAACTACAGATTCTTTTGCATGTCTTACGAGGCCTCAACTAAGACAAAAAGCTAGAAGTAGCAGAGTCCAGACACTGATATAACAAGGCAGAACTCAATGATTCAACCTGAAGACAGTAACCAAATTCTCATTTTTTTATGCAAAACCAGGGGACCACCGACCAGTTAATTTTATCCACATGGCCATGTTAGGACAGAGATAACTATCCTATTCTTTGTTGGCTTCATCTGTATTTTTGTATATTGCACACATATGTCAACTCCCCCACAGAACCCATGAATTAGCTCCTTTGTTAACCCAAAGAAAACCAAGGCAGATGAAAGTTTATTTTCCATGCTCCCCCTGTTAGGAACTGTAATTCTTCAGCTTGCCTACCACAGGGCTCACCCAAGGAAGAGGTCTGTAATCTGAAAATGGTCTGTTGCTCTGTCACTGAGACAGAGATCTCCTACTGAGATCAATGGAGTGTTACAAAACTGAATTTTACACTGTGCTAGGAAAGGCACCAATCCAGCATATCATACAAGTTTCTCAAGTTCTCTTTAAAAAGTTTGCTATTTTTAAATTACAGCTACAGATATGAAAGTAATTAAAAATAAAACAAATTCCTTTCAAAGGGATTAGCTTCATATCTAGTTCTGCATTTCATATCTAGTTCTGCACTTCATGTAACAAAACAATGAAGTTTATGAAAACAAAACAGGCCACTTAGGAAAGAAAATGTTTTGTTTAATCTGCCTTCTAAGCTATTTAATTTGAAGCTGTGTTGCATCCAGGCAAATCTGCAACTCTGATTATGAGATCCAGGATCTAACTGGCTTTTAATTATAAGAAAAAAAAATGTATTAAATGTAGCAGTAATCCCATAGAAAGATACAGTTCCATGTTAGCTCATCCCAATCACTCAGACTATGACAATACTCACTTTCAAAACCATCTGGCAGTTCCCCAATACTTCAATGATCACCGTGCTCTCCAAAGAGATGCCACTGCTTTTATAAATACTCCCCTGCAGGAACGTGTTGGTGACTGCTGAATACCTGTAGCTGTGTCTAGCTCTTTGGGGGAAGTATGATGCACTGTGTCCTAGGAAACAAACAACAAAAATCTTTTGTCTGTTGCAGGCTTTTTTCCTCCTTTTTCTTTTTAAAATACTTTTTAATCTTTTCACCACTAAAAACAGGTAAGTAAGGGGCTAAATTTTCAAAATGTTCCTTTCCCACTTGGGCTTACAACTGAAAGAACTGGGCTTCTGAAAGCACCCTGCATGCAAGCGATAGCTCGTATATGGAAGGTGGAGAGAATTTCCCTCTCTCTTATGCTCACAGCCTCACAATTCCCATCAAGGCAGGAAGCTAATTCCAAGAGCAGAAAGAGAATGCAATGCAGTTGTGGCACGATGCTCTCTTGACACCTTTCAGAGAGCAGCAAAGCTGGACCTTTGCAAACTAAAGAAGTTTGGTTCTGAAAACCTACCCTAGAAGATCCAGGCTGAGGAAAAGAAAGCATGGGAAGACAGGGATTGTTCATGTTTGTATATGAAGACATTGTCATGACCTTGCAACGTCCATTAGCAGCACTGTCCTCTAGAGAACATAATGTCAGACACCCTGATGCATGTTGCATAGTGTCTGTATTCCTCTAATTGAAGGAGATTCTCTTCTAGACCAGGTGATAATTTATCCTCATAGGAGGAGAGGATTGGAGTCATAATACCTTCAGCGCCAAAAGTTTTGGTGGCTGTGATGTGTGAGATTTTAACAAATATGATATCCCTAGAAGATAGTATGGTATGGCCTTATCTAGGACCACTGAAGTGCAGAAGAGGAAAGATTCATAGAAAATACACATTCTTCCCTCAGGTGAAGACAACAAGACGCGGGAAAAATGACCACTGTGACTCCCATAAAATAGAGCTTCCTTTTCTTTGCCTCACAGTGGCACTGACACACTCAAGCACTTTCAATGACAAAGCCACACAAGGATGAAATAATGCTGAACAAACCAAGGGTCTCTAAGCTGCACTGTCTGGGTAGGAAGCTAAGAGGCCGGGGTGAGATCTTGCGAGCAGAATATCCACATGCTTTCCCTCCTGCTACACTGAAAATAAAATAAAATAAAATAAAATAAAAATCTGCACATTCAAGCACCTGCTGGCAACGTAAATCAGATGCAAAAGTTATAAACTATACTTCAGGCCATCCAACCAAACCTTTCCAGGTCAGCTCAATATCCTGCCTTCCTGTCTGTCTGTCCTTTAAAGAATAGAAGTTTTGTGCATGGTCACTGAAGGAGAAGTCTTTCTTCATGCCCATTTCAGTATGAAAGGAGCTAACACTGGGTGCTAGAAAAAAAGACATTCATACATGGCTGGGTTTTGTCCTGCACTGGCTTAGTAGTTTGTTTAGCTCTACTGTTTATGAGTTTTCTCAGTTCACAGAATGTGAACTTGAGGCAGTCTGTGCATGGTAAAGTTCAGTAGGACTTCTCAGATACTTCTGTGAATGCATATCACTTGGTCATATATATCATTCTTCTAATAAATCAACATCCCTGCTGAAGAGAAGGAAGTTTTCAAATCCCTCTTTTCTTATCACATACAAGGCCTGAATACAGTCTTGTGTTACTCACCAACACAATCAGCAAAACAGGAAGCTCCAGAACTTAAATTTTCTGAGGATCCTGTAATGACAGGTAAGATTACTGAAAAGCATTGAAAATTTGTGTGCAGCTCAGGACAGACCTGCTGCTCTTCAATTGCCACAAACCCAACATGAAATAATAAGAAGCAACCTATGAACACCCTAGGGCAAGCACACATCCTTACCCTGAGAGTTGTAATGTTAGAGCAACTCAGAAGGATCATATCCAACAGTTTGGTGCTGAGATCCACCTTTATATTTCTTACAAAGGATTCTTACCCATTCTGTACCACCACCACCATCTGTGTGAAAGTGTACATTCGATTTCAACAGCAAGAGCCAGGGGTCTCCTGTTCCAGACAAGGGAACCCTCCGTGGCATTGTGAGCTGAACCCTTTGGAGCTCACTTGGGGGGGAAAGGGGAGGAGAGATAAGAGCAGTGGTTGTTTCAGGTAATATATACTGGTGTTCAATCTTATGCTTTTTGTATAGATATGTGTCTATTCTCTTTCGTCTTATTTTTAGTGAAAAGATCAAAGAAAAGAGAGAAACAATAACTAGCATATTCTGTCTTTTGTAAAAGTTCAATTTTCCAGAAGAAAATCTTAGAAACAACCACTGAGTAGAAAAACATCATTTACTTTCAGAGTTAAAGTATGTGACCACACGAAACATCAGCATGGCTCTACCCTCTGTCCTTTTTTTTGCTACCAGGCCTCAACCATTCAATGAGTTGTTCCAAACAGAAACCAAAGCCTACCCCCCCCCCCCCAAAGAAAAAAAAAGGACAGTTTTGCTACTAAGTATGCAAGGATTAGACTTTGCTTTCACCCTTTTCCACATGTCTAAACCACACAAGCACACAGATAAAGGGATGACATGCCTTAGTGTATTTATTGAGGTAGGTATGGAAATGCAACAATACCATGGATAACCAAATAAAGCACAAAAAGGAAATTATGGCTCTTTTTCCCTTCTCTCGTGTATTCCCAGGAGCATTTAGACTAAGCACTACTATGCCTTGTACAAAATGGAATTATGCCTGCATTAACTAGGGGTTCTTAATCCAAGAAAGAAATACATTTCCTATACGCCAAACTTCTGCACAGCCACAGGCCTTTAACTTAGGAAAATGTCTACTTAACTAAAATCTTTATTGCGCACAGACAATCAAGAATTCATAAGTACCATTTAAAACAGGAACAAGAGCAAGCTTTACTGCTGAAGAAAGATTTTTTCAGCACCAGCCCACTAAGGAACAAACACTTAAACATCACAACTCAAGGCTAGCATCCTTCAGCACCGGAGAGCCTGCTCTCCAGCATGACTTTCCTTCAGACTTGGACTGGGATGGCAGCGAATTTGAGGGAAACCAGAACACACCTACACCACACGGGGAATTGCTTCAGGTTCACATTGACATGAATGGGGGAATTCCAAGCACTGCTAGACAACATAAAAAGCACATGACAGACTGGAGGAGAATTTCTGTTTGCACATGGAAAGTTAAGACCAGTCAAAATTTTAGGGTATCTATTTCCTGTGCATCACTGCAACTGCCTCTAAGACATCCCTAAGAATCTTGTGGTTCAGGCAAAAAAAAAGGGGGAACTCCCTCCCCCCCCCCCCCCCCTTCTTTTCTTTTAAAATGTAGAAAGTTTGTTTCAAGTTATTGGCTTTTAATGAAGAAATCAGTATCACATTCAAGAAACTTGAAGTAAATATAGTAAGACAAACTTGGAAAATTCATCTCTTATGCAGCATCAGATTTTTAAAATGTTCACCATGCCTCCCCAGGACCAGATTTAAGAGCTCTCTCAGCTCCCATGTGGATACCTGAATGCTGTAGTCAGAATTGTTAAATATGCTTATCACAGAGAGATGCTGTGGTTGGCTGGGCACCTCAGATGGTCAGGCACTTGGATAATTTTGGTAAGGTGCCTAAACTTAGAGCTTCTGCTCTTTGCTTTGTTTTTTAAGTTGTAAATTTTCTTTCATAGTTACTTCATGTACTTATCCCTTTTCAGTTGACAAGAGTCACAAAGGATAACCAAGGACCACACAACTGACATTTCATGATTTATTCACATTTTTAAGAAAATCTTTCATCTGCCAAATTACAAAGTGAGCACAGGTTTAGAACAAGAGGCTAGCACAGAATTTTTGCCTGTTATTTTCAGGTAAGAAAATTGGCACAATCTCACTGTTTCCGTTGCTTTCCCTTGTAATCCTGAAGGAAGACGTGCTACTTAACTGCATTATAGGCAGGGTGCCCTCCCACCTGCCCATGTACCACCCAGAGAGCTCAGTAAAGCTAACTGCTATGCTACACTGAGAATCGAGACAAAGCTGCTACAAAAATTACTACAGAATTACAAGCTGTAACATAATTTACAGCATCTCTGAGGTTTTGATAGTGAGATCATTACTTCACAGAAATATTTTGCATTGACAGATATCAGTCTTAGCAGAGGAAAAAGTTTATTCTACTTACTCCCAGAAGCTCCTGCTGCAACAGCATAGAGTAAAATGATGGCATGCAGCCCCATGACCAGTGAAATTCCCTCCTCAGCCCAGAAGTTAACAAAATCACATCAGTTCTCCTCTCAAAGGCACTTCTAGCAAGGCAGTGAAAGAAAGCCTCCTTCACAAAGCAGGAGCTCGCTATTTCTTTCAGTTCCCTTCTTCCAGCCAGAGGAGGGGCTCTGGCAGGGCATCCTGTGGAGGGGAGGGTACATGTGTGTAGTAAGGGGGAGAGAAGCACACAAACATCTCATCCAATCCTAACAGCATTTCAGCCTTTTTGCTATAAATAGGGCCAGAGAGAAAGAAATTAACCTATTAGAAATTGCACAAAACTGCAAAGAAAAGAAACGAAGTACATGACATCACAAAATAGCAAATGCTAAGAACAATCCTACACAGTAAGGTTAGTGGGAAAACAAACCAAACAAAAAAAAAACACCCCAGCAATCATTCTCAATGATTAATCAAAAGCACACAGGATGAAAACTTGCTTCATGGGAGGCAGCTCATCCCTTCAACCAAAGTCCCAAATCTAAGATGGCTGAAATTGTGCATGAAGAACACACAAAAAGACTAAACTACAGTCCTTCTGACAGCACTTAGACTTTTACAACACATCAGATATTAGTAGTCCACAGCTCACCAAACCACTGATAAAAAACTTTCCTTTCCACTCCTGCTTGAGGGAGCTTCACTGTCTCCTGTTCTACTTATTCGTTCCTCCAGACCTGGGTGCTTGTCACACACCTTCCCTGGAAACCTACTGTTCACTCTTGACATGTAACAGGATCGATGATCACCTGTGCCAGAGGCATTAACAGAACTCAGTTACACAAGCGTGCCAAGACCTTCTGAAGGAAGCTGCTCTGAACATGCCAATATTTATTTTCTGCCACATACTCACCTGCTGTGAGCCCCTGTGGTTTACCATGAGCTATCGTTTACTTCAAACAAGATTCACAAGCAGAAACCACAGATAATCCCAGTCCCTGCTACCACACTCCCCCGCTAAGCTTGTGCTATCACATCCTCTTGCCTGAGCTTACTTTCTCCATTGGTTAACTTTTGCCCAGTTTAAAATGCTTACGAATTTTAATTAAAAGGAAAGGAGCTTCTCATATGTGCTTTGCATAGATCAATGACTAAAGTAAATGAGAGACAGCAGGTCAGGTATAAAGAGTTAATAAAATACTTCACGACTAAAGACATACTGCTGTACAAAAACCCCAGATCCCCTAAATGTCGAGCTCAGGGACAGCTCAGGCCTGAAACTGGGTCCAACAATCTTAGAGACTTCACACATCAGCAGGGATTTCCTGTGATCAACCCGAAGTAATAACTGAGAACCTCCTACCATCTCCAACTATATTTTTTCAGAACATTAAATTCTAATTTTGAAAGTGCTTCAGAAAGTTCATTGTAGAAATCTTGCAATTTGTGTGGTTTGCTGTTTGCTTTTCCTCTGCTGAGGTACTCCATTTTGTATTTGTTCTGATTTTTCATTTTCAGATTTCAGCTCATTTGGACACAGTACCTGCTCAGTAAGGTAACTTGCAGTCATTCAGCTCTTGATCTACAATCAGCAATTATGGACAGAAAAGCAGGCAAGATAATATTTGGTCAAGAATATAAAAACATAATGATTCAGAGTAAAATTCCTATGTTGTGACAATTATGTTCTTGAATCACTACTATTGCCTGTTCTCCACTGGAATCTGACTTTTAACTGTTTGTATAGTAAGATTTTTTGTAACTTATTAAATATAGCTATTGCAGAACAACTTAAAAGAACAAAGTTTATACTGAAGTCAGTGGGGTAATCAAAGCTGGAATTAGGGGAAATTTGTACTTTATCTCTGTTAAGAACCACATAGCCCAACATCAACAACTTACAAGCAGCATTTGTGCACTGAGATCCCCTTGTGTAGCCTTTCCTTCATATTCAGGACAACACTGTGATCCATTTGAGATGCCAACATAAACTCATTTTCAAATGAATTAGGTGCTTTACAGTAAGTTTTCCAATTAGTGTATATTAACCTCATGCATGACATCCATGTCAGGAGTCAGAGTATATAAATAAGTGCTTAATTTTACGCATAAGCACACCACAAAGAATCAGGCATGTGCTCAAATCTAAATGCTATTTTGGAATATGGCCATTTTATTAGTCATTTCATTCCCTACTCAAACATCAGAAGCTCTTTCAGAAACATTTTTTCTCTCCAAAAAACTAGACTTTCCTTATAGCATTGTGGTTTGTTTGTTTCTGTTTTTTTTTGTTTGTTTTGTTTTATGTGTGTGTTTTGTTTTTTTTTCTTTTTACAAATCTAATTTTCTCTTTAAGTTATATTTTTAAATTTTCATACAGAATAATTCATGCAGGTCACAGGCTGCTCCTTTCCTACACGAAAATAGCTGGATGAAAGAGGGAGACCAGGAAAGGTTGTACGAACTATGCTGAGAGACAGCCTGTGCCTGAAGTCACTGAAACACAGCAGGGACTAACCAGATGGCAGTGTCAGACATGTTGTTTACAAGACTGCACCACAATTTGGGAATCTGCACACAGATTTTGGGATGCTTCAGAATGCTCTGCACAACAAATCAACAACATTGCATATATGTCCTATCACGTGCAAGAGACAAGAAATATGCGTCTTCCTCAAAGGTCACATGCATCACACTAAACAAATTGGACTGTCCTGATGACCTTTCTGAAAAGATGCAATAGTCTTTCCTAAAAGAAGCCACATTTCAAAGCTTTAAAACAAATACTTAGCTATGGATGTTAGCATTTCAACTGCTATTTTTAGAGTAATGACACCTTTATGGAAAAATAAAGCATTTATGATAGCTGATGTATCATAGCAGAAGGGTTCTCTTTAAGGATTAACAAGCAAACTTTCTCAAAAGATCCAGTCTTTTTTTTTTTTTCTTCTCCTCCAGTCTCAACAGTGGAGAAAAAGTTTTAATTTGTGAACACTGGACATTAATATTTGAGCAGAATTTAGAGAAACTCAAATGTTTTTAAGAAAAGAGCAGCAGCTATTCAGAAGTTTCCATCAGAAGTCGCCACTGATCTGAGTGTCTGAGAACCAGACAGGTCCAATTTCAGGCATCAGCAAGACCAGAACATGGCTGAGTCTCTCCCCTTCTGATACCACACTGAGGACTGACATTCAGTAGTAACAATGAGAGCTACAGACTGAATATGGACATAGAAGATCCATGCAAAATAACAGGTATGGTGACTTTTTATATATAAAAGCATTAATTACAGACTGGGTTACATTTCAATATTCTACAATTCAGACTTAAGAGACTCACAATTCAGACTCGGGTTCACACTGCACATTGTACGCAGACTGCCGGAGTGCATCATGGTCAGCACAGCTCAGCTGTGGAGAGGCTTGTGGATTTGGGCTTTGGCTTAGAGGTGACTATTTTTCTGAAAACAGAATCAATGTCACCTGGTTTTAATTCTCTATAATGTTCAAATTGTCTTGCTCTGCTTTTTCAGGTGCAGCTGTAAATCACACTTTCCAAAATAAGCAAACCTGCATTTTAATGCATTTTAAATTTTAACTTCTAGCTTCGGGGCTTTCAATTTCTTAGGGAAGAAACTGTATCAATAAAAAGAAAGAAAAATGTCTTGTAGGTGTATGAGCACACACAAGGATTTATAGACCTGGGCTTGACAATTTCATAAACCTACTAATCAATTTTTATTTTTTTAAGAGCAAAGAAATTCACAAACAAAACTCCAGGGCTTTTTTTTTTTAATCAAAAACATTTCAAACAGTATTTTGTCAGTGTTTCTCAGAGCTTGTGCCCTTCATGTTAAAACTTCAAAGTTAGGAATTAAATGTCTGGCTTACAATAGACTCTTAAATGCATGCTGAAGTCAAATCATTACGATAAAACACATTATATATTCAGTGCCCTGTGTACTTGACGAACGTCATTAAATCAAGTGGGCTGTTAAGCAGAAGATGCACTCCAAGACTGAAAAACAAGCTCAATGTATTTAAGCATTTTTTCTACCTCCCCCATAACAGAGATTATTCTTTAAAATAAATGAACAGACAAATAACACCCCAAAGAAAAACAGACAAAAAATCTCCTAGAGGAATTTCCAATATGGTTCTGTCCCAGAAAACTTACTCATACTTTGAAAATACTGAGGAAAATTAGACACGAATGCTGCAAACACTAGTTTATTGACACTCAGGAGACTTACCTGGCAGTAAGTCTATGAAAATTGTTCATCCATTTAATGAACTCAAGTTTGCAAAACAAATTTAATCAAAAACACCTTGTAGCACACAACAGAGTTAAGACATCCATGAATTCCTGAAAACTCTATGCTAGCATTGCGAACAAAATCTGAGATTTCACAAATCGGCAAAGTCTGTTTTGCAAAGGCCCTGTGAGGCTTTTAAAATTAATATTACCATTATAACGTTCACATTAGCCCCTAATGGCCAGAAGCAGGAGGAAATCACCCTTGGGCCTGGCCCCCAACCTACAAAGCCCACCTGAGGCAAGCGGCTGCAGACACTGCCTCCCGCCATGGCGGCCGCAGCTCCCTCAGGGCCAGGTGCTGAGGCAGCCTACCTAGGCTGCCCACAGCCTGTGCTCCAGGTCCCACCTGCATGTTTTTACAACCTTTTGACGTCTTAATAGACTTTACCACTTCTGGTTCTTATCAAGAAGTTGTGAACCAAAGCCTGCTGCAGCCAGAACAGCTGCAAAAGGCAGAGGGCAATGGATAGTGTCCTGGGATGGTAACGGTTGGGTTTGCCACCAGTTATTTATTCAGAATAACTAATTTCCCGGGGGGAAGGCGGCCTCAAAACCAAGGAGTGTTTTCAGACAGGTAAATTTTTAGAGCACTAACCAAAGTATGCAATTAATGGGCCAACTGCAACATGGCCGCAGTGGTCGCTGTGCCCCCTTCTCAGTCACCACAACCAACATAGACTCCTAGAATCATTAAGGTTGGAAAAGACCTCCAAGATCATCTGGTCCAACCATCCCCCTACTACCAACGTCACCCACTAAACCACGTCCCTAAGCACGATGTCCAACCTTTCGTTGAACACCCCCAGGGACGGTGATGCCAACACCTCCCTGGGCAACCCATTCCAATGCCTGACTGCTCTTTCTGAGAAGAAATTTCTCCTTATTTCCAACCTGAACCTCCCCGGCACAACTTGAGGCCATTCCCTCTAGTCCTATCACTAGTTACCTGCAAGAAGAGGCCGACCCCCAGCTCCCCACACCTCCCTTTCAGGTAGTTGTAGAGAGCAATGAGGTCTCCCCTGAGCCTCCTCTTCTCCAGACCAAACACCCCCAGTTCCCTCAGCCGCTCCTCAAAGGACTTGTGTTCCAGGCCCTTCACCAGCTTTGTAGCCCTTCTCTGGACACATTCCAGGGCCTTGATGTCCTTGTACTGTGGGGCACAAACCCCGCGGCGCCGTGAGGGCAGGAGGCTGTGCCTGGCCGGGCCCAGGTCCTACAGCACCCTGAGGCCCCGCTGCCCCCCAGGGAGTGCCCCTGCCTCCCCCTGCCTCCCCCGGGCAGCAGAGTCAGAGCCAAGTGCCAGGAGGGCCCCCAAAAGGGAAAATTTGGCTTTGCAAAAATAGAGCACGATCTTGCCCACCTGCTTGGGGCCTGGTGAGCGTCAAGTGTTGAGGTTTTTCACCTTTTTTTTTCCTATGCAAAAATGAACTCAAAGTAGTTTTTCTATATATTTTTATCTCAGAGTGTAGAATACTTGAGCACCATTATGTAAAGAAGTATCTTACGAAGTACAGGCCTAATGTCACTTTTGTACAATTGAGCAAGGTCCACCAGCCACCAAGTTACCCCCTCAGCAATGTTCCCTCTGCCCCCTCTCCAGAAGAAAAAGGTAACAAGCTACGACCACCTGGATCGCA
The DNA here is from genome assembly GCF_013377495.2 of Cygnus atratus. Classification (NCBI taxonomy): domain Eukaryota; kingdom Metazoa; phylum Chordata; class Aves; order Anseriformes; family Anatidae; genus Cygnus; species Cygnus atratus. The sequence continues at coordinate 17,585,443 of NC_066376.1, forward strand.
GACCCAGCATGGTGGAGTTTTGCCTTTCTCCCTCCCAAGTGTGACAGGAGAAAACGCTTCCCAGTGGTGGTGGAGCATGCAGCTCCAACTGCTCCAGGGGCTGTGCCTGAAGCAGGGAGGGTGGCTGCTGCACATCAGGTGAATTCACCCTTCCTACTGATGTTATTCCATCATAGAGGAAATTACCCAAGATTTACAGATAACACTTCAGTCTTTGCGTTGCGATATTGCCTGGAAAAACAAGAGATAGAAACTACTTCGGTTTTTATCTGTTATTTTTTCCAATGCTTTTGTGAAATCCCTGTTGTCATGTTCAGACTCATGGCTTATATTATGCTTTTAAATCCTAAAGCATTGTCTGTCACACACCCTGCTAATACAATAACCATCTGGAGCTCATTAAAGCTTTTTCTTTTTGCAACATGAATACAAAGGAGTTGCACAAATCAAACCAACCAACCACAAAAGGACTTTGAAAAAGCTTCCTACTCACTCTACTTTTATTCTAGACTTGTGCATGAGTATTTTTAGTATCTCCAAACCACACGGCCACCTGTTCAAACAGACAGTAGATTTTCAGATTCTTAAACCAAAAAAAAGATTCATAAGGAGAAAAAACACACACACACACACAAAAAAAATTACAATGGTATAAGAAGCATTTCCTCTGAAACAGCAGGTTTCACCGTGCATGGTTTGGTGACTTAGCTTGAGAAAACAAATCACTTGTGAATTAGGTATAAATTCCGCAACACCTGGCATATCATATAGGACGGTACACTTCACAAAAGAAAAAAACCCAAAACATTAAAAGTCATCCTGAAGCTAATCAATTTGCATCCCATTGCAGGATTTTATAAAGAAAAGTAGGGACACAAAGGTGAATTTGTTATAAAATACCAGAACTATACACTTTGATAGTTGACACCTCTGTCAATGTACTTTCACTTCTGAAGTTGTTTATTCTTAGGATGATAGCATGTGTTCTATTACTCACCTTGTGTTGCTCAGTTGTGAAGAATAATTGACAGTTTTTTAGCACACAAATCAACTAGCTTCAACAAAAAAATCTTCTGGTTAGATGGTCAGAAATGCTTTCCAAAACACTGCAATAAATAGCAGCTTTTTGAAACCACTGCTTTTGCTTAGTAACACCCTCTTGTAAGGCTGTCAGCTAGTGTTTACTTAACAGTTTATTTTTTCCCCCTTTTTTTTTTTTTAATGTCATTTGCATGGTGAGATATTTCTTTCTGGCTCACGCATCATTAGAAATAACTAAGTTTGAGCACTGTGCAAGATTGGTTGATTAAAGACAGAAGTCTAATGGAAATAACGCTGTCTGAGCGGAACAGAGAACAATGTCATCCTTGAAAGCTAAGGAAGGTGGTGGTTGGGGAAGGCTTCATCTGAACTTGTTGAGTGAGGTTGGAGGGTTTCAGGTGGCCCCCACTCTTTCCTTAGGCATTTGTGGAAATGGGACGAGCACATCAAGTCAGCATGCCACTTCTGGATCTATCAGCAGAGGAAAAACTGTTTGTTCACAACTCAAATTACTCATTAACCTATATTTTGGTTAATTTGTTCATAAAAAATGCATTAGAACAGACATGCAAGTTATCAACTTCGCCTTCCTGTATCTTCTGCATCTCAGAAAATAAATATACATACATAAAAAAAAGAGTGCATTGCTTCAGACATACAAAAGGAAAAAAAAAAGGATAACCTTGCATAATTAATAGGATTGCTTCCCACTGAATGTAAGGATATTTAGTACTTATTTTCTCCTTTCAGGTCACTGGTATGTCACATGTATATGGGATTAGTTAGTTGTATTGCAAGTGAAAGTTTTGCGCAAAAGAATTTCAACTTAAAAAAAAACAACAACAAAAAAACTATCACTCTGACAATCATTAGAAAACTCTGAGGCATAAACAGGTCAGTAACTTTTATATCATTTGCACCATTCTTTTAGCTGTCAGCAACAGTTTATCAAGACTAAAAATTATTATGCATGTCCTTTGGGAGCCACAGCTGGGACCTCTTTCAAAGAGGTCCCAAGGACCAGAACCTCTCCCAAAGAGGTCCCAAGGACCAGAACCTTCTCGTGCACCCCTCTTTCTCCAGGTTGCCTATTCACCCTCTGCACACACCACTTCAAGCACTCACCAAGGCAGAAGGCACACTGCTGGCCAGGGCCTAGAGTCTTAGAGGTTGGAAAACACCTTCAAGATCACCAAGAGCAACTACCACGCATGCACCCTGCCCGCCCTCTCTGCTCACCACATCTCAGCTAGAGAGGCCATGCAGTCCCATCCCAACACAAGGGATCCAGATGAAAAGAGAGCAGGCAGCACATGGTGAAGCACAGATAGGTCCCAGAGAGCAAGAGGGGGCCACAAGACCAAAGTATTTCAGGAAGATTTATTATTAAAAGAGAAAACACCTACTTCAGTAGGCACTGGGATATTCTAACATTTTCAAATGTGGCTGTGTGTAAGCAGTTTATCTGCATGCCACAGAAAGCCATTTCTCAGAGATTTGGCCCAAGAGAGACACTGAAAAATTGCATCCTATAGTTACATTTCTTGACACTATTTTAACATTCACATGTTTGGAAACATTCCAAATGCTATAATTTTCCAATTATAATCACTAGATACAAAAGAAAGATTTTATTTTAAATACAACCAGTTTTAAAAACAAACAGTAACTTAACAAAATCAAACAAAGCACTTTCCACACATAGCAAGTTATATCCTGCATTTCTCTGTCTAAAATAAGCATAACAAAGCAAGTCACTTTGGCACATTCTGTAGATAAATCCATACACAAGAGAACATGTACAGGCTTTGTATTTAAGGAAATTTAAGCATAGAGGGGCCAGCAAAACGTTTTGCAGAATGCTTAATTACATGGAGTAGCTGCCAACATTATCTGTCTTATTCTTAGTCCATAACAGCAATTTAACAGATGCAATTGACTATGCTCATAAAACCAAAAGAAAACCCACATAATTTATAATTATTGGGGGGTGGGGGAAAAGGAGGTGGTCAATGTTCTTCTGCATCATGGTGCTACCACCTTAGATTTTCCAATCAGCACTTCGTAGAGAAACGGGGAGCTAAGGGAATGTATGCTTCATTGCTTCTTCTTGTCTTACTCTGATGATAAACTGCCAAAAAATACATTTTTTGTGAAATCCAGGGAAAAAAAGGCTGCTTTACAGTAATGCCTGTGACTTGCATAAGTGAGGACCAGTGACTGTGTCATCAGAACAGAAAATTCAATGGAGCATCACCCAGGTCCTTAAAGAACATCAAAGGCATTACTGTGGTGGTACAGCAGATAGAAAACATGAGCTCGTACTGCAGACCCAAAGCAGAAAGCTACAAAGCAACCACCTTTTCTTTCCATTATTCTCTTGCTAGTTAGTAGCTACCAATGTAAATACAAAGAGACATACAATCCGAAGCCTTTTCCAAATGCACAAGAAAGCTCTTAAATGACTTACAAACTGACCCACAAACAGCAGCAATTTATAAAGACTAATTTACAAGGCCTAGACATTGTATTTGTAATCCACAAAACTCAAATTTCAAATGTGAAGCGTTCAAAGATTTTTGAAAAGTTAACTTACACCAAATATTTATAGAAGGCACATCTGGCAAGAACAATAAATGCAGTATTTATTTTAGCTTTTTACAGAGATTAATACAGTGTTAGCATCACAGCCTTGTTTAAACACTTGTCTGCCTTCTCTAGGCAGGTATCACTCAAATGCATTTAGATGTCACTTGGACCTAGTCTGCTGTTTAAAATAGTTCAACCTTCAGAGTGTCACTTGTTAATTTTCTGTGATCATCATCTAAACTAAGCATATCCAGCTTAGGTTTCTGAGAACAGAACTTATCTTTCATTTGGAAAAATCAGAGTACAAGTCTAAATAATCATCAGAGAAACTCCTTAAAAACATGCTACCTTCTCAATGAAGAAACCACAGCTAACAAACAGATCAACAATTAAAAACACGGGTCCTGTATTTATTTGTGTTTTGCAGGTGGAATTCCAGCTTTAAGATAAGACTGAGGTTTGTTTATGATCCATCAGTGAACTCACGTAAATGTATAAGGAAGCCTTCCAACACTACAACTGAGGCTCTATTGGCATTTCCAATGAGGTGGGGAGAAGAGAACATTTCACAGACAGCACAGACATAAATCGGCAGTAAAAAAAGAAAAAAAATCTGAAAAAAATATCTATTCGAAATTCCTGCATAAGCATGTTCACTGCAAAGTAGAGATACGTCTGGACTCAAAACTGGCAAGGAAATTCAGGCACTAGATTGAATCACTGCTGATGCACAATAACCTGAGTTATTGTTTACCGCCATTTGGTAATGCAGCTTCCAGAAGGAAGAAGCCTTTAGGTTTGGTTGTCTTTCACAGAGAAAGTTTTAAAGTGAATTTTAGTGCTCATAAAAAGGTGCCCAAATGATAACATTGGGGACCAAAACCACTTCTTTTGTCAGAGGGGCACGTCTGTCAGAGGCAAGCAACTCCCTGCCAGTTTGTAAACAGTGCTGTTGCAAAAGCATCAACACCAAGCGTGAGACTATATGGTTCTCCAGACATTCTCCTCTTGGTCTGTGCTAAGGCTCTAAGCAAACACACCAGTGTGCAACATGACTGACATGAGATGAACTAGACCGACATCACCAATCTGTTTTGCATAAAGCAGAGAGAGACAACACTTAGGTGCTGGACTGGTGCTGGACTGGGTGGCCCATAAAGATTATACGTACTTTCTACAGACCTAAGTCAGAATCCTTTATTCTTAGCAAATTCTTATTCAAACAATCTAGCAATAAACATTATTTTTGATTGGTTTCCAGTGACAGGATGCACAGAAACAATCACAAAGTCTCCATGAAGTTTCAGAAGGGGCTTACAGAGGTGCTAGCCAACTTCAAATCAATCAGTTATCAATGTTTAAACACTGCCTATAAACGCTTGTAAGAACCAACATGAGCATTGCAGTTTGGACAGAAGTGATCCACATCTTTTAGGGCATCAACGCAAAAGGGAATTAAGCAGCAGCCAGCTATGCACCTGCAAAGGAAAAAAAAACATACAGTTTTAACACTTGTTACATACACAAGAAGGTTAAACATATTTCCTACAAAAGCTATCCATAAAACTGGTGCCGTGAAGCTTTAGGAAGAATGCACATCACTGGTTGTTGCAGACCTGCTTTGAGGTCCTGTAGGACTTACACTCAACATGGGCTATTCCAGCCATCAAGGGTCAGACTTGAGACAGAATGAGAAAGCAACAAAGCTGAGGGCCTACAAGATATTTGTTACTCCTTAGAGCTATCAAAGGTCATGTGAGAAGAGAAAAATAAAGTGCAAATGTGAATCAACCTACCCCAGCAGGCAGAGGCCACCACATGACAGCCAAGTCAATGCTCCTGACTCATACGAGAGACGTGTCACAATCATCTGGTTACAGGAAGGGCAACACATCTGAACTGGGCGGTCATAAAATACCACTACAGGTTGCTGCACATACACCGTCTGAACTGTAACTGAGCAAAGAAATATTCTGTTTATTCAACGGGTAAACAAGGAAGAAAAGATAGGTTGTCAACTTCCTCTGAGCTACAACCAGGTATAATTCCAAAATACTTGAGGATAAGAACAATGAAATACACAATGACAAAAAGAAATCAGCATGGCATTTCGTAATGCAAAACAGATTGTCTAAGAGTAAGTCTGCATTAAAAATTGCAGAAAGGTGAATTACATTATTGACATCAGCGTGCTCTGTGGGTATCACAAGACTTGACTGACCTTCTTCTTCTTCAAAAATATTTCTGGGTAGGTAGGGAACACCTTTGAACCACAATCTTTAAGTTTCTGCACAGCAGCTATTACAGCTGCTTGACACCTCTTTAACATGAGGTACAGTAAAGTTTCAGGCTTACCAGGGTTATTTGCTGGCATAGGCTGTCCTGTGTACGGAGGAGGGTTCATCCCCTTCCCATCTGGTTTCTGGCCAGGGTCTGGGACAGGATATGGGTGGGGATAGTTCACGTTGATTCCTGTTGTTTCCTCATAAGAAGGTGGTGCAGATGGGGCAGGGATGCCACTCGGGGCAGACATTGTATCTAGAACATAATGGAGACAAAAATTGTAACTAAGGACTTTATTTAGGAGAAGTGGCAACTAATTAGGCTTTATTCGGACACAAAGCAGGTAGTTAACTAGATCAAAATGCACATTTCACAGCACAAAATGTATTGACTGTTTTGTGTTTCTGATAGTGTTAAAAGTTAATCTTGATTTTGTTGGTGCTTTCTTCTCTCTTCCTTTTCACTGTTTTTTGTGTTTTTTTTTTTTTTTTTTTTTTACACATTTTCCCACCACAAATCATTCCTTTATAAATTAAAAATGCTAAAAACAGGGATATCATGCATCTTTATTAGTATACCAAGCTATCTGTCAGTTTCTCCCAGTTCTGCAAGAACCATACTTCAGGTGTCCCCACTCTCCTCCAAAAACAAGAATTATGATGGGCTGCATAATAGTTGCTAACTAATACAAGCCTGGCTTGTGGTAAAGCTCAAATATTTAAAACAGAATATTGATCTTTGCCATGATTTGAAATAAAGAAATATTTATATTGAAGGAAAAAGAAACCCCAAACAACTAAGTACATCCAACTCAACTCAAAGCTTTTGTAATTCTCAAGTAAGTCTAAAGTTTCTCATTTTTGCTGCTTACCAAGGTTTCAATGAATTTGTTAATGGAACTTTTCTCTATCAATTACTATTGTATTATTTTATTACAGAATACAGAATGCTAACCATTGCTTTTTCTCAATGTGGAAATAATGACAGATTCCAGCACGGACTTCCTATCTTTCTCACTGCCTACACACTCCCTACACTCTGCCCACCAATTTCTTTGTCAAACAATCTCTCTCATGGCATCAACACTAATTAAGCATCTCCTATTTTCTCTTCCTCCTAAGGACCATCAGACAGATCAATTAGAACCACACTCAATCCTCTTCGGTTGCACACTTCATCCCTCTGTGTACATGCAAGTCTTTCCACTCAGTACGATATGGGGTGGGAAACCTGTCTGACACACTCATTCTGTATTCTTGTAGTAGGATAGGAACAATAACTTACCATTGCACCAGTATGAACAAAATGAATAAGAGAAATTGCACTGATGATCAAAAAATGTATGTTAAAAAATGACTCACAACAATACAGCATTACTGTTAAACCTTGCTGCTTTCTCTCTTCCATACTATGAACCCTGCTGCTAAGTTTTGATTAAAAAAAAATATTTCTGTATTGAAGAGCTGAAACATGAGCTAAAAGAAACACTTTATTGAACATAATGAAATTGATTGATAGCCAACTAAAAATCAATGACAGATGTTTCCAATAAATAAGGAAATAAAAAGAAAAGCAGCTTGCTGGGTATACATGCAGTGTCTTGTGGTGTGAGAAACCATGCATTATAAGCACAACAATTCTCCCAACTGTTCATACCACATCTAGGGACATCACTGCATTGCTACACTGCACAGTAAACACAGGACCTAAACATACTAAGCTAATCTTAAAACAAATTTAGCTTATTTTCTGAAGCTTACGACTACCAAGTTATTTCCACCCCAAGTTCTTTTTCTATGTTATATAAAAATGAAATCTCATTCCCAAAAACAAACCAAAGAGGAATGTGGTTAATCACAGACGCAAGCTAACTCAAAGCTGAACATTAAGGACTGAAGTTTAGACCTGGTTAAACTCACAAGTTCAATCAGTGAACAATCCTTTCCTCACAAGCTACCCTACACTGTGGGTTTTTACAATCCAGTAAGTTTACTGTAAATTGGCTGCCGATATGCAAAGTCACTACATAGATGAACAAGGAAAATAAAAGTGAAGGATCCTTTAAGAAATTTGTGTTGTCCATGAAGACACAGCTGGATTTGTGGCCTAGCAGGGAAGAGAGGGATAGAAAAAAAATCTCAACATAAAAGCTGGCTAATCCGTAAGCAGTTCTGTAAGTAGTTAAATTGCCTTTGGGGAACTTAATTTCTGAGAAAAAGGAAGATCACAATTTCTTTCACATAGAAATCAATACAAAGTCACAGCAGACAGTGGAGGAACAACAGTCAGGGGATCAGGGGACAACCAGCCTAAACTTGTTGTGCAATAGGTTATTGTGCAATAGTTTCCTGACAGAGCAGCTTGAATAACCCTTTTACTTTTAAGCTAGAGTGATTACTTTATCAGAGAACTTAGATTCCAAAGTAGAGAGAACTGTTGTAAAACTATATATTTACAACCATCTCTTTCCAGGTTACCTCATTCCATTCTCTTTATACATGGAGCTGAGCTTCAAAATTTGTTGTTTCCAAAGAACGATATGCTTAAAAGCACCAGTAAAGCAACAAATTGCCTCAGCAAGATTCATCCCAGGAAAGAATCTAGCTATTTTGAACACAGAACTGCTCATATAAGGACCAAACCAACAAAATCATGGGACTTCTCCACCACATATTTTGAAAGAGGATCTTCTCACGCAAATGTCACAAAGTGTAAAACCATGAAGTCAAAATAGTCTGGACTTGGAAATTAGCACATGGAGTCCTGCTATTAGCGAGTTATAAAAGAAATGCCCAAAAAAGAAATGCCATTTTCTCCTAAAATATGGCTTTTTCTACTGTTTAAAATGCACCTTCTGCCTAGGACCCAGCAAATATAATCACATTCTTCAGTCAGAAAAACTGATCACTTAAGCAGCTAGAGTGCAAATACCTAGCAGATCTACCAGATCAGAACCTGAATGGAAGCTGAAACTGCAATGACAACAGCAAACATCATGAAGGGGTGTGTAAGCAGAGTGAGTACCTGTATGACAGCTGAAAAGGTCTGCTGCTCTGGGAAAGCCCCATGGGAGTACGGTATCTGAGAAACAAACAGGTGAGCAGATTGCAAAGAAAAGCATCAAGAACAATCAGACAGGCTAGAGAAGAGGAATTCTGAGAAAAAGCCAAATTAACTGAGGTTCCTTAATTTCAAGAGGCCAGAGAGAATAATGACAACAGACAGGTAGCAATGAAGAAGCTCTGAATAAACTCTTCTTTGACACAACTTCAATGAAAACTTTAAGAAAAGCTTCAAAATAATAAACTTTTCTTTAGGTCTAACACTAAGACTAGTTAAGCACTGGAAAAACTGGCTAAAGAGTTGCAGAGCCTTCCCTCCATAAAGTTTTGACCAAAGCTTTTATTGATGTATTTGTCATACAGCATTAAGTAGATTCAAGAATCTCTTCACATCCCTTGCAACTGTATTTTCCATTAGTTCAGCACTGTTTGTTGAAAATAAATGCAACACTATTTTTAAACATGTACTTTTATATATGCTGTTTCCAAAGTAAAATGCTACTTCCTCTGAAGTTAAGGCCCAAATCCTGAATAAACTGCTTGTAAACAAGCCCCTATTCACAAAACTCATTGCAAGACTGGGTCTAGAATTAACTAAAAACCAGCTTCACCTAGAAAAAGGAAACCAACCAGCATTATAAAAAGTTGCTGATTATCAATATTATCTGAGTTTCAGGTAAGATAGTAACTAGAGTAAGTTGATATGGTAATAAGCATTAACTTAAAGATTAGATAGCAATGAAAACAAAGGCCAAAGGGACGTTCTAGAAAGGGTTTTCAGCATTTTGTTTTAGCTCAGGCAAGTCTTACAGCCTGAGTTAGTAACGTATGCTGTACCACTCTGCATAACCTCATAAAATCACTAAGAGAATTTCCACAGTTACCATCTGCATTTTGCTCATTGCAAACAAGCACAGAGCAGCTTATGCCTTTACTCCTATGTTTTACAGATACATTCTTATATAAAATACCATTGATACAGAGTTGTCTCGGAAGAGCAACTAGTGCATAATGCCTGAATGCAAGGAGAACAAAAGGTTTAAACCACAAATGAACACTGGATCATATAAAAATTGATACAGTCTTAAGCACCCATATAGGACAGAGAAGACTGGAATTTCTAACACGTTAACAAACTGTACCTAGCTACTTACATAAGGACATACATCATATGAGGAACAGCTGAGGGTACTCAGTTTGTTCAGCTTAAAGGAGAGGAGACTGAGGGGAGACCTCACGGCTGTCTACAACTTCCTCATGAAGGGGTGCGGAGAGGGAAGAGGGAAGTGCTGATATCTTCTCTCTGGTTACAGCTGACAGGACACAAGGAAATGGCTTAAAGCTGTGTCAGGGGTAGCTCAGACAATCAGGAGCAGGACTTAAAGATCTTTATGGGTTCCTTCCAACTCAAGGTACTTTGTGATCCTATGAAATGACAGCAATTTACTAATTTAAAGATAAATGAACTTACATGACTGAAATACAGGCACCAAAGCAACCTGATGGCAGAGGCAGAAACCAAGCCCACGAGTTTTGTCTTCTTAAAACAGACTCTTAAACGCTGCTCCCAAATAATTCAAAAAGGAAGATTGGTGACAAGTACTCAACTGTAAGAAATGACAAAGGATAAGACTGATAACTTTTTGGTACATTTGACTTCCCTGTTATCTGCTACTTACACATATGCAAACCAGTAGGCTATCTCAAACCAGGATAAGCAAACATTGAATGACCAACAAGCACACTAAATTCAAGACTGGGTCTTTTACACAAGAGTTTCCATTTACATCTGGAAGTTTCAGATCCAAATGCCACTTAGCACAGAGGAGAACTGAGCAGTTCTTGCTTCTGTTCCCTGTCTCTCACTACCCTGCTGCCTGAAGTCTTTAGAAATGCATGTAGTAAGACAAAAACCAATGGCTTCAGCTACTTGTCCCACACTTCTGCTTTTCATTAAAAAGAAAAAAAGAAGAAAAAAAAACACCTCTTGTATTCCAGTTGCAGAGAAAGGAGAATATTGACTCACTGTGCTACTCAGCTGCACTAACTCTGGGTAGGTGAGTCACTAGACTCCAAAATAAAATTAATAAATAGAAAAAGCAGCAGCTCCTTTCTCCAGATTTTTCTTTTTGTTCATTCTCTTGAGAGAAAGAATCACAAATACTTGTATCTGCTCACACTTGTCTTAGCCCAAATCATTTCCTTCATAAGCACATACTGAGGCAGAACACCTGCATGGGGCAAAGCACTCTTGTAGCTTATTGCTTTATGCAGAGATCCGTTGCTCCACATACAGAATAACATTGGCATAAAGGTAGGAAAAAGCCTGGTAAAAGCTACAGCATTCACAAATCACTCTATTCAAGTGCAACCAGCTCATTAGATTAGTTACTTATGCTAGCTGGAGACCTGGAAGACAAGCAGCACATCCTACAAACAGCCAGATACATGGATATACTCCTGCCCAACGGAGGGTGCAGCATAGCGCTCTCACTTTTATAACTGCACTAAAGCCACACAAATTTCGGGGCATGGAAGCCTTTCAGAACTGTTGACTGCTAAGCAAAACTCATCAGTATGCAGCACTTTGTGCAGTTTTGCATTTTGAAAAATCAGATTTCAGTTGATTCAAGTGCTCCCCATCCCCCCCAAGTTAATCCCTAAACTACAAGCCCACGTAGCAAGCCGAAACCCAAAGCATGGCCTGCACTTACTGCCTAACCCACACTGCCAGTTCTAACCTGGCGAGAGGAGTTTGCAGGCTGTATGTGAAAAAGCACAGCACCTGGCTAAACTTTCCTGTTACCTTGCTATTCAGTAAAGTGAACTAAGTAAATCAGACTTCTAAGGTAACTTATCTGAGGAAATTATTAGCCAAGGGTTCCTTATAAAGCCTTCTATCACACACTGCAGGGTTTGTATCTGACTGGAATCGCTCGAGATAAATCCTTGACTTGGAACTAAAAGTACGCTCACAGGCAGCTACACACTGCAGGTTTCAGCTGGGTTACACCTCATCAGACATGAGATCTTCCTGATAATGTTCATGTAATTTAAAAAAAAAAAAAACACTGCTATATAGGTGACACCTTACATTTTAATTAAATAGCTGCACAGTGTTCCTGAGTACATCTTCCCACTGCACAGGTTTCTCAGAAATTGGGTAGTTTCCGCAGAAGGCAAATTCAAATGTCGAATTATGAAGCCTAGTGTAGAAGACTTACTCTGATCTTCTTCTTCATCAAAATGAATACAGGGAAAATCCGAAGGAATGTATGTCACAGTCCAGGAACTACAGAGGTATTACTTAACGTGCCCAAAACATAACAGGTTGCCCTGTGATAATCGATACCTGTGCCATCTGCCAGGTAACACACATTCACACATGAACTTATGCCATTGTCTTTTCCTAGGAAGGGAAATAGCTTCAAGATTCCCTTTCTCTCAAGGGCCAGATTTACTGTAAGAACACATAGGGAACATTATCTGTGTCATACTCCAAAATACAGAGAGGAGGACAGAACTACAGAGCTGCAGTCATCTTCTCCTTCCTTCTTCCCACTCTGTTCATGATGCTGATCAGTTGGGGTCAGGGTCTGGCTCATGCCTTTCACCTGTCTTCACCTCATGGTACCAACTACTACTCCTTTCCTCACCCAATATGAACACATATTTAGTGCCATTTTTTCACCAGAGGATGCAAACCCCATCTCACGAGCATTATTGATACTGCCCAGATCAGTTTGTTAAGATTGTGTAGTTTAAAACCGCACCCTTTTTCTGAAGACAAGATACAATTGTGTATCATAAGAATGTGGAAAAACACCTTTTACTCAAGGACAAACATGGAAAAAAAAAACAACAAAAAAAACACAGGAGGGGAAACCAATCAAAAGTAGAAAGATAAGTCACTCGTGCTTCAACCAACAATTAAAATGAATCAGAGGGCAATGATGTTTTTAATCCCAGCTTGTTTCGTGGCATGCACCAAAGTTCAGCAGAAATGGATTCCACAGCAGTGCACAGGTAACACAGCAGCACCTGAAGGATAACTGTGGGCAGATGACTCTTCTGTCCCTTATTATCAGGAGGCGGGGGGGGGGGGGGGGGGGGGGAACGGAGACGAAAAAAAAAGTCTGCATAGCCCCCACATTAACACACCACATGAGCAGAAACTTATGTGCAGAAGTTCTGCTCCTGATAGCCTGAAGAAACTGGGAGAGACCGTGGTGGCATCTCCTCAACCAGCCAAACCTGTAATGCAACAGGAAGTACCGCTCAGCTAAGAATGGAAGAGTAAATACACTTACTACCTTCCAGAAAAATTTTCCTCATCTGAAAGTTTCCTTAGTTACTCAGGTACAGACCCAAAATACTCTACTTGTTTCTAAACAGGCCACCCTGAAACTCAATTTTACTATAAAGAAAATACATTTGGACTGAATCTTGAATGCCTGTTGTAAGAAGCCTTTATGAAAGATAAATATCGTTAGCTCCATGGAAGTTTCAATTAAGAACATTTCCATTGTTTGGCACGGATTTAAAACTTTCTTGTTTTTAATAAAAAGAAATATATATCCTTCGAACAGTGCATTAGCAAATATATGTCCTAAATCAACTCAAGAAGATTTCTACCAAAATATAATAATAATTTAAAAAAAAAAGCCAACTTGTCACTGTGGCTAGCTACCACCATGGAGTGAGTTTTCAGCCATATCAGTTCCTAGCATACAAGTGGTACAAGGGGAGATGGCAAGAACACTCACGCAAACGAATGTAAGCAGATCATGAAACGAGACCCAAAATCTCAGACCATCTGTTTTTACTTTCACTGAATGGCATTCCAAAACTCAGAATCAATACATGTGCACTCTGAGTAAGAGGAGAGATGTGTCTGTTACAAGCATTTATTAGGATGACTTGGAAAAAAAGTAAATAGCTTATTTTGTTTTATCTTCCACTGTAAGGAATGTTGCTGAATGCAAATTCATCCAAACACGTGACATCAGTTTGCTTTCAGAACTTTTACTGAGATGAACACTAGCAAAGAATTCGTGGAAGATGACCAGCCTGGTTGAACAGAGAGTTGTGGCTAGAGCTTAGGAAAAAAAAGAGGGTTTATGATCTTTGGAAAAGAGGGCAGGCCACTCAGAAGGACTATAAGGATGTTGTAAGGATGTGTAGGGACAAAATTAGGAAGGCCAAAGCTCATCTGGAGCTCAATCTGGCTACTGCTGTTAAAGATAACAGAAAATGTTTTTATAAATACATTAACATGAAAAGGAGGACTAAGAAGAAGCTCCATCCTTTACTGGATGCGGGAGGAAACTTCGTGACGAGAGATGAGGAAAAGGCTGAGGTGCTTAAAGTCTTCTTTGCCTCAGTCCTTAGCGGCAAGACCAGTTGTTCTCTGGATACCCAGTACCCTGAGCTGGTGGAAGGGGATGGAGAGCAGATTGTGGCCCTCACAATCCACGAGGAAATGGTTGGTGACCTGCTACAGCACTTGGATATATGCAAGTCGATGGGGCCGGATGGGATCCACCCGAGGGTGCTGAGAGAACTGGCGGAGGAGCTGGCCAAGCCACTTTCCATCATTTATCAGCAGTCCTGGCTATCGGGGGAGGTCCCAGTCAACTGGCGGCTAGCAAACGTGATGCCCATCTACAAGAGGGGCTGGAAGGTAGACCCAGGGAACTATAGGCCTGTTAGTTTGACCTCAGTGCCAGGGAAGCTCATGGAGCAGATTATCTTGAGTGTCATCACGTGGCACTTGCAGGGCAAGCAGGCAATCAGGCCCAGTCTGCATGGGTTTATGAAAGGCAGGTCCTGCTTGACAAACCTGATCTCCTTCTATGACAAAGTGATGCGCTTGGTGGATGAGGGAAAGGCTGTGGATGTGGTCTACCTTGACTTCAGTAAGGCTTTTGACACCGTTTCCCACAGCATTCTCCTCAAGAAACTGGCTGCTCTTGGCTTGGACTGGCGTACGCTTCGTTGGGTTAGAAACTGGCTGGGTAGCCGGGCCCAAAGAGTCGTGGTGAATGGAGTCAAATCCAGTTGGAGGCCGGTCACTAGTGGAGCCCCCCAGGGCTCAGTACTGGGGCCAATTCTCTCTAATATCTTTATCGATGATCTGGATGAGGGGATCGCGTGCACCCTCAGTAAGTTTGCAGACGACACCAAGTTAGGTGCGTGTGTCGATCTGCTCGAGGGTAGGAAGGCTCTGCAGGAGGATCTGGATAGGCTGGACCGATGGGCTGAGGCCAACTGTATGAGGTTCAACAAGGCCAAGTGCCGGGTCCTGCACCTGGGCCACAACAACCCCAAGCAGCGCTACAGGCTGGGAGATGAGTGGCTGGAAAGCTGCCTGGCAGAGAAGGACCTGGGAGTATTGGTTGATAGTCAGCTGAATATGAGCCAGCAGTGTGCTCAGGTGGCCAAGAAGGCCAACAGCATCCTGGCTTGCATAAGAAGCAGTGTGGCCAGCAGGGCTAGGGAAGTGATTGTCCCCCTGTGCTCAGCTCTGGTGAGGCCAAACCTCGAGTACTGTGTTCAGTTTTGGGCCCCTCGCTACAAGAAGGACATAGACGTGCTCGAGCGAGTCCAGAGAAGGGCGACGAAGCTGGTGAGGGGTCTGGAGAACAAGTCTTACGAGGAGCGGCTGAGGGAGCTGGGATTGTTCAGCCTGGAGAAGAGGAGGCTCAGGGGCGACCTTATTGCACTCTACAGGTACCTTAAAGGAGGCTGTAGCGAGTTGGGGGTTGGTCTGTTCTCATGTTCACATGCCTGGTGACAGGATGAGGGGGAATGGGCTAAAGTTGCGCCAGGGGAGGTTTAGGTTGGATATTAGGAAGAACTTCTTTACTGAAAGGCTTGTTAGGCATTGGAATAGGCTGCCCAGGGAAGTGGTTGAGTCACCATCCCTGGAGGTCTTTAAAAGACATTTACATGTAGAGCTTAGTGATATGGTTTAGTGGAGGACTTGTTAGTGTTAGGTCAGAGGTTGGACTAGATGATCTTTGAGGTCTCTTCCAACCTAGATGATTCTGTGATTCTGTAAGCCTCTGTTCTGGCTATCCAAATGAAGAACAAGGTAATAACATCATCAGAAAGCATTAAGAATTTTTTTTAGAAGAGCACCAAAAGTTACTATTTTATTAGACTTCTTAGCAGTTTGGGGAAGACTTCTATTAAATGATAGATTTGCTGGATCAAAAAAAAATACAACACATATGTAAACTCAATCCTTCATGGTTCGGTGCAAGACAGCAGATCTCAAGCAGGAACACAAGACCTTCCACTCAGGATGAAGAGAGAGTGCTGGGTAGTGGCTGGGAATGCAGCAGAGGAGCTAGCAGGGAAATGGGGCTGTAAAGTAGCCCGGTGTGAGAGGGGCTTAAGCTGAGGAAGGAAGCAGACAGCACCGACACCAAACGACAGAAGATGCACGGGGTTGCCAGGAGCACGAGAGCTAAGCCACTGTCTCCCTGCCATCGCCATCCTAAAAGCTTACAGTGCATCTCACAAACTCCTGCCAGACTCTGGACTCTTGCTGCTCTATCCCCATCTCACTGCTGTCTCCTGGATATAATCCCCTTCCCATATTCCCATCCCTCAGGTTTATTCCAAGAAGCTGTCCCCAGTTTGAAAGACACTACCTAAGCAGGTCTCAAAGTGCAGGGTATAACACAGCCTACATTTGGAGAGACAATGGAGAAGAAACATAGAGGAAAAAAAAAGTCTGGCACCAATAAAAAAAAAAAAAAAAAAGGTTTGACTCACTTGGATTGTTACACGTTTGTTACACATGGCATACATGACTGTACTATCTGATCTTTTAAGACCAGTAAAACGCCCACTTTGGAATACTAGCAGAATTGATGGGCCAAACTTTCAAGGGCAATGAACAGATTAGCTGGAAGGAAACTGAAGCTGGACAGTTTTTACCAGAAGCAAACAAAAGGCACGGTAAACGAGCCAGATAACTAAGGCAGAATTTCCCCATTAGCACCATAGCTTGCTGTAAATGCCTCCATAACGAGAACAGAAGTAGGAAACACACTCCAGAACAGACAGCTGTGACAAAACACAAGTCAAAGGGCCTTGAAAAACCTCCCCTAAAATTAGTCTTGAGCAGGCGGCTGGTCCAAATGACCTCCAGGGATTCCTTCTGACCTATACTGCTCTTTAACAACCCAGAAAACAGAAGACAGGTTGCTAGGAAAAAAAAAAATAAATAAAATAACGAAGGCCCAGTTCTGTTTTAAGACATGCATACTAAATACTAACTAAGTTAGCACAAAACTGATGCAAAATATACCAGTGTTAAATGTAAACAAAAATTAAATTGCTTTAATGACTTCCTCATTGAGGACAATTCGCCAAAAATCCGTCTTTATTGCTGAGCTGTCCCCATTGCTGCCAGCTTGATTCAGGTCACTGAGGCACTAATTCATCCCAAGTACAGAGACCACAAGGAGTGGAACTGCAGTGGCTGTTAAATACCCCTGCCCCAAGTACTGTTGTACACCTACTGAAATGCAGATTCTGGATCAGTATCTTCATATCAAAAGGAAACTGGATTTTGGTAGCAGTCCTGACTTTTTTCCATAGTTTACAAAGCATAATGTAAATAGATATATTTGAGAACACATGAATTTTAAGATTAAGACCCATTTTAAGACAAGTTTTTTTTTTTTCTCACTTTTACGCGAGATGCTCTGGAAACCTCTGTCTGTCCATGTTAGAAACTGTAAAAAATTTTACCCTTAACTTATAACCAGCTTCTGTTGTGTCTACATCATCCTTTAAGTAGCTTGTTGACAACTTGTATATCCTAGTGTTTATCCCATAGATTTCTACTACCGTAACTTCTCAACTACAGTTCTCAACCACCGGCTCCTGTCTGACAAAGCTCTGCTGGTCCATGTTTACACACTGCTGATGTTTATACACTTGAGTAGTCTCATGGTCTTCCCAGCAGACTACGCAGAAACGTAGAAAGGTTTATTAGAAATGGAGTTGTGTATTCAGTCCAGTGTGGGATTGGCCACATAGCTAGGACAAACATAGGAGCTGGTGCAGAAGGAAAGGACAACGTGACTACAGGCACAGTGTGTACGCAGGAACAGTTATTTTGGTAACCCCTCACTTCCTTGTGTGGAAGGCATTGTTCTCAGCTTTCACACCAACCTCCTACTCACACTGCAGCTTTAGTAGATGGAAGAAAGCAATCAAAAGATGACTAAACTCTAAGTTTTTGTAGTACTGTATATTCCACAATTATATTTTTAAAAACCACTGGCCTTCTATTTTTTTTAGAAAAAAGAAAAAAACGTTTCCCCTTCTTAGTAAGCTACAGATCTGAATGCTGATCAACTGCCCCCAGTCATGGCTCCTGCTGCGTGGCAGATGCTGCACAACTGAAGACAATCCCCATCTCTGCTTTCCTGAGGAAACAAGGTCTAAGAAATCAACGCCTTTTAACAGATTTCAAAATGCTCATGACCATAATTTCTAGCACAAATTCTTCTAAGTCTCAGTACTTATGGCCAATACTTATTTTCAGATGATGCTGCATTTTTCAGTTCTTACCGCTGACTAATTTGGGGCAGGTGGTTCTATTTAAAAATGATATCTATCCTTTTTTGCTTCCCTCCACCCTACAAGACAGAAGCAAACAGGTTTCAGGTCTTCACAGCAGCATCCCTGGAACGATGACATCTCCTATGCCTTCCTTTTCTTCTTCTCCCCCCCCCCTTTTTTTTTAATTAACTAAGGAGGACATTTCAATTCTGAGGCACAGATAACTATCAAGTATTAAAACAAACAGTGTAAAAATAAAACCAAGTATCAGTCCCAATAATATATCTATCTAATTTCTAATTGAAATTAGAATAGAATTTCTATTTCTAATGGAAATTCTTTAAAAAAGAACAAGATGACTTCAGGATTAAAAGACAATCTCATCAAAAGATTAATCACTGTGGATCAACCACAACTTCAGCTTGTCAACAGAACTTTGCTGATGTCCCTCTCACTCTAAACGTCAACCCTAAAGAAATATTTGAACTATTACTTCATACACCCAGCGCAAACATGTGTCTTGCAATCCAGCTTGAAGATTAGCCTGGGGACAAGAGAAAGAGAAGGTAATAACCCACCTCTCTACTTAGCATAAAGAAACGGAAAATAAAGGCTTATGAAAACAGATTTCCTAACCCAGCCTGGCCAACTAAATACGCTGTTATCCTTCCCTTACTCTTTAGCTAAGATTTGGCAGGATTAATGTTTGCACTATTCCTCCTCAGTTCCCATTGCTAGAAACCCCAGGCTGCTCTCCAACACCACAGCTAATTACAGGGGCTCTGTCACAGTGGCGCTGAAGACAGCTGCTGATCAGCGGCACCCGGAACGAAAGGCAGACTGACAGCTAATCTTTTTTTTAAACAATCAGGCAGGATATACAGGTTTATGGGAGCACTCGGGATTTTTGCAGCATGCAGCAGCAAGCTGTAACGCAGCACTTGCTGGGGCCACCATCTTGGTTACCTGAACTCCAGACAACAGCTTCCTAACTCACCAACCTGCTGAGAAACAGCGCATTAAAGTCACGCAGATTTCTCAGATGTTTGTGAAAGAATAAAACTCTGTGATACTTTAAGGGGAAAAAACAAACAAACAAAAAGTTCAATACATTATTGTTTCAGTAAGACAACCAGTGCCATTGGAGTCACACTGGATTTACCAACGAAACACTAGCAAATAAAACACTAAGAGACCACAAATCGCATTAGGCAGGCCGTGGTCCTGAGCAGAGGAGGCTACACACTTCAGGTTTGGTAAGGCAGAAAGTAAACACGGCCACACACCCGGCGAGGCGGCGGGGGCAGCGCCAGCGCCACAGGGAGCTGAGCTGCGCCGCGCCCTCAGGGGAGCGGCCCTGACAGAGGGACGCCCGGTGCCGTCCCTTCTTCCTTTCCCTGCCCACAGCTTCGGTGACCACCGACGGCTTCTCCGAGGGGCCCGGCGCTTTCCCGCCCGTCCCGGCTCCAGAGGCGCCCGCGCAGCCCCGGATCCCCCCGGCGCGTCCCTTACCGCTCCGCAGCGGCCGCCGCCTGCCCTCCCCGCCGCCTGGCTGGAACCGCCGTCCCGTCCCGTCCCGTCCCTTTCTCCTCCCCTTCCCCGAGGCTGCACGAATCACGCACCTGCCCCGGACGCCCCCGGCTCCGGGACCGGCCGCCCCCGCTCCGCCTCCCCGGCCTGCGGCACCTGGCAGCGGGGCGAGAGGAGAAGGAAAACGAAATGCAAAAAAAAAGCCTCAGGAAACACGAAAAGTTCGACGCACGACGCCGGGAGTGAAGGCTGCCTCCTCAGAGAAACGTCCCGCTGGAAGGTCCTGCCCAGGGCTACCCGCAGGTTCCCAGATTGACAGGGATCCTCAGCTTCCCCATAGTCAGCATTGCCAGACTGCCTATTTCCTAGCACAGGAGGAAAAAATAAATCCTTCCCCTAATTCCTTGATATGCCTGTGTTACCAGGATCATCTCTTTCAGCCAGTGGTGCATGTGACAAAACTGAAAGAAAATTATCAAAGAAACCTCCCAACAGATCCAGTGTTGTTAACTGGGGCTCTTAGAAGCAATTAATTGGATTGAGCCTTTGGAAGCTACAGAGGTTGTTGCTCCTTCATCCATCCAACCCAACAGCTCAAAAATATATGCCAAGGTAAGACAGAAACCATTACTGGCCAGATCGCTGAAAGGGATTCACCAAGGGCTGCTTCTGCTTCACCACTGCAGTTTAAATGAGCCAGTTGGCAAGATTTGTTATTTAAGTGCTTCAATCTGCTTTGGACTGGAAGGAGTCACCAACCCCCCAGGGCTCAGCAGGGACTCTGTGGTAGGCCTTTTTGCTGAAAGTATCTAAAACCTGTTAAAGTCTTAGTTTTGTGCTTAAAACCTTTCTTGGCCCTCGCCCTAAGTAACACGTATAAAGCTTCAATTCAAATCCATCTCAGGGCCAGGATTCAGGTTTCATAGGACAAAAGGTGCATTCACTCCAAGTGATGAGAAGCCCAAGAGTCAACTCTGCGGTCAGAGGGATCTACCGTATTGCCTACAGGTATGTGTATGCAGGGTTTTGATCAGATAGTGAAGTACAAGGGCTCTGCCAGCATGAATAATCCTCGCCCCTGATTCTGTTAAAAAAAAAAAAAAAAAGTGGTAGGTTTTGCTTTTGTTTTGATTCGGCAGCAGTCAGTCCTTCCTGCTTGTTAGCGTTTGACCCAGAGGGTAGAACGTGACTTAGATGTGAGTAACTTTTCATCATTGTCAAGAAATCACATTATAGGTCACGATATTTATCTCAGAAGCAGGATATGTGTAATTTCTGCCTTGGTGCCCTGGCTTTGCTAAAACTGGAGTAATTGTGCTCTTTGTAACTGAACCTCCTTTGCCAGGTGAATGTGAGCAGCTTAGAAGCCACAGCAGAAAGAAGCCAGGACTAAATGCATCTCCTGGGGTGCAATAAGGCATGAGCCTCATCTGAAAGCCTTCTTACTGCCAGTGCTATATTTTTTGCTTACATCTCATCACAGGCTGCCTCATGCTACAGCTTCTACCCCTCTCTGCAGACCCCAATAACATTGTGCCATTTTGCCCTACCACTCTTCTTACCAAATGTCCATATACAGCTTGGTGGTTAGGCCACTAACAGCATCAGTTTAGCAGTGCACAAGTGTATTTCCTCTCATTACCCCTCCTCCTGCCCACCTATCTCACCATTTACCAGTTCCTCCCTTTCCAGTCCTATTCTGGCGATGCAGAGTGAAGCAAGGGACAGCTTGACCCACTCTTCCTGGAGTCAGCCACAGTAGACCAAGTGGTTGGGTGGGGACACGCAGCACGAACTCACTTTATGCTTGAGGAAACACAGCTAGAAATGGAGAGAAATCTTGATAATCTCCCCCACTCCATGAGCTGTGTTCTGAAGATGATATATTTAACTTGTTAGAAAAAAAAAAAAAAAAGAGAAGAAAGGCCACATGACGAATTCAGAAAATTTACATAGGTCCCAACGCAGTATCCCACAAGAGCTCTGCTCTGTCACCTTTCTGGTGGTATGATGTACAAAGCAGCCCCACCCTTGGTATTTGGCTGTTACGCTTTCCTCCACCCTGCTGAGTCATCTGACAGCGTCACGAAACAGTAAAGTACACGGTATATTGTATATGTTTTGTTCACACACTAATGGCATGTAATTTATTACAGGACACCAGTAGATGTCAGTTTAACCCCAAAAATGAATGCCTTAGCATAGGTGCTAGATTTATTAGCTTTTACTTCGGTCAGTTTCCACCAAAGAAACTAAATGAAGCTGAGAAGTTGATGTACATTCAATGTGCAGAAGTAAACAAGGTTTAATGTCACCTTATTTTTTTCCTGCCTGGAAGTTGTAGGATCTGCACACATACAGTTGGTTTTTGTAGTGATTTTGCGTGTACTAATTTGTCAAGGCTAAAAAGAATCTCAAATGACTTTTGATCACTTCAATAATACTAGATATTTAAGGAGATTTGTACTAGGTTGCAGTTTTAGACTGGCAGGCAAGGTTGATGCACAGATTTACATGCAAAGCAAGGTAGATGACATTAAGTCAAATAGCCTTAAAGAATGTTTTGTGGTTTTTTCCCTGCTACAATGGCTGATTCAAGTTGCAAAGCAAACAGAACAAGAACTGCAACACACTGTGAACATTTAGCACAAGAAATATAAAGATGGACATTTTGGTACTGCAATTGCCAGTCAATATCCTGATCTACACAACAGCTAAAACTTAAGCCACCCATAGGTTTGCATTTCACTATATAAATATTTTAAAAGAGAAACGGGTAAGTTTGATAGGATTAGAAAATAAAAGCAATACAGCAGTGCCATCTAGAAGTGCAACACCGAGGACAGCAAATATTTTGAATGATTTGTGTTCAAAGTAGTGAACCAAATGAAACCAAAAATCCAAAATGGTCCTTTCTACATCATTCACTATTGGAAGCATCAATGGCTTGAAAGAATACCTCAAAGCCCCCAGGGGTTGAACTTCCAGATAGGATCAATGCCAATGAAGAATAAATTACTTACATTTATAATGTCAAATGGTACTTAATCAAAATTAAGCTTCTGCCCATGGGAATGCTGACTGCCTGAGAATGCAGAGTTTGGATTTTAATTAAACTGGTAGAGCTTAGCAATGATTTTACTAATTCCAAATCTTTTCTATGAACCTCACAGCTCTTTTAGCTCACCTATGAACTAAGTTCTTTTTAATGTTATTTTGTGCATAATGCCAATATAAATCCTCTCCAGTTTTGTTAGCCTTTCTTGTAATTATTTAAATAAGTTCACACAATCTCTTCCTGTCTTGACCTTTTTCTTTCCATTATCAAAATACTGCTCTGCTAGGTTGTTACTACTAAAGAATTTGGATTAAAAAAATCTAGGAAGTAAAATAAACAAGTTTTGTTGTACATATTTGTCAAAATAATCAGTATATGGAACGCACAGGTTTTTCTTATGTTTCTCCCTAATTAAACAAGACTGACGTGAAGATCAGTATTTACTCTGTGTATTAAATCTCTTAATTATGGAATGATAAAATTTCTTCAAGATTAGAAAATTATTGTCTAAAAGCACTCACTGAATTATCAGAAGGAAGGTACCAGGGGATAAGGAGCTTTTTAATCAAAGAGAGAAAAGTATAGTAAAAAGCTATGTTCAGAGGTCAAAGCTGGGAAGGTTAACGACTTGTTTTCCATTTCAACACTTAACTGGTGAGCCACTAGAAGAAACTGAAAAAAGAAGTGTGAGATTCTATGAGATTCTATATCTTTTGACTACTTCCAGACAAATTTGGATGACTTTCTGGAAAATATATTTTAGACGAGCACAGATCTTTACAAATGCCACCCCCATTTTGTACAATGTTCAACTGGTGAGCTAATAGTCCCATCTGATTTAAGAAATAATGCATCAGTGTTTAAAAAAAAAAAAAAAGGAAAGAAAAAAGAAAAAGAAAAAAACGTACCATAATACAAATTGCAATTATGTCATTTGATTTCTAGCTCGGGGTTTAAGAGTTTTGTCACCTTCAAAACCCAATCTATAGCAATGTTCTTGTTTTCTGATTGTTCACAAGTTTGGTTTTATTCCACAAGCTACTTCTAACAACACATGCACATAAAAATATCTACAATACTTAAAGCCAAGTGCTGCCATAATAGACTTCCTATCATGCACTGCTATAGAAACGATAATTAACGTAATTGAAAGTTAACAATGCAATAATTATCAACTTGCAGAGAAAGGCCTAGATATCGTTTCTGCTTGGGTGAGTATTAGCCAACAGTATACCGATATGTGCCGTTACCGAGGACTTAACGTTCTGAGTGCCAAATTCATCTGACAGCACGGTGCAGTGTGTTTGTGGGAAACGAGGGGAGCTGGGGTTTGAAGACTGCCAGGAAGTGGGTTCACTTAGTGCTCACTGCTTTGCAATGTTGATTTGGGCATTAATAACTTCAGCTTAAATTACCCCCAAATAAATCCTATACACAGCAGCAGGATGAGGGAAAAAGACAACAGAGAACCCCAAATACACCCTCCCTTTCAGGAACTGCTCCATGAGGAGAAATACCCCATGACTGACAATCTCACTGCTGAGGTTCACACGTCAAAACGACTATTGCTCCATACCAACGTGGAAGCGATAGGGAAAATAACAGCCTCATATGACAGATAAGTGGTAGCTTCAAGTGAGCTGTCGGACACATTATCTTGCGTAAAGCTGTCTTATTTCTCAGTTCCCATTTTCTTCCAGTGTCTTTTACACTTCCCCTGGTGCTGGAAACCAACAGGATGAAAAGGGTGAGCCGTCTTAAAAGTTTTGAGCTTTTGAACTGCTCTCAGATCAGGTCTCTTCACCCTGTGCCTCACCCACCTCCACAGAGCATTGCCACAGCCTGTCACCCTTTCTGGTGAGGCCAGCTTAGAGGAAGGTATCCCAGCAACTCCTGACACCAAGCATCTGCCATCCTCCTGCCATGCTTTTCCTTCTCTTCCAAGTATACACCCTCCTCATTGTACGTGCCTTGCCTAGCATGACTGTATAGGATAATGACTTATTTCACTTCTCTGAAAGCTGGTAATATGTTGGGCAACATGGTTGTGAAGGGTTGGAAACACTGAGTTTCTTAAGTGAAACAGAAAATAGCACAGCTAGTCTGAAACTGCAAGTGATCCTCCGCAATTAAAATTGTGTGACCGCACTGCTAAATTGATCCAAATCTAATATTAATACTCTGCTGTCCTTTTATTATTGCTTTCTCCTTAATTACCATCTCCCGTAGTGTTATTTTATCATGCTAACAGCTAATAACAGCCGCCAGATTGCAAAACACTTTATTTTGCACTGAAGTAAAACATTCAAGTCTGTAAATCATAACATCTCCCCTAGAAAGTGGCACAGTGATGTGATGTCAAAAGAGGGAATGATACATCTATTTTTCCCAGAACACCTCCTGTAAATAATGACAAGGAGAACCATTCACTGCCAGCAGTGATTCTCCTAGTACAGGTACCCAAAAGGAAAATTGTTATGATAAGAAAATCTTTACATTTAACAGTGTTGGCTCTCTCCCTATTAAATCATCCATTATTTGATGGACTCACAAACAATGCCATCAGAAATCAGAGAGGAAAATTCTCCAAACCTTTACCCTTCAAATTCATCTTTCCACTCCCCTGACAGAGTACAAGAAGGATATGACTTCAAAAATAAAGCTGCATGATTATTTTTCCTGCAGGCAGAACTGAAGCGTGATTTCAACTGTTGTGATGCTACTCCTGAACAAAGCAGCACAAAAATCACATCTTCTCACCGTTCCTTCTGTTTGGCCAAGCTGCTGGTATCATCTTGGCTGTACACCAGGTCTGCTGGCTCATGTTACATCTGATGACCGAAACAACTGATCTACTTACATTTGAGCATGCTGCTGTTTTACTTACGGCAGCAGCCTGACTTATGTTAATGCATTGCTTTGATCAAACTGTGGATCTAAAGTGAGTAAGGAATACCACAGTACTCTCCCATGTACAATTCTGACATCATAATCTTTCATACAACTGCTGTCTGGATGTCAGAATTATTACAGCCTTGTTGGGTTGTAGGCAAGAGATTGAGAAACACAGACAGATATTAAGACTTCGTTGCTAAAATTCATAGTTATCCAATGAGACTTAAGGCCTTGAATATCCACTTCTCTGCAACTCTGGTCCAGCATCAGCCACACACATTACGTGTAAAGATGGATGCTGAAAGGCGTTTTTCTTGTGCTCCCCTCCATGCTACAGACATTTGAACTTAGTTCTAGTAATACTGCTGTAGATCTGGCAAATATGAAATTATTGCTGTTAAATTCTGTCTTAGCTTATAGTCACCAGCTGTTATAACTCATGTTACATTATTTAAGAATACCTCAGAGATAATGTTTAATTTCAATTCCCCACCTCTGGCAGCAGTGCCTTCATTAAAGGTGTTTTAGGGAATCTCTCAAGTCCACATATAAATTAAATGGCCAACACTCTCAGCTGAGAAGGTTGTCAGTTCCTGTTCCAGCAATTCAGGTATCTTCTCATTAGATACTGTTTGTCTGCAGGAAGCAGCAAACCAGAAATCTCACCATCTGGACACAAAATCAGCACAAGCGTCATAACTGCAGACTAAAACAGTGATAGCAATGGGGGGATTGATAGCCATTTAACCAAAATGATGACTAATTATGGTGAAACACAATCTCATCATTCATTCTTAAATGTTAAGAGAGCACTTCACCAAATTTGCTGGCTATCTTCAGTGGCTTGTTACATATGGACACCAAATGTGCAGGACACTCCTCAGTTGAAATGAATCCTCTGTCTTTTCAGACTAATCCTTTGTGATGTGCAAGGCAATCAGTCAACAACTGAATATCCTTACAAACATCAGTAATAAAAATAAGTGAACCAGAAACCCTCGCATGTGATGGTTGAAAGCACTTTGGGATTTTGAGAGCTGACTGATCTGCTGTATACACAGATTCTAATATGCCAGAGGGTTGTGTTGCCATCCAGAGGGACCTGCCCAGGCTGGAGAACTGAGCCAACAACCTAATGAATTTCTACAAGCGTAAAGTCCTGCACCTGGGAAGGAACAGCCCCAGGCACCAGGACGTGCTGGGGACCACCCATCTGGAAAGCAGCCTGGCAGAAAAAGACCTGGGAGTCCTGGTGGACACCAAGTTGAAAATGAGCGAACAACATGCCCTTGCCACAAAGAGGGTGAATAGACTTCTGGGCTGCATTAGGCAAAGTGTTACCCGCAGGTGGAGGAAGGTGATCCTTTCCCTCTGCTCAGCACTGGTGAGGCCACACCTGGAGTTCTGTGTCCTGGGCCCCCAAGTACAAGGGAGACCTGGACATACTGGACAGCGTCCAACATAAGGCCACAAGGATGATGGAGGGACCAGAGCATCTCTCCTGTGAGGAGAGGCTGAGCGAGCTGGGCCTGCTCGGCCTGGAGAAGAGGAGGCTCAGGGGAATCTCACCAATGCCTACAAACCCCTGAAGGCAGGGTGCACGGAGGACGGAGCCAGGCTCTGCTCAGCGGTGCCCAGGGCCAGGCCCAGAGGCAGTGGGCACAAACCAGAGCACAGGAGGCTCCCTCTGAGCACCAGGAGGCACTTCTGTGCTGTGCAGGTGCCGGAGCCCTGGCACAGGTTGCCCACAGAGGCTGTGGAGTCTCCTCCTTGGAGATCTCCCAAAGTTGCCTGGACACGGGCCTGGGCCCCCTGCTCGGGGTGGCCCTGCTGGGGCAGGGGGGAGCAGATGGACCCTGAGGCTCCTTCCAACCTCAGCCACGCTGTGATTCTATCCAAAGCTCCTCTGGATTTTTCACTTCAGCAAGTAATCTGTGACACAACCAGAACAAATCTCCAGTAACTAAAAATAAACGGTTCCTCTGCAAACTCCTGACTCAATTCAGTCCAGCTCATAAAGAAGCTCTCAGCATTGGTCAGCAAGCACAGACCCTTTATAATTATCACAGTGACCTCATTTCTTGCCATATAGATGGGCAATGTTAGTATCTTCAGCTCTTGCAGCACTAGTTTTTGGTTCTACGTGTTTGTTTAGTAAGTCATGAGTTTTCTTATCAGCTTAGGCTCCCCACATTCATATATCTCAACAGCAGTGCCATCTGGACCAGCTGCTCTGCCATTTGCTTGATAGCTTTCGGTACTTCAGATGTACCTGGCAATGCTGGGCAACAACCTATTAGCAGAAGCTGCTTTTATCTCTGTAGCACTAATTCTGTTATAGACGAACAGTTGGAAAACTTATTAATCAGCCACCTTTCCAGTATCTCTGCACGACCAATTAATGAGAACATCTACTCTGCAGCTAGAAATGACTCTGCTTACCTGCAGACCATCAGCACAATGACCTGTAAAGTTTCTTTAATGAGAATTTGATTGACACTACTTTATTTGTCCAGCAATTTTCATTCATGAAATCAAATTTAATTAAGTCTTTTTTTAAAACAAAATTGCTTCTGATTGACTCCAAATTACATTTTCACATAGATCATCTTATTTGAGGCTTTTTTCCTATTAGAATCCTACTTTTAAATTAACAGCAAAAACTTCACCTTTGCAGCCATCTATGCTAAAGCTTTTTACATCCTTGTTTTTGAAAACACTCTCCATAAATTCACCTTATTTTAAATTTTAGAAAAAACAGGCAATCAGCTAGTTCCACTAAAGGACTTTTATAGGACATGATTTGTTGATCTCAGTGATCTCTGCAAGAAAAGGGAAGCAATTTCATTCAGAAAGCATCATATTTTGACAAATGTTGGGGTTTTACAGTCTTCTCTGTAAAACAAATCCCTGTTGCTTTTGGAAAGGACTTCCCAGTCACTGAGCACCATCTTAAGGGTTGTCACTTGCTTTCCACCAAGAAAGCATCAAATAAACTAGTATGGGTCAATAAAGAGTAGAGGTAAATGAACTTTAAATAAAAAATATTTGTAGAAGTCACTTATATCTCTGATAAGAATATTTTTGCTTTCATACCCAAAGCAAAGACATTTCTAAAATTGTTTACTTTTTATTAATGTTAGCATGTAGCAATTATGCTGCTTCGACAGACGTTTCACAGAATTATTTCTGGTTTGTTCCCAGATTAACATAATTCTAGGTCATTAAATTTAATTCAAGAAGAAAATAGAATTTTACATTTGATGATTTCAAAAATGGTAGCAAGCAACTCGCATCCTAGCAAAAGAATTTCTGCTTCCTCAGAATTAAGAGAATCAAGCCAACTCAAGTAACTTCAATTACAAAACCAACATCCCAGAAGAGGGTTTTATTACATTGAGCTACAAACTTCTATTATTTTACATATTGCACTAAGCAATTTTATGACATACACTCAAAATACCCCAATCTTTAAATGTCTCAAGGATTCTGACATAGCGTGCCTTGTCCACAAGATGGCACACACTGCGTCCAAACTGATACAGCAAAAGGCTTTGCAATATCAGACAAAAAAAGCTTAAATCCTTCACAGAGGTAATTCCACTATGCAATGCTACCACTGTTAAAATGAGATTAATTACCTTCACCTAGAGAGCCCACAAACCTGACCTCCAGCAAATTACATGAGAAAGCCATGTCCACAACTGCAAGACAAGGTGAATCAGTAAGAAAAGGACATGGATGTTCTTTTGTTGATGATTATTAAGAGATTGCGTTTTGAGCAAATGTTATGGACTGTCCCTTATTTATTAGTGTTATTCATCACAAATAAGAAAGGAAAAGGATGAATTTAAAAATCAGCCATATGCAGAGATGGAAGTAACACCATTTGTTCCTTAAAGATACAAAACCCTGGGTCACCCCCAAATCCCCCAGCAACCTTATATCACATTTATATGATATATAATCTGCATGAATCATATATGTACATGAATTATTGCAACTCCAAAGTGGGAACTACATGTCAATGAAATGTCTCCTCTCCATTTCAACCACAGACAACCGATTTACACAGTGTGCAACGAGAAAAAAAAATCAGAAAAAAAAACTTTTACTGGTGCACACAGAATTCTCTTCAGCATTTCATCTTATCTGAAGTTACACTGCTCCATGAGGTTACTGGTTACTGTTGGTAACAATATCAGTATGCCATCTATCCTAAGAACTTGGAAAATGAGATCAAAAGTTGCTCTAGCAAACCAGGCACTGTATTTTCTCTCCTTCTATAAATCCATATGCACAGACCTATAATTGTGTCTGATACTATTAATACATTCTCTGTTAATTTATTTCTGAGTTGGAATATGCCTACATTGTCCCAGAATGTCCAAACTGTTCAATGTTCAGCCATCGTTGATGAGTTCAGACACTGGCTTTGGATACCCAGAGGAAAGGCAGAAATGTCAGTTACAAGAGCAGGCTGGAAGAGCAATGTTAAATGAGTGTGAAATCAGCATTTAATTTCCCCATGCAATGGAATAACAGCAATGCTGCATACTTTTTAATTAAATGTCAGCTTGTCAATATTTTTCATAGTAGTTATGAATATGAGCAATTCCTAAGAAAAAGGAATTAAAATAGATAAGTTAGGGAAACATCTGGAGATGCATTTCATTTCTATTCTCACTATCCTACTACAAGCCTACTAAGAAACTACAGGTTATCTTTTTATTAAAATAATGAATCAACTTACTGATTCTGGATGCAAGGCATAAAGCAAAATTATTTATTCCAGCTTTTTCAAGCCTATTTCTGGCTTTTCTTTTAAGATCTGTTGTCATCCCCAAATGCTTATGAAGCAAAAATGGTTGAAAGAGCTCCATCTGGTATTCAGAGATGGTGCTAAATAATAAAGTGTGGTTTAGGTCAGACTTCATTGCATGTTCAATTGTTAATTGCTTTTGGGGGTAATGGAAAGGGTCCCATTTAATATGAATGAATTGGTTATTGTGGAAAAGATGCCAAAACTTTGTGGGAAAAGCCAAATTTGTGGGAATTGTGTTTCCTTACCACTGTGTCCTGTACCTGCCTCAAAGAAAGGGCTGAGTACAGCAGGGTATAAACAGAAATCTGTTTCTACCTGTACTAGCTTCTGCCAGGTCTTTTTATTGCTACAACATGGATAAAATTCAAACTATTGTTTTTTCCAAAATGAAAGCCTGAACACAACAACTCAGTATATTTGAAATTACTATTTCAGAAATTGCACAAGATAAACCCCTTGGGGATTATCATCAAGAATCTCCAAACACTTTGTACATATAGAGCTCAATTGCAGGCATCTCCAGAAGTGGTAAAGTCGCAGGGGCTTCAGACTCAACTCTCCAGTGCTGCTCTGCCAAAGACACAGGTTGATAATACTGTATCAGTGGATACAGTAAATTTCCTGATTAAGGAAAACAAAGGTGCAACTGCAGATGTTACTGGAACACCTCTCTGATGGTCAGCTATTATATAATGAGGCAAGAATAGAGGACAAAAAAAGAAACTTTGGGCTAAATATCATATTTTTTTCTTCTTCTTCTCCATGCCATAATTTTTGTTTTTAATAGTCCTAACAGCATAGTAAAAAATTCAAAGGTAACAATTAACTTTCATTGCTCTAAGAGTCAGTTTAAAAATTGCAGGTGTAAAAAAAGTAATCATTTTCAATGATTTAATAACAGACATGAGTTTGCTCCAAAGACTTACTGATTTGCCAAATTCAGACTAGTGAGACTGAGGCAGATTGTGAGATGCTCACCAAGCTGCTGTCCACCACAATCAAGAGTTTATGGAATGAGTCTGTCAGAAGGGAGCGATGTTGCAGAGTAGGAGACAGCTGGTGTGCATGAGGAAGTGTGTATTTGTCTGGTATCATTTACTTTGCCCCTTCCTATAGATAGCAAATGGATGCAGATGAAATATTGCATAGATTCAGAGATTTTTCCTTCTTCTAAGAAGTACTGACCAGTTTGGCATTAGAGTAGGAGGGGCTGAATTTTCTTATTGATAAGCACACTGCTGTGTTAACAGGCTTTTGCTGGACTATTTTAATTTGGTAGCAACAGCCCTGGGCTGAGGCTGGAGTTTACAGTGCCCTAGTGTTCAACATTTAAGCTGCAATATCCCCTTATAGAAATAAGGCTGTGTGTTCAACCATACATTGTTATTCTGGGAACCACTGGCCTGAAAAGAAAGAAAAAAGTGCTTTTCTTTGCTTTAGTACAAGCACAGTAGATGCTTTTAGCTGTGGTTATCTTACGACACTCAGTACAACTCAAAAAATTATTTTTTCTAATTACGACACTTTTTTAAATTACGACACTTACGACATCTCAGTACAACTCAAAAAATTCTCTTTCTTCAGCAAAACCTGCTGAATTCTCAGTTATACAGTAAAAACCAGATGGGTGATAACCAGGCTGCCAGGACTGGAACTGACAATGCTTTACTTGCAATTCTGCTCCTTCAGCAGACTACGTGACAGAAAACTCTAATACAAATGATTCATTGAGAATTGCAGGATATATTAGTTAAAGCTGCCCTATTTGGGCTTCCAGGGGAATGCAAATAGGCTTCATGGGTAACAGTTAGAAATTATCACAGCATCTCTTTTCACTTGAATTACATAAAATTAGCATCTGAGAACTAGGACAGTACAAGAAGATACGGCTCCAGCACTTTATCAGGACAATCTGTATCCAAATCCTACCAAAAGGACTCAAGCAGCAGCTTGTACTTCAGCCATTCAAAACGCAAGGTTAGATGTTCTCCTCTTAAGTGAAAAGCCACAGCACTGCTAGCAGCTAGACCCTCAGAAGATTACTAAAGCTCACAACAAAAGTACTAGATCAGCACTAAATGAAATGTGTGAAGGATCCTTGTGAAAGCATGCCACTTGGGGAGGGGAAACCCTCTGCTTTTGTCATCTCCTATTTGGTGCTGGAGCAGCCTTTGACAAGCCTTAGGCAGCAACAAAAATGGTAGAGGCACACTTATCCCCTGTGAAAGTCCTGATTACGGGAGTCAGCAAGATCCCTTTGGTCTCCTCTCACACTATGTAAGTGCCTACCTTTTATATATGGGAAACAGAGTGGTAGTCAGCCACGTGCTTCTGTTCCAGAGAAAGAGAAGCCATCCAAAGGATGTTAAGATACAGGCCAAGACATCGGGTTGAGGGTTATACTAAATAACATAGTGTCCTGCTACTCTCCTGTCTCACCATCCAGTCTGAGATCTCATGAAGCAGGACTGCCTTGAGTCTTCCAAGAGACCCAGAAATGCCTTTCTAGGTGTTGACTTTCTTCCTGGTCATTTCTTGTATGCCGTTTTGCAAACTGCACCACTTGTTATCTTCTGTGGCATATGTCAGAGCATGTTTCTGCCACACCACACTGCTGAAGGCTTGGTTCCTGTGGTGTCAGACCACAGGATGTGCAACAGAAGGAGCTGTGCCTGTAAAACAGTGACCATGTCTCTGCCCGAGAGCACAACCATTGAAGTCACCTGGCTGCTCACTTAACAGCAAAAGCAAACTCCACCCAACTCCGGAGACCGAATTGCTCACCCCATTATCTTCCCAGTAGATTGTAACCTGCGTGCCAGTAAGCATATTGTGTCTCCAGCTACCAGCTATGCAGAATCTGTTGTTTTGCTGCTCGGGTTGCAAGGTCGTGCAGCAGAGAGGAGCCTGAGTGCCTAGTCCTTGTCCACGCAGAAATAAATATTTCTTACCCTGCGCAAAATTGCAAACAAGCCAGATGCACCTGCAGCTTGGGTTGAAAAGAAACTGAACATTTTTATCTTTTTTCCCAACTGAAAAAAGAACTCTTCAATCTGTTGCATTCAGTATATTTATTAGGTGATATAATTTAAACAGATTTATTTTCTCAGCTGAAGACAAGTCACTGCTAATGATTAAGGACCAACTGCACATACACAGCTGTAGATTCTCCTGCCTCTTTTATTTTGTATGAATTGCCAAGTAATGTCAGTGCTGCATGCAGTACACACTGCTCCTCTACAACTCAGTGCCCTGTGTTTTAAACTCAGCTCCACTTTCTACCATGGAGTTTTCTTCAAACCAATGCTTCCTCTTAGATGGAAAATGAGATTCCTTTATCCAAGAGGAAGGTTCTTCAGGGTCACAATAAAAAAAAAAAAAAAAGGCAATAAATAAGTAAATAAATAAACAAAAACAAGAAAAAGCAAAACTCCATTTTATAATGACAACTTTCAGCAGCAGCATATGCTGGAAAGTGTTTTGAGAGATGCATTTTCATCCTACAACACACAGATTTAAACTCTAAATTTGCTTATATCGAGCGAAGCCAAGTTCTCCCAGTGATCGCCTAAAAGCATGACTCAGTGCACATGATCAGGCCATGACTACGCAGAACTCACACTGTAATGTCCTCCTGACAAGCCACAGAAGTGCACGTAACCATTGCCTATGATGAACATGCAAGAGACTTGGGCCATTTATAGAACTGCCTGTGTTTCTAAAGTATATAAATCAGCCTAAATAAATCAGCCATCAAAACATCCTGTTTGGTTCCAGTCCTGTGTTTAAGCACTGCTACAGCAGAGACCTGACGGGCGGAGTTTGGTAGCAGACAGTACGAGTATAATGCAAAGGTTTGAGTTTGAACTTCTTTGAATACCAGAAAGCTGGTTTGGAGTTACAAAACCTGGTCACAAATATGTAAAGATACTACTAACACTACTCATAACAGGCAAAGTCCTCCCCCCCCCCCCCCCCCCCAACAAACATAAAAAAGAGCCAGCAACCCACACTACCAAAGTCAATACCAACATGAAACAATCTGCAAAGCCACAGCAAGTATTAAAGCTGGGGGGAGAGGAAGGAGGGGAATCGTGCTATCTTTGCTTTGGAAGTGTAACTTCCCGCAGAAAAGACATGCAGAATGCTGTCTATAAGGAGCAAAGATTTGTTAGGACAGACAATATTTTAATGGACTAGTATACCTATTTCCTTCCTTTCTATTTCCTTCCTGCATGTACTACTTGTGGAATGGATTCCTGCATCCTTTCCAAGTTGTATGGCACCTGTTTTCTTCCCTAACCATAAGAGCCTTTTGCAGCTACCTGCATCTCCTACCCACACTACACAACAACATTCTCTTCAATATTATCTGTGATCCTTGATTATTATTATTACACTTTTACAAATATTCTTTCCAGACAATACCAATTCCCCACTTGTGAGCTCAGGGATCATTTTCTTAGACCTCTGTCAGGATGGCAGAACTACCTACCATCACTCTCTTTCCCATTAGCTCCCTTATTGACTAGATACGAATATATGACAGTCACTAGTAATTACAGTATGACATTAAAAAGTGAACATAATTCCACTTCATCCTTTGCTTCCCCATACATGGGATATTATTCCCACTCCTGACAAGACCTTTCCTCATTTCCTGATCCTTCAGTCATCTTTGCTCCCATGCCGTCCCACCTGTGGAACCACAGCACTCTCCTCCAACCTCTGTCCCCCGACTCACAGCACCTGCTGGCTGTGGGGTCCACATCAGGGGAGCAGCAGGAACAAGGGGTGGGCCAGACCCTGGCCTGCAGCCTTGGCTCACTTTGCCATGGCACCACTCGTATTCCCATTATGTGGGCCTGCCTGAAATTCCACAAGTACTGTTGGCTCTTCACACCATTAAACGTACTCAGAGGAGGATTTGTATCTCCAAGGATCCCTGCTGGCAACACGGGCTGTGAGTTAAAGGACGTATTTACAGAAAATTAGCACTGAGATCTGACAACTTCTTAATCGTCTCTCTCTCAGTGACATTAAACACATCAAAGTTTGATACCTGTTCTAAGACCATAAAAATATATATTTACATAAATTAAAAAAATGTAAACACAGAGTGATTATAAATCATCAGGAATGCAGAATGTTATCCTGCTAGGCAACAAGAGTGGCTGAAATTCATCAGCTGCCTCTAAATAATTCAGAATTCTGTTTGACCACATCTAAGCTCAGTGTTAATTTGTACTGTTGCTTTCCTCTTGGGTAATATATAACTAAGCATTGATTAATTTATTGATTAATCACAAATAGAAATAAAGTAAATAATTTGAAGGGGAATGTAACAGTCACTAGTGGTTTTAAACATGGTACTCTGCAGCTATTTATCAATGGCATTCAATTTCAGTTTATTATATTTTTACTTAGATTCACTATACACCAAGTAAAAAGGTACTATGAACACTACAGTCACAGATGTAGCAATTTGGAGACACTATACGGTAAAGGAACATTACAAATGCAAGTTTTTTTCAGTATTTTGGACCTTAAAATTATTATGCATGTGCCAAGTGACAATATTAGATGAAAGAGAATTCAATGATTAAAATGAGGATGACAAAAAAGCATTCATCATACAGGCAAGTTTTCTCCAAGGAGATGCGAGAAAGAAGGAAGAAACCCCAGAGTCAAAAATACTCAACTCTGTCTCTGGAGAGTATGGATTATTCTGTAACTAAGGCATTGCTTATTATGCACAGAGAGATGCTTACTAAAGCAAGGCCATGGTGAACAAAGTGGATGAAGCCCATTTGTCAGAAGTAGCGGAAGCTGCATTTCATTACAAACCTTGGTATAGGCAACCTCTACATGCCAGTGGTAAGCCCTCAGACAAATGGCTGCAGGAGACACGCTCTGAGTCACAGAAAGAAAAAGCAGCAGCAGTATTTCTGTTGGAATCTAGTTGTACTTTCATGAACAGTAGCAGCATAAAAACACCATCTTAGATTCTTGAAAGATGGGATATAAATGTCTGTTTCGTAGCACCTGTAACCTTTTCAGTGTTACTAAGAAGTCTTCCTAACCATAATTCTTTTGTAAATAAACTGCCCATCTCCAGGCTCTCACCTCCAGCTCCGTATAGCACTCACCCTGTATCTCCCACTGTAGCAGAGCACTGGAGTATGTCCAGCCACACCCAGGACAGACCCAGCCCAGCTCTCACAGAATGGCAGCTCGTTAGTGTGGATGACATAATTGCCTGCAGCTGGAAGGATCCCCTGAAACAAGCTGGTTTCTCAGAGCTGCATGCAGACTATTTACTCTGGTCCAGCTCATCTGGAAAAGAAGAGATAATATAAAAGTTCTTACTACTCTCCTGTGAATTGCTTCAGTTTCTAAAGTCCCAGTCATTATGAAAAATGGACTGCATAATTTTAGGTAATAGGGTTGAATATTTTAAAATGTTTTCCTTTTAATCACGGGAAGAACTAGGGAGAAAAATTCAGAGCAGAGAGCAGTCTTATTCATTTTCTGTCTAGCACATGTAATTTCCCATCAAACCTGCCTAGATAATGCCTGGCAACCAGCAGCACCAAGACACACACCAAGCTGTATAGTTCACGTAAGCAGAGAACAGGGTAGCCTGTAGTTGGGACATAATTACTTAGCAATGTTTTAAGTAACTTGCAAAAACCTTCAGTGAAGTGAAAACAAAACTTTATGCATTAAAGGCCTTTTTAACCTTAGGACTTCCAGATAGCCACAGTCTCTTGCACGTTTAACAAAAAAACGCAAAGATTCTTCCTCAAAGTACCCCATGGTGTCATAAGTGAGACCACGCAATTTTCTGGTCTATCAAAAATATTTTATTAAGTAAGTAAGCAGGCACAAGCAAAACAGCGCTGGGCGGCCAGGGAGTCTCCGCTCCGCCACGGCACGCAACTTTCCTTTTTTCGCATTGCTGTTTTAGAGCATCCAAGTTCCTGTTGAGTCTCTTGAGGCTGCGCAGTCCGTTGTTGGGGGGGGGTCGTCGCTCCTCTCTCAGTGTTCATGCGTTATGCTCGTGCTCAGGAAAGGGGGTAGTGAAGCGATGCCTTGCGATCACAGAGTCTTTATTTCATCAAGGATGTTTGCCCAGCACCCCCTTCCCCACTATCTACTTTCTTAATCCTCCCCCTTAACAAGGCCATAAATTGTGAAACTTTATCTTCTCAGTATATTCTCTGCATTCCTTTTAGAGACAATGAACAAACACCCGCTAATTTATCACAATCCCTCCTTTTTCTTTTTCTAACAAATTTTGTTCATTGAATTTCTGAAGCACTAGTTTGCTCAACATTAAGGTTTCTGTGTCATCCTCCTCTTGTTCAAGAGATTCATATTTGGTGCGTATAAGCATAAGGTGAGCTGCCTCTAATCGGCTTTTTACAATCGCGATTACTCGATTAAATATGCATGGTCCAAAAGTTAATGCTAATATAAGCAGCAGCAAAGGTCCTGTTAAAGTCGATAGCAGTGTGGTAAGCCAAGGTGAGTAATTAAACCAGGATTCGTACCAATTCTGGCGGGCTTCATTTTCCCTTTTTCGTTTTTCCAACCCTTCTCTCAATTTGGTCATTGTGTCCCTCACTACTCCAGTGTGATCAGCATATACACAACACTCCTCTCGTAGGGCTGCACACAATCCTCCTTGCTGTAGGAAAATCAGATTAATCCCCTACGATTTTGTAGTACTACTTCAGATAAGGATCGCACAGATTTCTCTAAAGCTGATATAGATTGCTCGATACGGGCCAAATCCTCATCTATAGCAATGCGTAGAGAAGTAAATTCTTGGCTTTGTTTTACCAGAGAGGTAATTCCAGTTCCGGCTCCTGCAGCCCCCAGAATCATCAGAGTGGCTAAAGTAACAGCCGTAATAGGCTCTCTCCTCCTTAAGTGATTTTTTTGCCATAGCATGTTGGATGTACATATACTCCTCAGAATGGTAAAGAATCCTAGGTATAATTACTACCTGTACACAAAAATCATGTGAAGAGTTAAACAATTTTAAAGATAGACATGGTGTTACCCCTGAAGACGAACATACCCATCTAGTGTTCTTTGCAGGAATTAACCAGTTATGTGACTGATACCCATTTTCAGTAATATTACATAAATCCTTTTTCCCTTTTGGAACTGTCCCTACACATCTACCTTTTCCTGTAACCTGAGTTAGCGTTATCCCAACCTCCTGTCCCCAGCTACATTTGTAGGGACTAGTTTCGTTCGAATACTCAGGGGTCCCCATATCCCCTATTGCTTCGTAGTACGGAGGCCTAATACTAACACATAGCCAACACCGTCTTGTTACGTCCGGGTTGGTTTGATTAAGCACTTGGAAACTAGCATTTATGACTTTCCACATGCCACTTATAGGGGCAACCATATCTCCCTCTGTAACACTAGGGAATTGGGTCAGAGAGGATGTTGTTTCGGTCACACTCATGCTTTTGCTAGATTGTGTGGGGTGGGGCACCGTATAAAGTGGTCCCAAACTTCGGTTGGACCCCACGGGTCGCGGTGCCTCTGGTAACCTATTTTTCTTAATTAGAATAAATCCTCCTCTGTCGCCCCCATGCTCATAATATCGTATTCCCCAAGTTCTTCCAAAAATCCATCCCTGATCCATAGGGTTAGTTACATTTATCCATAAAAATGTGCAATTTCCCCCAACGAGGGGAGCCCCACGAATCCCCCTTGCTACTCTGCGGTTTATACAGCCCTTAGGTCCAAATTGGACAGCTAAATATTTGTCTTTTTCCCCACCTGGATTCCATGCTGAGGCAATAGTCTCACATTCCCAGGAAGCGCAAAAATACTGAGCTGGGGCATTACAGTAACCTTTTCCTGGATGGGAGGCTGGACAAAGACAGAAATCTGATCGATTATTGCACGGTTCTACGGTTGTTATTTTGCAAAGGTCTGTCTTAAAACTGGGGGCACCAGCCGTAACGATCTGTTGTACCATAGTGGTGTCTTCCCCTCTTATCAGACTCCACTGGAAAGGCTGGTGTGGGTGGTGTTGAGTCGCTATGCAGGAGGTGATCACTGCGAGGACCCCTAAATACCAATTGGAATGGCCGAGACCCATTTTTCCCCACTAATTCACTCCTCTGCCTTGCTCGTCAGTTGGGTTGCAACCAACTACGAGGTCTTAGTTCTTCTCGGCAGCAGTAGTGTTCTTCAGGGGAGGGCCTTTGCCTTAACCCACAATACTTATCGGGTCCGTCGCAAGGTGAGCTTCAGATCCTCAGTTCCCGGAGTAACCTCCCACTTTTCATCGCGGATGGGTCCCTTAATGCGGCTGGCGTGTGTCCATCCCTTTTCCGCAGTTCGAACAGCAGTTTCTGTAGTGAGCAGAACAACATAGGGACCTTCCCATTGTGGTGTCAGTGAAACTTCTTTCCATGTCTTTACCAGGACTTTATCTCCCGGTCGTATTTTATGTATTGTCATGTCCAGCGGGGGACGCTGTGCAACTAGGCCCTTTTTCTGCAGTTCCTTGCGCCTATTCATTAATTGTATTAGATAGGGTTTTAATTGGGCATCTTGCAAATGGGGGTGATCAGGGGGTACTTCCAAATCATAAGGCATGCCATACAGCATTTCAAAGGGCGAGATTCCCAGATCGGTCCTGGGTTGGGTGCGTATATTTAGCAAAGCTAGTGGCAAGCATTTTATCCAGGAAGCCTTTGTTTCTAGCATCAGCTTAGTCAGTTGCCTTTTAATTTCCCCATTCATTCGTTCTACTTTTCCTGAACTTTGAGGATGCCAGGGAGTATGATATTCCCAATTGATTCCCAAAGCTTTCATAGTATCACGGGATATCTTAGATACAAAATGTGGTCCCCTGTCAGAGTCAATTGTTTCCACAATCCCATATCGGGGAATTATATTTTCTAACAATATTCTCACCACGGTTTGCGCGGTAGCTCTTACCGCAGGAAATGCTTCAACAAAATTAGTGAAGTGGTCTATAATGACCAATAAA
The DNA here is from genome assembly GCF_013377495.2 of Cygnus atratus. NCBI lineage: Eukaryota > Metazoa > Chordata > Aves > Anseriformes > Anatidae > Cygnus > Cygnus atratus. The sequence goes on from NC_066376.1 coordinate 17,626,347, forward strand.
TATTTATATCTTCCTGGTTTTGGAAGTTCAGTGAAGTCCAATTGAATTTTTGCAAAAGGTCGGTGAGCCAATTCCCGTCCACCGGGAACTCTTCTCCGCATGTGCTGAGCATTTACCCTCCGGCAAGTTATGCAGTCATTCACAATTCTTTTTGCTATGTTATATACCCCTATACACATGTAATTTGTAGCAAATTGATCTACCAATGCCTGAGTACCCCAGTGTGTACGCTCATGTAGTCTCCGTAGCACCCTCAGAGCCATTGCTTTCGGTATTACCTTACGCCCATCGGTAAGGACCCATTCTCCTTTTTCAGTTTCCCTTATTCCCATCTGTTTCATTTTCTGCTTTTCTACAGCAGTAAAGCAGAGCAATGGGAGCGGAATAGGCCCATTTGACCACAGCGATTGAGCCGGTCCACACTTGTAACAATTTTTATAAGGAGGTGTTTCTTTTTCAGAGCAGTTGCACTCTATTCCCTTGACTCCCCACTCGCTCCAGCAATCATAGCAGGGGAATTTCTTTAAATCCTTCCCCCTGCCGCAAGTCGGACAGTCCGCCCTCTTAGCTATTTCATATACACACATGAGTGCTGCTCGTTTTGCCTCTTGGTCTGCCAAATTATTTCCCCTAATTTGAGGGTTTGTTCCCTTCTGATGTCCCTTGACATGTACCACAGCAATGTTTTTTGGTTCCCTTACAGCTTGTAAAACTTGGATAATTAGTTCCTCGTGAATCAGTCCTTTTCCTTGAGAATTAATTAGTCCCCTTTCTTCCCATATTTTTCCAAATGTATGGATTATTCCATATGCATATTTTGAATCTGTATGTATTGTTCCGCTTTTATTTTTTAACAACTTTAGAGCCCTTAACATAGCATATAACTCGCAGGCCTGTGCTGACCAACTCGGACTCAAAGGGCCTGATTCTATTACCTCGAATGTTTTTCCGTTAACCAATGCGTATCCCGATTTTCTTTTACCTTCAATTACCCTTGAGGATCCATCCACGTATATCTGCTCCCCTGAGGGTAATTCCACATCTTCTAAGTCAGGTCTTAATTTTACCTGTTCTTCTATATTTCTAAGACAATCATGTTCGAGCTTCTCTCTTGATTCACCATAAAGAAATTGAGCAGGGTTCTGTACTGAGGTTGTTTCTAGTGTTAATTTGGGTGAAGATATCAAAATTCCTTCATATTTCAGCAGCCTTGCATCTGTGATCCACTTTTCAGCTTTTTGTTGCAGCACTCCACGTATATTGTGGGGGGATATAACCCTGATTTCTCCCCCAAATGTAATCTTTTGAGCTTCCTCCACTAATAGGGCAGCTGCCACCACAACTTGCAAACAGCTAGGCCAACCTCTACTAACGGGGTCTAGCAGTTTGGATAAATAGGCCACCGGTTTTTTACTGTCTGCCCACTCTTGGGCAAGCACACCATAGGCAGTCCCTTCGGTGCTATTCACAAACAGGAAAAATGGTTTCTTTAACTCTGGAAAACTCAAAACTGGTGGATGCATAAGTTCTTCCTTTAATTTCTCTAATTGCTCCTCATCATCTTTTGTCCATTTGAGTAATCCGTCCTTATTCAGATTATTGTACAAAAATTTAACCTTCCCACTATAATCTTCTATCCATTGTCTACAGTACCCGGTCAGCCCTAGCAATTGTCGTACCTGTCCTTTAGTAGTTGGGGCTTTTATTCCTAGAATTCCTTTAACCCTTTCAGGATCTAATTTCTTCATCCCTTTATTTAATAAATGACCTAAGTATTTTACTTCCTCTTCTACAAACTGCAACTTTGACTTTGAAACCTTTAATCCTTGTGACCCCAGAAAATTCAGCAAGCTGATACTTGCTTGTCTTACAGCATCCTCATCTTTTCCTGCTAGTAGCAGATCGTCCACATATTGAATCGTTGTGCCAGGTGTCCTGTTAAACTCTTGTAAAATTTGCTCCAGGGCCTGCCCAAACAGGTTTAGAGATTCCGTAAAACCCTGAGGCAAAACTGTCCACCTTAATTGTTGTTTTCTATGTGTATCTGGGTCTTCCCATTCGAATGCAAAATTGTCCCTAGATTTTTCGTCCAGGGGGCACGCCCAAAATGCATCTTTCAGATCAATTACGCTATACCATCGGTCGTCTGGATGCAGTTGGCTTAACAGGGTGTGTGGGTTTGCCACCACTGGGAACCTGGTAACGGTTCTTTTATTAATTTCCCTTAAGTCATGTACTAATCTATATTTACCGTCTTTCTTCTTTACTGGTAAGATGGGAGTGTTGAAAGAGGACATACAGGGCTCCAATAGCCCTTGCTGTAATAACCTTTGGATTTCGGGTTTTAACCCTCTCCTACCTTCTTCTGAAAGGGGGTATTGTTTCACCCTAACTGGTATTTCTGGTTTGTTTATGGTCACTTTGAAAGGTCTAATATTTAATTTTCCCACGCTCTCTGAGGTATACCAGACCCCAGGATCAATATTTGCTTTGTCTTCTACTCGAAGCGGGCACAGCTTAATTTCTAACCTTCTACTTATCGCTTCTAACCCTATCCCTAACTCTATTATTAAGTCCCTACCTAACAAATTATATTCGGCCTCTGGTACTAGGAGCAGAGATCCCTCACTCACTTTAGAATCAGATTCAATGGTTACTTCTTTTATAACAGGGACCCCAAAAGGCTCCCCCTTTGCTCCAATCACTTGTACTTTTTCTGCAGAGGCCCTACATCCAGTGGGTAAGGTTTGGACTGTTGATCTTTCAGCCCCTGTATCTATGAGGAATTCTACTTCCTCACGCTGGGGACCTACTTTCTGTTTTATCAAGGGCTCGCTTTTATCTCAGGTCCCCAGCAAATAGAGCCCCTGACACCCCTATTCACTCTTAAACATCTTCTCATCTTCCTTTCTTTGTCTGCACTCCCTTTTCATGTGACCCCTTTTATTACAGTAAAAGCAGATCACATTTCTTTGTTCCTGGCCGCTCTTCTCTTCCTTTCTGAATTTTCCATTCGTGGGACCGAACCCTCGATTCGGCCCGACTCCTCTCTGTCCCTCTCGTACCACTGCCACCATCATACGTACTCGTTTCCGCTCCTTCTCATCCTCCCTACGAACATATGCCTTCTGTGCTTCCCTCAGGAGTTCATCCAACCCTTTGTCCTGCCAATCCTCTATTTTTTCTAATTTTCTCCTAATGTCTATCCATGATTTTGCTACAAACTGGGCCTTGAGCAACACCTCCCCAACCGGGGTTCCAGGATCTAAGCCACTGTATAACTGCAAGTTTTTTCGCAGTCTTTCTAACCATTCTGTCGGGGTTTCATCCTTCTTTTGTTGCTCATTGAAGGCTTTATTTATATTTTGTCCTCTAGGGACCGATTCCCGTATTCCTTGAATTATGATAGTTCTCAGGTCTTCCATATGACCTCTATGTACGGGATCTTGATTATTCCAATTTGGCGGCTGCACTGGCCATTTAATATCTGCAGCCGGGCCTTGCTGGTGCTGCTGATCCCAAATTCGCATACCAGCACGCCTAACCATTCCTCTCTCCTCTGATGTAAAGAGGATTCCCAGGTTAGATTGTAATTCTTCCCAGGTATATATATTTGGACCCAAGAATTGATCCACTTTCTCGGCTACTCCCAGTGGATCCTCTAATAAATTTCCCATCTCCTTCTTAAAATCTCTGACATCCCCTGAATTAAGGGGAACAGCCACATACCCCATTCCTGGCTGGGGTCCTCCCATTGCTATTTCCCACAGGGGATATAATCCTTTCTTTAGGTCAGATTTTTGACTTCTTGTCCTGCTTCTTGTTACTGGCCCTTGTGTTTCATGATCTGATTCTGATTCTCCTGATACTGTTGACTCAGAGGGTCCATTAAGGACGGGGGCCGTCGGTGCAGGCGGTGGAACATAGGGCGGGGGTGGTGCTGGAACTTCTAAGTCTTCCTCTTTTTATCCCGCCCTCCTTTTTCTTTTAGAGGGTATAATTGCGTCCTTGTATCTGAATTTATCCAGAGGTGCGCATACTCACTTTCCTCCGGGCTAAAGGGCTCCTTGGAGTTTACGTAAATATTTAAGGCTTGGCATATCCAATCCTCGAAAGAGCCAAATGGGGGCCAGAAAATGCTGTCCCCTTTTATGGGCTTATTGCCCCATACTTCAATACAATAATAAATCATTTTAACTTTGCTCTTTCCCCGCCTAGAAGGGGAATCACTCCAATGTTTAATCATTACTCCTAACGGACTATCAGAGGGAATAGAGGGTATCCCTATACCACTAGATTCCCTTCCCATGAGGCCAGAAGGCTTACTTTTCTTCTGCCCCATCTTCCGGAACACCTTCACTCACACACACACAAAACGCTTCCCCCTTTTCGTGGCCCAGTCCCTCACGGGATATGGGAACCGCACTACCGAGGGTTCCACACTCGCTTTGTCCGCACTTGGACGTCTCATATGTTGTGTTCCGGGATTCCCAACCCCAACCGAACGGATCACCGGCCTATACTTACCCACCCCGTGGGTCTTCGTTCGGTCTTCGTGCACAAAGATTGCTTGGGGTTACCGGTTTTTATTTGCTTATGCCTAATTTTAGGATTCGTCAGTGAAGGGCTCGAGTGAGGCTTTCCGTTCCAGGGGCCGCCGAAACCGGCGGGGCGCCTCCCCCGAAAGGATCCCCAGTCAATCCGCCTTCATCCGAGTCACGGCACCAAAATTGTCATAAGTGAGACCACGCAATTTTCTGGTCTATCAAAAATATTTTATTAATTAAGTAAGCAGGCACAAGCAAAACAGCGCTGGGCGGCCAGGGAGTCTCCGCTCCGCCACGGCACGCAACTTTCCTTTTTTCGCATCGCTGTTTTAGAGCATCCAAGTTCCTGTTGAATCTCTTGAGGCTGCGCAGTCCGTTGTTGGGGGGGGTCGTCGCTCCTCTCTCAGTGTTCATGCGTTATGCTCGTGCTCAGGAAAGGGGGTAGTGAAGCGATGCCTTGCGATCACAGAGTCTTTATTTCATCAAGGATGTTTGCCCAGCACCCCCTTCCCCACTATCTACTTTCTTAATCCTCCCCCTTAACAAGGCCATAAATTGTGAAACCTTATCTTCTCAGTATATTCTCTGCATTCCTTTTAGAGACAATGAACAAACACCTGCTAATTTATCACAATGGTAGATCCATTAAATTTCAAGCCAGCTGGTGCGAAAGCAACTCACTGTCAAACACCGTATTGCATTCCATATAGCTAGACCGACTGTATATAGGTAATATTTTTCCCTTTGCAGATTTGTAATCATAAAACAAAAGCTTTCATATGTAGCTTCTGAACGTGAGCTAGTGAATAATGATACTCCATGAAGCAGTCAAACATAAGATCTGAAGACAAAAGGAAGAGCTACATTTCCCAACCCAGCACCCAAGCCTACAGAGCTAAAATAACCTCTCTGCTATGCGCTGTATGTGCCTGGTGACAGTAGGAAATTAATAGCATGGCTTTTTCAGTGATGCCTGTAACACAAAAACAGAAGCTAGCACTACAGCCCAGACCACAGACAAGAGAAAACAATTTAAGCCTCCCAGGAATTATGTGAATTCCAGGTTATTTATACAAGTACATTTCTCCGTTATAGCCTGAAAACATTTTTGTTCTGCTCAAAATAGCTAGGCAGCTTGGCATACAACAGAATCACAAAGCCACATTATGGACTGAGTGCATTTTTTAATTCAGAGAAATTACCCGAGTGCTTCATAAAGCAGGCTGAACCCTTTCTGGTGCTATCCCCATTGTTCAGTTACGACAGCACTGCATGAACCTCTGTGTAAGTACCGGCACTTGTAAAAAGTACTGGCACTTACATTCGAACAAACACCTAATGCTTATGGCACGTCTTCTTCTCAGTCGGTTCAAGTACCCGTTTGGTCAAAACCAACCCCTACAACCTCTTTGCAGAGAAATTACCCTCCACAGCACAGAACTGGCTGCAGTGCTGTCACAGCACCTGCCCCGTGTACCTAAAGCAACGATGCAGCACGCACTGAAATAGCCATGAGGCTGGGCTTGGCCTTAGCCTTGAACACCAGGATATTTGCGCGGTTACTTGACTGCAGACTTCATCTTTGTCAGTTATTTTTAAGCACAATTAGCTGCAGAAGCCCTAACAAATGAGGTAATTAGCTGAAACTGATTTAGGCTTCTATTCACCCACCCAATTTCAGGCACTTAAGACACGTGAAGTGTTGATACAGCCACCCTCAGGTCCCTCCGTGACTGGTGGCACCTTCTGGAGGCACTGCTCCCTCATCCTGCTGCTGCTAAGCACAAGGGGCAGCAGCAGCAAATCTTGCTTCTCACAGCTACATTTCGCAGCCCTGGGCACCACCACCAGTTCCCTCTACTCCATCTGTTCTTCACTGCCCCTTGCTGTCAGTGCCCAGGCTATGAGCAGGAGAAGCGGGGTTGGACAGAGGCAGCCCTTCCACAGCCGCTACCTGTGGCTCTGGAAGCAGCGAGGATAACCATGCTTTGATCTTTGCCACCTCAGTTAGCAGGGATGAACCCGGGTCTTACTGCTTATGGGAGATGTAGTGTCCCCTTCTCCAAACCCCTACCATGCCATACAGTTTTCATGAATAATACACTCTTTTCTAATGTGAAAAAAGATGCCAGCTGCCAAAACCATAGTTTTGACTGGATGCCACGGGCTCTACACGATATGGCACTTATACAACACTTTTATTAAATGTGACAAACCAAAAAGTACTACAAAAATACATAATTGATAATCCTTTTGAGAGCAGATGTTAACACCAAGATACCCTATAAGGGATTTTCCAGAAAATGGAGAGCTCTGCCAATCTAGAAACCTGGGTTTAATTCCAGCTTTGGTACAAACTTGGAACTTTTTTATTCATATTAATTAAAAATAAAACTATTATTTTACAAGATTAATCTGAGGGACCAATTGCCATTTGTTTTGAAAATAGTCCCAGCTGAGCTAGAAACGGAGAAGCAAGTTGTGCAGGAAGTCACAAAAGCAGACCGCTGCCCCCAGAGTTCCTCCCGTACATCTTGATTCTCTTACAATGTTTGTTCATCATAGCTACAACATAACTACTGCCAAAAAGTCATGGTCACTTCGCTTTTGTTTTCCTGAAAATGAAACTTGGAAAACTGAAGAAAACATAAGAAATCACTGAGGTTCCCTAAGAGCAAAGAATTCCTTCGACCCAGTAATCACATGAGACAGTGCATGTCACGACTTTCACATAAATTCAGAACAACTTCTTGCCTGAGAAACAACATCTTTTAACAGATACTTAGATAAGCACAGAGCTGAGCGTGAATGCCAAATGCTTAACAGTTGCTAAGAAATCACCCGGGACCACTTGCAACATTATGAACAATATTTCAAACTTGCAATTACATGGTTTGTTGTGCAGATAATTACACTGGAAAATCCTCTAGGAGGATGGCTCAGTCCAGCTGATACCCCGAAGCGGGGTTTTGGAAGAGGCTTGCTGAGAAGGCTGTGCGTGATGCATACCTATTACATTAGGCACCTGTTGGTGTGGGTTATCACGGGACTCAGCACTGGCCCAAGCTTCTCCCAGCACCGTTCTGGTGCCTGCCAGCACTGCGAGGAGGGAAGACAGTTATGTCTTCTCTGTAGGGGCTGCCTATTAGAAAAGTATGAGCTGATGTCTGATGCTTCCCTGCTTCAGTGTAGCCTTTGAATTTGGATTAGGAGAGACACAACAATTAGACAAAGGAATAGATTTTTGTTTGGTTGTTATTCTGTTTCAAGCCGATCAAATTTTAGCTGAAATATGAACTAAACCCTTCTCCTCTTTTCATCTCTCTCCACAATTACTAAAAAATCCCAGGAAAACACACTTTAGCTCCTCCCATGAGTTCGGCAAGAAACTTGGTAGCAGGAAATACCAGAATCTGAATATTTTAGAGAAAGCCAAAATGGTTTCCTGCTTTCAGAGAGGGACCTGCTGATCTAACTGGATAGAGTGTATGGGCCCAAAGATTTGGGGAGGGGGGGACAAAGGAGTTTCCCAGCTCTTCGTGGAAGGAACAGAGATGAGCCAAAGCATCTCACTGGCTAACACATTCAGTCTTGTAGGTTCAAAGTTCACAATTCAATTTCTGTGACGTTCTATAGGCAGTTAAAAATTTATTTATCCCTTTAAAGAAATATTCTCCATCCCTGCATATCATAGAAAAATAATTACAAATTTGGAATTATTCATATCAAATATCTGATCTCTTAAATTCTGTTTTGTACATATGAATTATATAATTCTTCCCAAATCCCTTGCTTCATGCGTTGCACAAAATAGATGCAGAAAGACAAGCATAACCCCAGCATTCCTAGGAAGTGCTTGACTTTGTAATTTATGATTGCTTTTAACAGTGTCGCCGTACTTAAATGTTAAGTTTAATAAAGGATTGAACCTATTCTTATCTAGAGCAGTTCTACCACTTGGATTAAGAACTTACTGCATCACTGAAACTAGCATGTTTGGAAAGTCCTGAAGCCTGTCAAAAAAAAAAAAAAAAGAAAAAAAAAAAAAAGGTGTAAAATGCCCTAAGAAGAGCAGACCCAAGCTTTAAGCTCAGATCACAATCTGCTTCACTTCTAAGAAACTTCTGGGAAACATGTGGAAGTGTCTGCCAAGGAACAAAAAGGACAGATGACTTTTGCATTCATTCACCCACAAGAACCATTGCTGCCAGACAGTAGAGATGACTTAACCACAGGTCTTGTGCTGTGTCTTGGCACTTACCTGGCACCTCTTCCTCCTGTTAGAAAAAAAGATGCAATTTGAAAACAAGTGATGCTGGATATGCTGAATTGCATTAGGCTGCATCCTGGTGTACACTTATTCTGAGGCCTTGCTCACAAAAGCAGGTTACAGAGAGTAAACCGCAGTTTAAGTGGAAATAAAATGAGTCATATTCAGTCTAATTAAATTGGGGGAAATCACTTCACGGATACCGATTTCAGTACTACTGATTGTCTCAGTACAGATGTTACAGGTACTCATGGTTAAACATTAAAAGCTGCTGCAGGCTCTTTTCAAAAAATTAATTTCAGTGTGATTTGGACCATTTGAAAAATGTATTTATTTTTTTGCTGTAGCTGTCCATATACCTGCTTGTAGTAATCTAAGTGCTTTAAAATATCACAAGCTGAACAAAGGTAAACACTTGTCATTGGTAATAAGCAAAATTGTTCCTGGTGCTTCCTCATTAAAACATCTTGCTGTATTTCTGACACTAGTTGATACACATTTGGTGAGGCTGTGTCACTTGACTTACAGATGTACAGTATATCCATTTACTGTGAAAATGGAAATTTGCACCTGTAAGAACAGATGACACAAGTAAGAAGACCTGTGTACAACATAACTGACAGAAAGAATCCCTATTAAAACAGGAGAATCTGATATGAAGTAACATAGAAATGGAGATAGCCAGTATGAAATTAAAGTCTACCTGTAGATCAGAAAAGAGTATCTGTAGCTAGAAGAGTACAGATAAGGCCTGGTATCTATTCTGCTTCTGACAGACAGAAATGCAAAGAGTTAGACCTCCAACCCACACGGATTCTTTCTTCTAAAGAAGAAAAGCCACCAAAGGCTTCCTTGTGACAACTTCACAAATGCCTCCAGGTTTCAAACTGCAGTAGCAGTGCTGCACAGCCCGCCACTTCCTGTTCTCATTCCTGTATCTTGCTGTTAGATTTCACCATGTTTCTTGACTCTTATTTGGTTCTGATTTTTTCTCTTCTTTTTATTATTTTCCAAACTGAATGTACTGGATCCAGCAGAGGCTAAAAGGAGTACTTCATTCTTTAGCTGACTGATGCCCTCACATCGCAGTGTCACAGCACATTGAGTCTGGATTCTTTTCTCTCCACGATCTTTCATTTAGAAACCAGGATTTCAACACTTCTTCCACCACTGAAATATAGATGTGGGCACGATGAGACAAATTCTGCCTGATCACACCAGCATAAATCAGGGTCTGGTAGTGTTAATGGCATTACTGCAGATTTATACCAGCATCAAAGAACTCAGCTTTAAATTCTTGCACACAATTCCCAGACCCCTCTTTTTTTAGTGATAACAATATTATCTTTCATAGTCTTTCCTCAAGAGTATTACAAGGCAGATCTGGACTTTCTTGGAAGAGATATCCACTGCACTTAATTTCTATATGCACCTTCAGATTCTTTGGCAGAAAAAAGGCATGGAGAAAGAGGACAGCAATAATTCCAGAAGAAACAGGACCACTTTCAAAAACAGCTCAGTGAGAGCATTAAGCTATTCTAATTTATCTCCAAAAAGCATGTTAAAATTGGGAGAAAAAAAAAGTGATTAAACATATATCATACTAATTTTGTTCCTCATCTGACAAATTATATCTTCTATTGGGCCATGAGGGAATCTGAAGAAAAATGACAAGCTTCTTTCATGCTGCCAAGATCCTAATGAGCTGCATTCCCAGCTTTCTGAATGAGGAAGGAGATTCCTTTCCCATAAAACACTGGGGAGCAGAGGGGCAGCCGGGATGATGCAGCCGTGGAGGGTCTGTGTGAGCTGAGCGGGGAACTCAGAAGGCAGCAGCAAAGGAACATTGTTTCCCTCACAAAAGAGGCAGTTATAATCACAAACGACTCACAAGCGAGGATTAGACATCCCTGCACCCGATGTACAATACTCCATTCATTCCTCTTGAAAAAATGAACTTATTTCATCCAGACACGAATCAAAAACTGAATTCCCTACAAGAAAAGATAAGTTCAGTGTATGCCAAAGCCGACATCATTGTACTGCTGATAACAAGCCTTGAGTATCAAAAGGGACACAACTTTCATTTGTTATCATTTGCAGAAGCACTTTACTTTCTATATAGAGTGGTAAACAGGATTTTGTTTCCACACAGACACACATAGAGACTGGCATGCTGTTACCAAAACTCCACAGAGAACCAGCCGAACACCACAGAAAACATTAGGGCCTGTCACTTCTATGGTAAAATCTCTGCTTTGTAGAGCACTCCCTCAACTGTATAAAATACAGCCCTAGAAAGAAGAGTTGAGAAATAACATCCCTGGAAATTACAAATGAACGAGGGCTCTTGTCTTACTGGTTTTTATGAATGGACTCTTTAATAAGGTAGATGTACGGCTGTTTGTAATATTACTACAGAGAGGGGAGGCAGCAATACCTGTTGCTAAACCTAGCCAAGAAGATCCTAAAACAAGAGTTGCCCATCAGTGTGCATGAGCTGCAATTTTCCTCCTTTCCTAATGTTCTGTAAGTGCCAGTGTTGTAACTCCTGCTGGAAAACCTGCATTGTGCAGTTCAGTGGCTAATCAGGTTTTCAGTTTAATAAAATTGTTTCCATTTAATGCTAATTACGTTTGCAATTGGCTGCTGACAGAGTTTCTAATTTCTGTTAGCAAGGGAGTTCTGGACACTGGGAAACTGCACATTCAGTTCTTCTGCTTTGTGCTCCATCATACAATGGATTGCTTAATTATTTATTTTTAAATCATTCTGTGACTGTTCAGCTGAAGTTCTGTGTCACAAGCTAGAGTGGGATTGGACACCCTTTGAATATTCATGCAAGACCAAGAACTGCTCTTACTAGCAAAAACACTTAGGGAAAGTGAATTTCAAAGCAACTGCAGCATGGTGACAATCTGCGTGACCATTTAAATCACTCAAGTACAGCCACGGGATTCTCAATTAAACACTAGTGCCTAAATGTAGAGGTTGTGCTTGGGAAGTTGGAGAGAGAGATAGAGCTATTTCAAGATTGCAGAATTTTTGAATACATGCAAAAAAATAAAAATAACATAAAAATAAAATAAATTTTATTTAAAAATTTAAAAAAATATTTTTAAAAAATTTTAATAAAAATTTATTTTATATAAATAAAAACATAAAAATAACAAAAATAAATAAGCCATTTTTCACCAAAAAAAAGGCAAATTGGGAATAGTTTCTCAAATCTTTGAGTTTGTGTGCCTGCAAAACTGTGGCATGAGTTTTCCCATTACATAAGAATTGTGCGATGAAGAGACCAAACACGTCTCTCTTCCAATAAAGGTGCCTTTGGATTCAGAAGACTTTCTTATGATTTGTCCTTGAAAATATACAAGAAAAGCAGAAATTAGCCATAGAGTCCTATCAAGGGTTTGCTCAAAATACCAAACGACTCTATGCCTTCCTTACTAACCCCGGTGATGCCTGTGACACTTACAGAAAATCTATGTTCAGGCTTTGGATATAAAATTAATCCTGTGCCAACAATGAAATAATCTTCCGCCTTATTTCTCCAATTCAGTCTTCAGTGGGGGTTTATCACAAACATATAATTGCACATGACCAATCCTTTGAAATCAGCAAGAATGCTGAGATTTCTGCCAAATTGTTAGCTCAGCCTATTTGCTTCTGTCTTGCATACAAATTTCTGAACAAACTAGAGATTTATGTAAGAGCCTCAAATTTTGCTATTAAGATACTGAATGTCCTGTGACTAATTCAAAACATTTGTTTGTTCCCAATAATTATAAATGTACCACTCCTTCCCTCTCTGCAAATACTGGGATTAATTTTGCCCTCAGCTGAATCTATTCAGTTTCCACTTGCTCTAGCTGCACTTGGAACTGTAAGGGTCTTGTTTTGCTCCACAGAGATCAATGCTAACACAGCAATTTCGTTCAGTGACAATGTATGCTAAAATAGGCCCCCAGTCTTCTGTACTTAATTGGAGAGAGAGGCTAGGAAGTGGGGTCTTGCAGCTCCTGGCTAACTATCCCTGTACAAACTCCTGCATGGCTGCCCAGGTCATACCGGGTGCTATACTGGGAGAGTATTAGCACAGAGATGTAGCTAGAGACAGCGTGCCTCGCAGAATTTCTTCAAAATACTTTGAAGAAATTGCTGACAAACTCATACTCCCTGTACTTTGCTGTTGGACGTACTTATGCATCATCCTACACTTATGGGTTGTTGGTGGTTTTTTGTTTTGTTTTGTTTATTTTCTTGCCATGCAAGAAGTTTTAGAAGCTTTTTACTAAGTGCAGGTGAAGCTGACAGAGCTTCCTCTTTCTCTCTTTTAATTGCATTTTATTCTGACAACATACTTTCAGTGCCTGTTGGAAGGAGAAAAGCCCTCACACAATCAAACCCACCAAAAATGTAGAACAGAATGCTAATGCAATCTTGAAGAGAGGAACAAAGTCTGTGGAGCACAGATGCTTTTACACAGCACTAGCTGATAGTTTCTTGGACTTTGAGTTAAATCATTGCCATGGAATTACTTAGGATTCCTTCTCTTGCGAAGCAAGCCAAATATTCAGTTATAGCCAGTTGCTATTGGAAAGATGGAGGTGAAGACACTGCCCTTCTTTCAGCATCCCCGAAATAGCAAAGACCTAAGTAGTGCATCAGGGTAGGTCCAGAGTAACAGTGGTACCTGACCTGATGATGCCCTCCAGGTCTCCCTGCAGTGCCTGCAAATTATAACCTGGAAGGATTAAGGGAACAGGTTACTACATTTTTGAATGATCACCATTTATTTAAACAAAGTTAAAGGAAGAGGAAATAGAACTAATTGATGTTGAGGTTCATTAAAAGTATACCGTGAAAAAACTCTTAAGTTGATGGCATAGCAACTCCATTTTAACTTGTAGTGTAGAGAAACTGATACCAGATAGCAAAATACTGGAGAAATATGCCAGGACCACATAGAGCAATAAAAGTGGGAGCATTTAAAAAAAGTCTACATTGCGTAAGCTCCTCTGCCATGCCACTAGTTACGTAGACGTGATCTTTCAGCTGAAGAAATTCATGCTGTAAAATCTAGAAATTCTGAACAGTTGTTATAGGAGCTATTACAAAAGCCTTTCCAATGAAGTCATGAAGCATGTAGACAGGCAGCAGTTGATTTGGACTGATCCAGTGCCAAACCAGTATTTTCATCTGCCTGTACACAAAAGGTGAATCTATTCCTTCATCTGTTGTCTCTTCTCTACCATGAAAGAGTTAAATAAGATGACCATTTGACACTTTTTAAGAACACACAAGAGCCCAGCAAGTACCTTCAGCATTTGCAGAGATAAAGTTGAACACAGGACCCTAAAAGCTTAAGAAAATTTAAAAGGAAAAAGAAATAAAGAAAAAATAACTCCTCTTTGGGTTTATGACAATTTCTTACAAAGCAGTAACGTGACACACTGATAAGAGAAGGCAGAAGAAAGCACGGCTGACATTCTGCTAGGAATTATGGGGTGGGTCTCCATCGCTGCAGGCACTTCTCTCATGCTCATTCGGCCATGCTACGCTGAGCATTCACACGTGAAAAAGGGAGACATGCACCTGCTGAAGAGCTCACAGAGCTGAACTGCTGCAAAGCACTGCCAGGGCATCTTTAGTTCAAGAGGAATCTCTTTTCTTGCCTTGCTGCATGCACAGACCTTGAGCTTTACACCAGTTCCGTTTCAGTCAGGGAAGCAGACAGGGTACACTGCAGCTAAGAGCTCAGCCAACCAAACCCCTACCAGGTTCACTCAGCACAAAAGCCTCTGGAAACTCTCTGGGTTTTGGATCTCCATCCCTCCCCACCATGCCACTGGCTGGAAGTACCAGAGAAAGTCATGGTTTAGCACCACCATTCTTACACCGCACGGCTCTCAGGCACAAAGTGCTGAGCACCCAGCTCTGCTGTCCCCACTCTCCTGCCTGTCAAGACAATTTTTGGCAGACTAACGAGCCCTTGGCCAGCCTTTCTGCCTTCTGGTCCTTCCCCCAGCCGCTCACACAGGATCTGCTTTCCCAGTGACAAGAATAAACACATTCTTATGCTTCTCTTGTAATAAAAATCTAATTTTGGTGTATCCATCCAGCGATCACTAAACCCTTAAGAGCCTGTAGAGATTTCAGCAGCAGAGTGCATCTGTACCAGATGCTGTTTATTTTCCATTTAGATTTGTGCATTTATTTTGTCTACAGCAGTCTGAGCACAACACAGATGGCACTAAATTCACTGATTACTTTGAAAGCTAAAGCTTCTTTCCACTGGGATGACAAAAGCCTCATTTCCAGAGCAAGTTTAATGCCCTCCGTAGCCTGAAGAAAAGCTGCTTGCATTTCCTTGTGCATGCCATAAAGGCCACACCCCAAAGGCTGAGCTCAAAATTCAGGACGTGGTCAAGGAAGTTGGTCTGACTGTTTCCCACTTGGGTTCCCTGCCAGAGCACCAGTATCGCAGCCACCCACGCTGTATATGTGTTAGTTCTTTCCCAGTTCCAGTCCTAGGCCCCTCTGTGAGGATCCCAGGTGTGAAATAAGAGAGATTTCTCCCGTTGCTTGGCTCTGACGTGTGGGCCCTCAGGATACAGGGCCTGGCTGACAGCCAGGGCCTACTGGTGGCAGGGGTCTCAAGGGCTGACATCACAGGTACACACTTAACTCAGGCCAGACCCTGGGGCTCACTCTACAGTGCAAAGTCTGCCAGCTCTAGAGTTACGAGTGAAGGAAGCGTTGCTTTGTTTAAAAACAAATAATAAAGCACAGAAGTTCTAACATTATGTGCCCACAAACGTGCTCGGGTCTGTAGTTAAAGCAGCAAAACAGTCTCTGCCAATGTGTAAGTGTTGAGGACTCACTGTTTCCACTACAGCTACTTAATTTCCACTGTCTTTTTAACAGAGAAATGACATTTGATTGAGGCTAGGAGCACTCATACTGCAAATAGTAGTTTGGATACGCTGGCCATACTACATCCATTTACATTGACAGCATGTGAATTCTTATAAAATAAAATAAATGCTAATTTATGTACCAAAAGATGTAACATGTTTGTATCATATTTTAAAGATAAATACAGAATCTACTAGTCAACAAGTCCAATATTGAGTCAAAAAGTACCTTAAATAACACGGATCTCCAGTGCTAAATGCTACTATTATTAATTTGCTTTCCTTCTGTCAAGATATTCGAGCCAAAACCGATCACAGGAATCCTTGTGACTTTTAGCATTAGTCACAGCTTTATTCAGAGAAATCACATCTCTGATCTGCGCACGTGAGATGACCACAGTGTGCCAGTGGTTTTTCTGATACAGCATAGTGGAGGGGCCGTGTTACAACAGCGAGTGCTGCCTGAAGTAACACAAATAGGTCTGTGAATCTCTCCTCCTCTGCTCTTGGGTCAGGAACTGTTTTCCTTTGATGCCTCTTCCCAGTCAGGGTGTAACAGTGAAGGACTTGCTCCCGGGTGTGCCATCAGCTTGCAGCAAGGCCTAAACCCTGCTACCTGGCCGAAAGCCCTTGCCTAGCACACCACCAGCACACAGCAAGCACTGCTCCGGTGGTAGCCTGAGATACCTGCTTTCGTGACAGATAACGGACACCAGTATGTAGGAATACTTAGGATATGCAGGAGTCCTGCCTATCCTTTTGAGCGCAAAAGACGAAGCAACAGTGGGAGTGAAGACGTGTTGTCATGCTCCATTCACTGCTAATATGCTGCCATTAGGCAGCATGCTATCAGTAATTATTTGGCAAGATGAGGGTCCATCGGGATTTAATGAGGATCAGCAACTGAAAATGGCACAGTGGTACAGCAGAAGAATGTGGAAAGTAACATTTTTAAGGATTATCTCAAAATTACCACCAAAGTATAAAACAAGAGGCTTTCTTTTAATGTGGAACTCTGTAAATTTATACACAAACGATTAGACATTTTTAAACAGGAGTATTTTCAACTCCCAAAGAGACCAGAACACTTCTGGTCAGGGATAAGGAGTGACACCCACAGCACCTGGGCTGTGGAAATGCAACCAATTTGTTCAGCACCTATTGTTCCTTACTGAGAATGTGAGAGACACCAATTAACTCCACTTCTTGCAAAATCCACAACTGCACATGGATCTAGTGTTAATGAGCAAGACCGGCAATTGAATCGAACCACTTTATCTCTGCTGCTGGAACCAAGGATATCAGTGCCGTACCACAGAATCACAGAATCATCTGGGTTGGAAGAGACCTCCAAGATCACCGAGTCCAACCTCTGACCTAACACTAACAAGTCGTCCACTAAACCATATCACTAAGCTCTACATGTAAATGTCTTTTAAAGACCTCCAGGGATGGTGACTCAACCACTTCCCTGGGCAGCCTATTCCAATGCCTAACAACCCTTTTGGTAAATAAGTTTTTCCTAATATCCAACCTAAACCTCCCTGGCGCAACTTTAGTCCATTCCCCCTTGTCCTGTCACCAGGCACGTGGGAGAATAGACCAACCCCACAGGAATTGCAGACCTTCAGTAATCACATTTAGACAATGTTTATTCAGGTATAAGTGAGGGCTGAGGTGAAATCAAACTAGAAAGCAAATCTCATTGGTATTCTGGTGGCATTCATTTCATAACAGTAATCTCATTAATCTAACACTGGCAGAACATCAGATCTGGTTTTGTCTGAGGAGTTCCACCTTCGAGAGCCACTTTAGCTTACAACCTGATTTCCATCCAATACTTGTTGAGACAGAAAATATTTGCTAACTCCGACACGTGCTGCTCTGTTGCTAAGCATCCCAGGAAGATCCAGAAGACTAACCGAAACTGTAAGGCTGCTTCCTGCAGTGCTGCATAAAGATTTTGAAGCCAATACACCAAGGTGGATATAAAACGATTTTAGTTCATTTGCTAAAAAATTCAGACTGTTTATTTTATATTTTATTTACTAATCAGTGATTGTTCCTTTGCCAATTTTACCTGTAGTGGGTGGCTATTGAAGAAATAAGAGTTTTTATGAATGAGCATCATATATAAAATTATGCATTATATATAAAATAATGCTCAGTTCTTCATGTGCATCTTTAGCTACTTTTCCATATGGTCTGTTCTTTACTTTCCTCATGCATGGTGATCTTTTTCTAAATGCAGGTGTAAACATTCACAGCTGATCTTAGTTTACATGAATTGTTATATAAAAGACTATCACAGTTTAGAGGTCTCAGTCACTGTCAGATCCACCTCTTGCTTCCTCTTAATATTTCTCTTAATCTAGCAATAGGACTAGATTAAATTAAAGACCTTCCTTGTTTGACATTTATGAGGACGTATCTCTTCCTATTCATTTCAAAGTATTTCAAAACAGTCAGTTAATGCATAAACTACATCTAAAGAGCTTCATCCAACTTTTGCCTTACCTGGTTTAATATGATCACAGTGTTTCACAGACCACTGAAAATATCAGAAGCATTTCAACATAAATTAGTGTAACCGTCCAAGGTAGAAATAATCATTATTTTTAACACTTTCACATGAACTCACCTTCTAAATTCCTTTTTCAGTGCTTACAATATTCGGAATGATATTACTGAAGCCTGAGACTCTCTGAAAGTGAATTCCTCTAAAAACAAATAAAAGCAACTAAGCAATTTCTAAGGATGAAGTAACTGAAAATAGAATTCACACATTGTTAATACTGTACAATTTAATTTGAATGAGGCAGAAAAAAAAAAAAAAGAAAAACAAGAAATCTTATCTGAAGAACAGCAAAGGATTAGGTGTTTTTGAGTAACAAACTTCTGAAAGCCGCAAACACATTTTTCATGGAAGTCCCACCTCTAACTTCACAAAATGCCTGGAAGGCTGTAACCAAACCATACATACCTAATATAACTGCATTGTAGAGATCTTAAAACAAATGTATTTGTATGTATTTATAGTACATTGCAACTAGTCAAACTCTCGATCCAGAACTGTATGGTTATTAAAAAAAAAAAAAAAAGAAGAGCAGAAGAAGGATGTTTGACTCCTCTAAGAAAATCCTCCAAGAATGAGTCAGAGCATAAGATTCCACTTCAAATTATGATAATATTAATAGACTGCACAAACAAGCTACTTGCTCTGGGAAAGCTTCAGGGAAATAGTATTGGGTCAGAAGAGAGAGTCAGCAAACACAGGCAAGCAAAAGTGAGCAGTTTTCTCTTTGTCCCTGACAATCTGTTGGCATCCAACAGATTTATGGAAATAAACACTTTTGCCTACTGTTCCTGTTGTTAGATGATCTCGGAACATTTGGGATACAGGTGAATACAAATACAATGGCCTATGTAAACATGAGCAGCAGATATTCAGACTGATTCAAAAACAGCGTTACAAATTCAGCTAGACAGATTGAGCTTTCAGTATGGCTGTATAATAACTCCCAAGTAATAATATTGGCATGGTCTACGGTTATTAAAACTTTCTAGTTACAATTCTGCTACCAAGACCATTTATAAATTGCTAGCAAGAGCTGGAGAGAGCACATACATTCCTCTGAAAGAATGCAAGACGCAGGCTGGTCTCATTTAGACACAGACACAGACACAGATTTCTAGGTTGGAAGAGACCTCAAGATCATCGAGTCCAACCTCCGACCTAACACTAAGTACTCCACTAAACCATATCGCTAAGCTCTACATCTAAACGTCTTTTAAAGACCTCCAGGGATGGCGACTCCACCACCTCCCTGGGCAGCCCGTTCCAATGCTTAATAACCCTTTCGGTAAAGAAGTACTTCCTAACATCCAACCTAAAACTCCCCTGTCGCAACTTTCGCCCATTCCCCCTCGTCCTGTCACCAGGCACGTGGGAGAACAGACCAACCCCCACCTCACTACAGCTTCCTTTAAGGTAACTGTAGAGAGCGATAAGGTCGCCCCTGAGCCTCCTCTTCTCCAGGCTGAACAAGCCCAGCTCCCTCAGCCGCTCCTCGTAAGACTTGTTCTCCAGACCCCTCACCAGCTTGGTCGCCCTTCTCTGGACTCGCTCGAGCACGTCTATGTCCTTCCTGTAGCGAGGGGCCCAAAACTGAACACAGTACTCGAGGTGCGGCCTCACCAGAGCCGAGTACAGCAGGACAATCACCTCCGTAGACCTGCTGGCCACACTGCTTCTTATACAGGCCAGGATGCTGTTGGCCTTCTTGGCCACCTGAGCACACTGCTGGCTCATATTCAGCCGACTATCAACCAATACTCCCAGGTCCTTCTCGGCCAGGCAGCTTTCCAACCACTCATCTCCCAGCCTGTAGCTCTGCTTGGGGTTGTTGCGCCCCAGGTGCAGGACCCGGCACTTGGCCTTGTTGAACTTCATACAGTTGGCCTCAGCCCATCGCTCCAGCCTATCCAGATCCTCCTGCAGAGCCTTCCTGCCCTCGAGCAGATCGACACACACACTTAGCTTGGTGTCATCTGCAAACTTACTGAGGGTGCACTGGACGCCCTCATCCAGATCATCGATAAAGATATTAAAGAGGACCGGCCACAGTACCGAGCCCTGGGGGACACCACTTGTGACCAGCCTCCAACCAGATTTGACTCCATTCACCACAACTCTCTGGGCCCGGCTATCCAGCCAGTTTCTAACCCACCGAAGCGTACGCCAGTCCAAGCCAAGAGCAGCCAGTTTCTTGAGGAGAATGTTGTGGGGAACGGTGTCAAAAGCCTTACTGAGGTCAAGGTAAACCACATCCACAGCCCTTCCCTCATCCACCAAGCGCGTCACTTTGTCATAGAAGGCGATCAGGTTCGTCAAGCAGGACCTGCCTTTCATAAACCCATGCTGACTGGGCCTGATCGCCTGCTTGCCCTGCAAGTGCCGCGTGATGACCCTCAAGATAATCTGCTCCATGAGCTTTCCTGGCACTGAGGTCAAACTGACAGGCCTATAGTTCCCCGGGTCTGCCCTCCGGCCCTTCTTATAGATGGGCGTCACATTGGCTAGCCGCCAGTCAACTGGGACCTCCCCCGATAGCCAGGACTGCCGATAAATGATGGAAAGCGGCTCGGCCAGCTCCTCCGCCAGTTCTTTCAGTACCCTCGGGTGCATCCCATCCGGCCCCATCGACTTGCGCACATCCAAGCTCCTTAGCAGGTCGCCAACCATTTCCTCATGAATAGCAAAGGCCACATCCTGCTCCCCATCCCCTTCCGCCAGCTCAGGGCACTGGGTATCCAGAGAACAACCGGTATTGCCGCTAAAGACTGAGGCAAAGGCGGCATTAAGCACCTCAGCCTTTTCTTCATCCTTAGTAACTAGGTTTCCCCTCGCATCCAGTAAAGGATGGAGATTCTCCTTAGTCCTCCGTTTCGCATTGATATATTTGTAAAAGGATTTTTTGTTGTCTTTAACGGCAGTAGCCAGGTTGAGCTCCAGATGAGCTTTGGCCTTTCTAATTTTCTCCCTGCACAGCCTCGCTACATCCTTGTAGTCCTCCTCAGCGGCCCGCCCTTTTTTCCAAAGATTATAAACCCTCTTTTTTCTGCTAAGCACAAGCCGCAACTCTCTGTTGAGCCAGGCCGGTCTTCTTCCACGCCGGCTCGTCTTTGGGCACGTGGGGACGGACCGCTCCTGTGCCGTTAAGATTTCCTTCTTGAGGAGCGCCCAGCCTTCCTGGACTCCTCTGCCCTTCAGAACCGCCTCCCAAGGGACTCGGCCAACCAGCGTCCTGAGCAGCTCAAAGTCAGCCCTCCGGAAGTCCAAGACAGCAGTTTTACTGGTCCCCTTCCTGGCCTCGCCAAGAATAGAGAACTCTACCATTTCGTGGTCACTCTGTCCAAGACAGTTTCCGACCACCACATCTCCCACCAGTCCTTCTCTGTTTGTGAAGAGAAGGTCTAGCGGGGCACCACCCCTGGTGGGTTCACTGACCAGCTGCGTCAGGAAGCTATCTCCCACGCTCTCCAGAAACCTCCTAGACTGCTTTCTCTGTGCCGTGTTGTGTTTCCAGGATATATCCGGGAAGTTGAAGTCCCCCACGAGGACAAGCGCCGACGATTTTGCAACTTCTGTCAGTTGCCTATAAAACTCCTCATCCGTCTCCTCATCCTGGTTCGGCGGTCTATAACAGACCCCGACCAGGACGCTAGCCTTGCCGGCCTTCCCGCGGATCCTAACCCACAGGGATTCAACCTTATCATTCCCAGCCTGGAGTTCCACAACATCAAAAGATTCTCTGATGTAGAGAGCCACGCCACCACCCCCTCTGTGCTGCCTGTCCCTCCTGAAGAGCCGATAGCCAGGCATTGCATTTAGTTACGTTCAACATGGCTATGTGAAACAGCAGTCACCTGCAAGCCATGCACCGAGTATAAATATTGTCATCCATTATTGTTGTGTGCATTAAAAAAAAAAAAAAAAAAAAGGGTCTGCTTTTGTTAGATGTAGTGTTAGGCCAGGCCTGTTCAAACTACCCATATCGATGTGAAGGCTGGAGCCATGAGCCATGGATGGGTAACAGGGGACACAAACATGGGGTCCCTCGGGGGGCAGGGTCTCAGCAGAGGCCAGGAGAGATGCTGCCATCCCTGTGGGCTGAGGACAGCCCATTATGGGCTCCTTCAGACAAAAGATCCATGGATTAAACCAGTACAGTAATAGGCAGCAAGCCCATCTGAAGAACTTTGGAGCCTAACTTGGACTCCTAAAGCCTAAGCTATCTGTGCAAGTGGTACAAATTCCCTCTTAGCAGAAAAACTGACTTGAAACAAGCACAAGGGCAACTTCATGTGCTCTTCCATACATTAACTTAAATCAGCAAACTTTTTATAGACACAACAGCTGCAGAATACAACTTTATTTTGTAATTCAGCTCCATCGGTCGGTCTATGGCTGATCTCCATGAAGAAATCATTACTCAGGACAGATACCAGAGCTAAATGAGACAGCATTTATCACTTGGTATCGCAGGGACTTGAACAGTCTCCTCAATTACTTCTCTGCCCCATTACAGTACATGGGAAAATGCTGCTTATTCCAAAATCTTAGTTTTATATTTTCCAACTCGGTTTGATAAAAGCCAAGTTAACATGAAAGGAGTAATAGGAAGCAGACAACAATTTGATTATGTCTTTTCAAAATTACACAGAAAGGCTTTCCCTGAGATCAGACACAAGTGTGTGAGGGGAGAACTGGTTCTGCAATCAAAATTCTCTCTTATGGGGTAAAAACATCAGTCTTGCCAGATTATTCCAAACTACAAATTATTCATCTTTCTTTGAAAAGTAGATCAGTGAGTGCTGTGCTATATTTAGCCATTTATGATTGCAGGCTGATATAAGATTAATGGAAATAAAAAATCAGCTGTTATATCTGCAGGTGAATGCCACCACCACCATGTCCAATATCGCAATGTAATGTTGCAGCCAGAAAAGACAAATTGAGCAGTAATATTAATAGCTTTTTAGGAAAAGGCTTTAAGATACAGCAGACTGAGCGACTGGTTAGATTGTCTACTTGTGTGCAAGTGCACATGCCTGTGTGTATATGGGGTACCCAAAGAGCAAGAGAAAAATGTCCAGATAAACAGGTTACATGCCAAAATTCTAGCTGGAGGTGATGAACAAAAAAAAAAAAAAAAAGAGGGAAAAAAAATAGCACATTTAGATTTGTCATATCTAAACAATGCTTTAAAAAAATTAATTAAAGCACAGAAGAGACTTTAATAAGCATAATGCTGTTATGCTTTCTTTCTAGGGATTTTTCACAAAAAGAACAAGCATTCTTAGCGTACACTTGAATTTAAAACTGGCAGGCTTTAAAAGCTGGACCTTACAAACTTAGAGTATTTAGCTGAACCCTTTAGAAGCCTTCAACATACAGTGAGCTCCTCCCAGCTTTACTTCCGACTCAGCCAGACCAAAAAAATCTGGCAGTCATTCTGGCAGCATTTCTTCAGTTGAATAATCTGAGTCAGGAATCTGATCTCTGTTCTGTAACACTGCCGGTGTTTTCCTCCCTGCCTTAAACCCACTGCCCTCCCTGGTCCAGGCGAACCATGCTGGTTCCCAAGGCTTCCCCACTGCTGCTGCAGCAGGCAGCAATGCTTGCAGAGCTGCACGAGCGTGGAGGTGCTTCTGGAGGGAGAGAGTGAGCAGATAACTGAGCAACTCAAATTATACACCCTCACCTTGATCTCTGACCCCCCTTGTATTAAGAAGGCACCAGGGCCACTAAACCTAGTTGGTTTACAAGATATTTTTTTCTTCTAAAACCGTTCTTGGTCCTTTCTCAGAAAAGCACTAGCAGCTGCCCTTTCCTAACAGCTTTTGAAGGCAAGATGAGAGAGCACTAAATTATTTTCAGATGATCTATTTATCACAGACATTTGAAAAAGAAATGCAAGTCCCAAGACACTTACTTCGTGCTTCTATATTAAAGGCTTCTAGCATTATTCTAAGTAATTTATGCATTTCACAATGCCAATATACAATCACCCATAGCAGACATGGAGGGCTTATCAGACTGGTTACACTCTTGTAATGATTTCATCTGTATGGCATTTTCTGGACCAGATTTTTCTGCAGAATAACAAATAGCTACAGTGAAAAAAAAATGCAGTTGCAGCAGTAAAAACTTTGACCATCTGTGTTCTAACTGTGGAGGTTCAGCAGCTGCAGCACAAAAACACCGAGTACCATCCTTGCGTGCAGGTGAGGCAACTGGAGCCAATAGGTTTGAAAGGTGACTGTAAACCCAGAAACCACTCTTCCCCCATTTTAACATCTACAAGCCACAAGCCCTCAGAATGCTTCTTTTTATCTTTGCCATCTCATCATTGCTTACATAGCTGGAAATTAAGCATATTTTAATCTGTAAAATCTTTCTTTTAGATGCTTACGTACATTATATTACTGAGGAATGAGACAGGAAATGGAATAAAAAATAAGAAAGGTGAGGTATGTTATACCATCCCATTTAGGAGATTTCTGGATGTAAATCAAGGTCATTCGTAGATTATTTGATACACATTTGCTTTCCTTAGAAGACTCCTCAGTGTCGCACATTTTACTGTCTACATTATTGACTCAGCGAAACCACAAACTGACACCTGTTACGGTTCACATTACATTCCTGAGGACGATTGAGTAATTGAGACTGACACAGGAGTTGTCAGCACCAGGGAACAGCATTGCCTGAGCTCTGATTAGAACAGTGTATCTTAGTGAAAGTGCATCCTTCTGCAGTGGAACTTCTAGCTCTCTTCAAAATCAGAATTTTTTACTTCTGGAGGATTTGGCATGGCTTGGTTTCCTCCTTTGGTACACCCTGAAAGTTATCTAGTTATGACTTTTCAGGATATATGATATTCACAATACATCCTTCTGGATTTCACACATACTCCAAAACACTTCTTCCTAAGGGACTGACAGAAAAGCTGAAAAATAACCCTTTTTGTCATTGGCTTATTGATCGAAGGTAATTTTGACTATTTTTTTCATCCTGCACAAAGAAGATACCTGTGTGCCCTATAATCTTTGCAGCAATCTCCAGAATGCAGCTGCAAATATAGGAAGAAGCAACCAACTCAGAGGGGAGAATATCTGTAAAGCACCAAGAACTAACACCCAGACTTAGCCGTTTTGGTTTTGGACATTGTGAAGATTTGCTGCTCATGGCATTGGTGTGAGTGCCAGACAGCAAAAATATGCAGGACAGAAAAGGAAAAATAAAAATAAAAATCATTCTTCCAGTTGAATAGATGGAATAGGCAATGCCACCAGTGCCCCGAGCAGTCTGCATGACTGCGGCGCTCGCTCGCCCACCTGTGCTCGCAGGGTGCTGCAGACTGGAGTTGGTGCCTGTACTATCGACTGCCTAATTTCACGAATCAGATTTTGGAAAGTTGTTTTAAGACTCGTTGAGTACAGAACACCTCTCTTTGCAAGGGGAACAAGGACATTAGGAAAGGATGAGGAAAAGCAATTACAATTTAAATTCAAAATTATTGCAATCAGTTTGAGATGTTTAGGAAGACTCTCAGGCAAATGTTTTACCCAATCTGAAACACATGTTTCAAAGCACAAAGGAAGCATAAGAATGTTATTCAAAGACAAACGCTGAGTAATTTCTTTTCTGCCTTCACACGTTTCTCCACAAAACAATGGATAAAAAGAAACGAGTGAAGGATGTTTCCTCCACAGTATGAGATGGCCAACATGACCTTGGTTGTATACAGATGCTACATAATGTGGCTGTATCAAAGGTCAGTAAGCTAGAGCTTTTGGTGGAGATGGAGAATGTAGATTGAGAAAGAAAACTGAAGAATATCCATCAAGCAATTGGGCATTTACAATGCTAAATGTAACTATCCCATGAGCATGCATGCATATGCTCCTTATATGAAGAAGATTCAAATGCTCAGCAGCAGAGCTGTGACTAGTAATTACATATTCAATGTCACAGTGAAAAATATTTAATATAGAGTCTCTCAACATGATTTAATCTGCTGCTTCCCTACAAAGTGCTTTATGTACTTAAGCAAAGCGATGCCAGAAGGTTGTTATTCTAAGCTGGGAGGGCAGCTGTCACCTGTGCAGAAGGGGGAGCACACTGCCACATCCCTCACCCAGCCTCTGGGAGATCTCCCTATCGGCTTCACATCAGATGAAATTAGAGACCTATCAAAGACATTTCCTCTCTCGTGTGAAATGAGCTATGGTTCTTCATATCAGCTGAAAAGTAAGTTTATAGTGATGCTCCTGGTTCATATGCATACCTTATGAACAATAACCTGGCTATGACAATTTTGAGGCAAAAACTTTGCTAATGTCAAACAAGTGCACAGTGCATTGGTATTTCTGATATCTACCCATCACTTATCTGAAAACTGAAGTTCAGCATGGCTTCACACAGAGCTTGGGCAGCCAGATCTGGAATGAAGACTCGCCTCTTCACTCACAGTGCATTTAGCTGTACATCAGATGTACTGATTCCACTGGGTCCCACCACAGCCTCCGAATATTTCACAGTTTTCCACGGTCATTCCAAGCAGAGGCCCAGTCATCCATCTGGAGAGCATTTGCACTAGAAGCACCATCACAGGTCTCATGTTCTGCCCAGTTAACCTTTTAAAAGGAATACACGTGATAACGGATCTGTGTGCACGATTTCAATAATGGAGGCCTCATTTAAATGAAAATGTACTTTTCAAGTTTTGTTAATGGAAAAATGCTGTATAAATCCTATATGACTGAAAATCTACACAAAAGTGCCTTAGATGTAGACATAATATAGCAGACTTCACTTTTAATTTTCCTTCCACATCCTGAAAAATTAGACCTCGCAAATGAAGCTTCAACAATCTGAGCAGCTCTTTGTGACCTTCAGAAACAAATTGCCAAGTTGTTTAAAGGGCTTAATTATCCTCGCTCATGCCATAAATAGCAAGTAACAAATGAAGACATTGTCCCTTTAGGCACTGACTGGAAAACAGCATAGGGCTGATGTTATTTTCCACAGAAAGGAAACTACACAGTGATAGTACCAAAAATATATTTCAAACTTTGGTTTAAAAGACTCTAGACCTTGTAGCATGACAAAAATAGAACAAATACAGTGATTCTACTGCCTGATGCCACTGGTGCTAAACTTCTGATTCCTGCATAGAGCAAGGCTAGGCAAGTTCTGGGCACCTTCCGCAGACCAAACACTTTCTTACCAAGTTCTACAAAGCAGAAAATGCAAATCCATTCAGCTGGCAGGGATATTTTAAGCAGTGGATGAGGAGAGAGAAGAGAATAAATATAGCTTTATTATCATAGCACTTGAAAGGCTAAAGTGACACACAGCAGGCTTAAAATTCTTCTGTAGCTAATTTAAGAAAATTAAATCTTTTACTCCTCTGCGCTTATATTTTAGGTGGTTTGTGTTTGATTTTGTTTGTTTCTTTGTTTTCACTGAATATTTTAAGGACAGTTTGGCAAGCAATGCATTTCTCAGCAGAACTAATTCTTTTACACTTGCAGAGTCCAAATGGCTTCAACCTGGGGGCTCCCCCAGGGATCCCACAGAAAAGGCAGGCTTTCTCCTGTGTCACAGGACAACTTGTCTGCAGTAGATATCATGTTGTTCCCCCGCCTTTCTCCCACCCTCCTCGCCCCTCCATCAAGTTTAAATGCAGCGATGAGTGTCTTCAGTCACAAGTTGATTAACATTTCAGATCTACTCTTTCCCCACAGTAATGCAGATGGTATTTATAGTTCTGATCTGACCTGAATGATGGTGAGCTATACTTTACAAATAATTTGTCAGCTGTAGTACAGTATTTTAGATACTTATCATCAAAATAGGGTCCTCCCTCCAAATGTATAAAATTATATATTGTCTAGGTACAGCTGCTCCGTAAAAATACAAATGAATCATTTTTTTGTGAAAACAGTGGCATCATTTGAGATTGTAAAATTTAGTTTTAGTTTGGAACTGGTCCAGACAAAATAAATCTTTATGACTAAAAGATAATGTAACAGCAGAGGTAAATGTAAGAGTTAGGAACCAAGTACTTCCTGTTCTAGCAATTACAGAACGTTAGATATAAAACAAGCTCCTAGTGGTCTGAACTTCTCAATCCAAATATCTACATTTGGAGTTAAACTTTGTACAGAAAGCAGAGAAAGGGGAAAAAAAACAGCTGATTTTTGAGATAGTTTGTTCAAAAAGGCTGTCATTATTATATCATCTAAACGGCAGGATTCAAAGGTATTTTCTTGTCAGAAAAAAATATCAGAACTATAGAATAATAATTGAAATGTGCATTTTATATTACTAGCTTATCTTTGAAAATGTACGAACTTCCAAAAGCCAGTGAATCATTATAGAGTGGTTTAATTAAAAACCTCTCTATTGATTGAAGTGTACGAAGCTCTACATAACACAGCATCTGTACTGGTAGAGCCAATACAGCTTGACCTACCCGCTATGTAGGGTAGGTGGAATACTACCAAAAAGCACATTAGAACAACACAGCTCAATAAATATTGGATTCCAAGTCCAATCCAGTTCCATTCTCCCACCAAGCAGTCTAACAAAAACAAAATGTAATTGGCTTAAAAACAAATAAAATGCATTTGAAATGGGAATATTTTACAAATATAAATCCATTCCACTTAGGACTGAACTAATATCTTCACCATTATTTGGAAGCTTTTTCTTCTCCTCTAATCACCCTGTTTTTTAATTCTTGCAGCCACAACTCTAGTAACAAAGAACTGATCCATATAATGTATTTATTCACATCTGCTGGCCATTAAGGAAGAAGAGTGTTTCAGAGCTCAGAATGACTTAATTATTCATGGTTTAAATTATGCGGTCATAACAGCGTATCTCCTTATGATGCCTATACATCAGCATTTTGGTTGAAGACATTCTTAACATACAGAAGGAACATCAGGCACATGTTTATTGAAGTTGCTGACAAAGCAACAGAACACCCTTCACATCTCATGTTTCTGTTATGTAGGTGGATTGATAAGCCCAAAACAGTAAACCCATGTTTGGCACTTTTCAATTGAAAATTTGAAAATAAACAAGCTATTTTTAGTAGAAGACGTTGCACATTGCTAATTGCTGTGTAAGCAAACACAATGGTTTATTAACACCACACAATGACTCCAGGAGAGGGGAACACTGACGGACAGCCTGAGTCAAACCAAGCTGATGGATGGTCACATCCAGACGGGTTACGGACAGAGTGAGCAAACCTGCTGTGCCTCTGTGTTAGCCAAAAGCTAAGAGTTATGCGTCTGAGGTAACAAAACCGGGTTTCCATGCCATTTACCACACCTATAACAGAGTCAAGTTAAAACAACTCACTGACGATCGGAAGTCATTTTTTTGACAGCTATTTGTGAGCAAGCCTCATTATCCTCCTATTATTCTGAAAATATTTAATAAGAGGTTGATTTGATTGGTTAACATGTGAACCAGTACCCACCCAAAAGAAGAGAAGTGACCTACTTCCACTTTCATTTCAGGCCCAAGGAAGGAGAATAACGTTCCAGCTCTTTCCCTCTGTTAATACAGCCCTGCTTTTCTTAGTTGACTTGAATGCTTTCATGGCATGGTTATGGCCTCGAGCCCAGAAGCAAACTTCATTGCCTCTTACTTTTAATTCCCAAGGACATCTACCGCTCTGCAAGCCCCCTCCCACCTCTCCCCAGCGTACCTCCCTGCCTCTTCTGACATCTAAGAGGACGGACCGGCCACTGCCGCATTTCTAATGCTCAGATCTCCTCTGCCCATCCATCCCAGCCTCCCTGTGCAGCCCAAAACAGACCAGTGCTTAAACTTCAGCTCCCTGTAAATATAGAAAGAGCGTTACTTCTTTTATCTCCTACCCTGTCTCCTCCTATCTACCCGTACCTACCATTGATTACATCAGTTAATGTTCACAAAGCCCCAGCCATCAGCTGGGTAAGGTTCAGCTCAGCCCTAGCAGGTCTACACAATTATTCTTCGAAGCCTTCTTAAAAGAATCCACAAGTTGAGTTAAAGTTTAGCTGAACTGAAAAGCAAACGAGCAGCAAGTGTTTAAGAAAACTGTATACTGGCTCACATACACCAGGGGTGAAGGTTCACACAAGGAGGAAATTCTCCATCTCCTGTTTGAATTCGTTAAGAACAGACACAAAATTCACAGTATTTTCTCCATCAAATAAGCATAGAAATTACCAGTCTTGCCACTTTTACTTCAGCTTTACCATTATATAGATGCCATTACAAAAACAGAGGTGCAGTTAGCTAGTCTTAACTAAAACTTCTGAACTTCCAGGGGACTTGTGCTTAGCAGATTTTTTTTCTTCTTGTTGATTTAAATAGTATCTAATCTAGTTAATCCAGCCTTGCATCTTCTTTATGATATCTTGCTTTGGGGGCATTTTGTGAACAGAATTAATGAAGGGAATGCAGCATGAAACCTCTCATTACTACACTTTGGTGTCAAAGAGGTCTCCAGAGAAATCCTGAGTTCTAGGAAGACTCAGGCCAGAAATAAAGAACAGATACTCTGAGACCTAGTGTATTTTTCTAG
Organism: Cygnus atratus; assembly: GCF_013377495.2. Classification (NCBI taxonomy): domain Eukaryota; kingdom Metazoa; phylum Chordata; class Aves; order Anseriformes; family Anatidae; genus Cygnus; species Cygnus atratus. The sequence continues at coordinate 17,657,251 of NC_066376.1, forward strand.
CCAAGATCTTCCTGCTCGTAATTTCATACTTCTATAAATTCCTGCCTTTCTGATGACAACGTACACATTGCAAAGCTGCTGCTTTTCCTGGGGCAAATCAGCTCCATCTGAAGACTGCTATTTTCCCTTTTTTTATTTCTTTTTTCTTTTAAACTTTTGCCCTTATTTTAGTAAGGACAGAAGAATCCTTCACTATAAAGGTTTACACAAAGGGGTTGAAAAAAGCATATAAGCATTTTAAAAGGCTACATTAAACAGAAGAGATACATAGAACAGTTGGATGGAAAGAAAACATGTTTGTTTGCTTTTCCATATTAATTTTTCATTCCCTTTTACACCAGAGGGCTTTGATCCTGACAAACTGAATCCAGTTGGCTCAGCAAAAAGAAATAAGGCATTAATGAACAGCAAAATCCAGAGGAAATTCTTCTGGCTTTAAAAAGAATATTATATTTGTTGCCAGTGAATGCTTTTGCCTTTGTCTTTTTTTTTTTTTCTTTTTCTGTTGGTGTTGTTCAAAGTAACTGATTTGGATAGACATTAAATCAATCAGGTCGCTGGCTTTTATTCAGCAGAAAATCATCAAGGCCCCTTTGGTGGGCTGGCTGGTGCTAGGCTCTGAGCCCAAAGCTCAAGCTGGAGCTGCCCTACCTCCTGGGAAAAAAGTAACGGGAAGGGAGATGAAATGCTGGTAAATAAGTTTTCCTCAACATCCCCTCTGCACCACTACTGGCACTTGGACATTCAAGCCCGAATGCAGGCAGCCTTTTAGTCCCTTCTGCAAGCACTGTTTCACCCCCAGAAGAAACTGTGACATTTCATGTGCCTCAGTGAAAGGAGGACACTGATTAATGGGATCCAGGGGAACATGTAGATTTTTCCCTCTAACAACTCACCCCTTTTCTGGACTGACTTGTGCACATTGATTTTTTTTTCCTAAGAAATCAATTTCATTCTAAATTGCTTCTAGCAGTTATTTTGTTGCTATAGGAGCCTCCACAGTTTCTCTGAGCTATACTGATGGGCTGTTCATCTATTTATTCAGCTTCTCCTATTAAGCCCATGACATTGAAATCACCTAAGTCCAAATGTTTCCATTTCTCCTGCTTTCATTGTCTGGCCCCTTGCACACAAGCATTATAAAAACCTCCCATATATAGCAGTCTTATTACATTTTTGGATTTTTCTTGGTTTATTTGCTGAGTTTTTCTTCTTTTTTTTTTCCCTTTAAAAATCAGGGGATCATTTCATAATCAAATTTCCTGTCCTTCTTTAAGTATAATTTGGCTCAGCTGTTTTTCCCCTCCTTGCTCTGTCAGCCACCAGATGATCTGGATGAAAATCGCCAACATGTCTAGAAGATATCGGGGGTGGCAAGGCAGGGTGCAAGGGGTGGCAAAGATTGTCCTACAGGAAACCAGGCTAAAAATCAGTGAGGGTTCATTGTTTGAAGTGAGAGACATAGGCAGTCAGGGCAGGCAACCTATAGCTCCCATACCTTACACCAAGACAGCAGAGATCCTCTCCACCTCCACTTCACTGACACTGTGAAGAAGCCTCTTTAGAGACATTAGTATTTCTTCCAAGCAGCAGCAGTACAGACATTTTGAATTTTGTCACCTTTTGCAAAAGTTCCTCACCACATTGACAAAGGGGAACATTTTCACGTTAGGTGTGTTGGGCGACTACAAAAGGGCAGTGGCCAGCCCAGCTGAGTATCTTCAGGACCTGGTCACTTCATCATTGTCACCCGCTCACTTGATGTGGGGAATCGACTGACCTGTGTGGTTCAGGGCAGCATCTCTACAAGCAGAAGCACCAGGCAGAGCTGGAGACTGGAAAGCTAGTACAGTTGCTCAGCTTCCCAAGGGCAAGGAGCACTTCCTCCCTCACCAGCACACTCTGTAGCAAGAAAATACATCAAGAAAATTTTTACTGCAAGTCTGTAGAGCAAGGACAGGAGAAAGAATGAACGATTTTGACAGCACTTAGTGCTTCATGAGCTGTTGGAATATACTCAATTGCTGTGGCCTGCAGAATTCAAACAGATGAGACAAAAAATGCTTTTGTATTCCTATGTAAGGAATGATGCTTTTTGTATTCCTATGTAAGACCCATCATCCTACAGATAATTCTAGAAGATATGAGGATTCTCTGATATCTTACCTTGAATCTTTGGAATTTGTCTCAGTGGGAGCCTATTAGCTTTAGTTCTTTGTATGATATTATACAGCTTTAAGTAAATTTTTCTTTATGCATACACTGCTTCCTTTAGTGCTCTTACATACTACAGTTGTAGTTTTTTTCCCACAGAGTTTAAAAGCAGACATTTTTTTGAGACAGGTCTCTTACTACAAAATAGTGGTGCTGCAGGGCGGAGGGCATGGGAGATCAGCTCCCTGTGAGACGGGATGTGTAACCATCACTACAAATACTGATGAGATGCCAGAGCTCAGACTGATCAAAAAAGGAAGGCAGCACTGCAATGAGCAGCGATTGCTGCTAGCCTCCTGCAAAGCAAATGTGATCCGACTGGGGGATGCAACGGGGCTGCTTGTCAGCAGCCTGCAGTGAAAAACGTACGTCATCATCGTAGCTGAGAGAGTCACTGAGCAGAATAAGCAGAGTCACTGCCTGTCTGGTGAATTTGACAATGAAGTGGTTTGTTTTGCACTTTTTAGAACAGTTAGCTTTCACATCCTGTGCTAGCAAGCACTTAACACCTTGTTTGTTTGTTTGTTTTTTAAAAAAAAATAAAGGAAAAAGGTTCAGCCTTGACAACTTACTATAACATATAAATGATGAAAATGCCTCTCCTTGAACAGCCCCTTCCATTGATTGTCAGCCTCCTCATTTGATGCTCTTGCAGCTTGTATTACCTTAGTGACCTTAATTGTTTTGGCATAGTGAATCTTTCTGTGAATAGGAAATAAGACCTGACAGCCATCAAAACCACCAAGATACCTTTGCCACCAATAAAGAACTGAAAAAACAGCTCTGTTCATTGTGGAAGGCTCTGATATTCTGGGATACCAGACAGTGGTGCCCCAGTACATCCCCGCAGCCCCTCGCCAGGTTGAATTGCACAGCAGTTCACTGAATTACCATCCTTCAGTGATAGATGACTGCGCTGTGTCCCACTTCAGAGCCTTGGGAAGAATTTAATCACTGTCTCTGCCCACTGAGGGCTCAACATCAATAAAAATGCAAAAGCAAATACTACAAAATAAAAGGGTAAGCCAGCTAAAGCTGACTCACAGATACAGTAAAGGGTATGCTAATCCTTCCTCAGGAATTGGCAGTGCATTTCCCCTTCAGCCAGCGGCGATATTTTAGGCCGCTCTTCAAAAGGGTACACTGAGTATGAAAATCCTCATGTTAGTATCAATTGCCTTGAGATTAGCTGAGTGCCTATTTGAGCAGTTTCTTGCAAGCGCAGAATCAGACATTGGTTTACAATCGCAGTGGCAGGAGACCGGCTCTTTGCACACGGTTGATACTAAACAGAATAGACATCTTAAAGGTTTCAGGAAACATCATCAGACAACTGCTATTTTTAACCTAATTACATCCGATACTCTACGTAGTTACTGAGGCAAGTAATAAAAGTATAAGATGAGGGCCTTAGATAAATAAAAAATAAAATAGCCTTAAAATAAATAGCCTGTTTTATTCCTTAAAATAAATAGCCTATTTAAATGTAATTTTAATTTGGATTTATGAAGATATGCAACCAGTTTCTGCACAACCTTTGGATAAAAAGTGACACCTGTTAGGTTGGTTAGTGCCAAACCACAGAGCTACACAGTTTGGATTGCCATGCTTCTCCTCCAGAGGTATCAGCTGCAGAAACGTGCTGGGACAGGCAGGAAAGTGCCTTCTCTCTTCAGAGAAGCTGGCAGATATTAAATTTTCTGTTTCTGCATGTGAATTTCTTCACTTGATAGATAGTAGAACTGCTTCCCTTAGTTCAGGAAGCAACAGTTTGCATGCTGGGCTCACGCTACGTAATCTCCTCCTGGCATCCACTGAGGAACATGGTCAGCTCGGGGAGCTGGGGGTCCCTGCAGGCGGCCGTGGGCTGAGACTTTGCAGAGCTGAGTACAGGGCTGCCCAGGGAAAGCCACCAAGGAAATCCAGCTGCTCAACTTCTAGCATTGAAAATGAAAATACCAGTACTGTGCTATTGTAGTGATACTCTACTCCTCATTATTGTCAGAGAACTTTAAGTTCAGGTCCTTCCAGTCAGGTCGTTCCAGGAACATGTCAGCATTTCTATTCTAATAGCCTCCTATTTTAGAGGTTTTATAACTCACCTACCTATAAAAATATACTCCAGACTCAGGAAGTACAGTCTCCTTTTCTTAGGATTACTTATGAATACAGCACAGATTTTATTTTAACCCAATTTCACATTGGTTCACAGATGAGTTACAGAAGTAGAAGCCTTTATGATGGCATTGAAACTGCACCAGTTGTATAGAGAGGGAAAAACAAGCCATGCAAAAGAGGAACGAAAAGGCAAGTAATAGCAAGTTAGGATGGAACAGACATAGAAAATAAGAAAGTAAAAAATAAGTGGAAATGAAAAAGCTAAGAAATTAAATGTTCTTCTCTACATCTTCCAGTGTTTTTGTGTTGTTTTTTGTTTTTTTTTTTGTTTGTTTTTTTTCTCCCAACTATTAATTAGTCTCATCAGTATCCCTGTGCAACAGATCATCATTCCCCAAGACAGAAGGGACAGAGAATTTTCTGTCTTTTGGGAACAGTGTGAGACATTCAGCATTGTGTTGGGAAAGTGGTTGGCTCCTGAGCCCTCACTATGCATTGAAAGTAGTTTACATAGAGCTCAGAGCAAACTGCAAGTGCAGGAGGTGTTCCAGAAAGAGCCCACATTGCAACCTACTGTCTGAAGGGCAATTAGTCTCAAACTTCAGCTTTCTATCTGGCAAGGATTTAAAACCACTGATTGTCTGTTACATTTACAGGTGGCTGAGGGTGCCCTAATAATTTCAAATAATTTTATGAAACATTTCATGGATGCAGAGAAAAGTCTGTCCATCAACATGCTTTTCTAGAGGGATACAAAAGAAGCAAAGACCTTCCAAAATCCACAGCCTTATGGAAAGCTGACTAAATGAAGATGTTTGAGGTTTCCAGGTGCACTTGCCTGATACTGAGAAACCCCATGAGTTTGGTTGTGTAACTGCCTGTACTTCTTATAAGAAGTTTCCTACAGCATCAGAGTTGAAGTGTCTTATGTAAATAAGATGACAGCTACCTCCAAAGAACTTTGTTGAAATCTCATAAAGCAAGAGAGATCCAGGCTAGGCATCAATACACGGAGGGAAAAAAAAAAAAAAAAAAAAAAGGAAGTCACAGCTGAAGTGGGAATAAAATAAAAAGAAAGTACTATTACTTTTTTGCTGAGCTTGTCAGAAACAAAGCATAATTTTATGCTGCTGCAGGGAACAGTATGCCTTCTGGGAACAGATGTACTAAAACAAGCAATATATATCAACACAAATTCTTTCCCAAATTCTTCTTCTTTTAAAAACCTGTACATTTTTTAAAAAAATAGAGGAAAACATTGTTAAAAGTGGATATTAAGAGATCATTGAGAGAGAAGCTAATAAAATGAAAGCCTCACTTCATATTTCCCATTTCAAACTTTTCACTCATTGTTCCTTTCTCTGGATTTATAGTACAAGGTTTAAAATATTTCTAACAGTGATTGTTCATCCTGAAACCAAACAGGCGAAATTTTCTGTTCTTGAAACACCACTGAATGAAGTTCACTGTAACTTGAGGATGACAATCTCTCTCTCTGACCAGTCTCCAAAAGGAACATAAACCATTCTTTGGACTTTAACTTTGTCTGTTACAAAGCCAGGTATAAGTATTCATCTTGAGGGTCTGTGGCTCTGGAATATCTCTGCAACGCAGACTGCTTGCTGGCTCCCTGTGCCATCTTGTGAGCCAGCAGACTCAGGAACCTGGGAACAGCAGTGCCTGGGTTATGATGGATTAAGCAGTGCTGTCCCTGCTGCTTCATTGCCTGGGAAACTGGGAAGGAATAGTGAGAATTTTGACTGACACTAGAAGCTGTGCTACTGTCCTGTTTTTCATCTGAAATTACATTCAATCTAAACCAAGTCCAAACATTATGTATTTTCTAAAAAACTGTCACATTGTCATGTAGTAGACTAAAAAAAAAAAAAGAGAAAAAAATCTCCTTGCTTGTCATCATGTGGAAGAGAGTCTCCCAGCATTGTTCCACTATCTGAAAAGGACAGACTAGGCTATTCAAAAACGTCCTGACAAAGGAAGACAGATTACAGAACAACCAGGGAAGCCCCTCACAGAAGCAGGATACTGAGTCCTATATGTCTAACACCATACCTTCCATCCACGGTTTTAGAACCACATATAATCTCATTTCTCAGAGCAGACTGTCTATTTAGACAGGAATAGTAGGGGTTTTTCTCCTAGAAGCCTGGAAAGGTGAATGTGCATGTTGAGAAGGAATATATCTCTACGTTTACCAAGTAATGCCTTTTATTAACTTAATTCCTTATTATATTTCAGCCCCTCCACTCCCCTCAAATACTACCAGTTACTGTGGCTTTTGACATTCCTGCTATAGCTGGCACTTGGTAGCTATCAGTGCCCACAGAGGAAGCTCTTGCAGAGCAGCCAATGGTTATCACCACTGACCATTACTGAGAGCCCAAATCTCAATGGTTTTACCTAGGAGCTAAGTGGGAGGAGCATGTTCAAGTGAGGAAAACCATTCACTTATCACAACTAAGGAGGTCAGTTCTAGAAAGCTAGGAGAGGTTCTTTAATCTACAAAAACTTAATCCCTCAAGGATGAGGAGGACTTACATGCAGGATTACACAGTTTTAGCTGAGATCTGTAACTCTCTTTTACTTTTTAAAATACTTCCTGTAACCATTTTGCAAGGCCTCTATTTCCTTGGTCTACTGGCACAGAGCATGAGAAGGCAATGACAGCTTCTCAGGGAAGCGGGGTCTGAAGAGTGGACAAAGTCCCTGTTAGCAATTATGCTATCAGGAGTAGGAACTTTGACAGCAAGACACTGGGACAGCAAGATTCAGGCAGCCAGACTACAAAGATCCACTCTCGTGTGGCTCAGAGTGCTAAATAAGGATTTGGCCTTTAAAACATTGCCAAGAGGCCTTGGAAAAGGAACAGTTTCCAGCCACTGTTCCAACTCACAGGCTCAGGAGTGCTCCAAAGTCAGTGGCTGCATCCAGCAACTGGCTAACCAGTTCCCACCCGTTGTCAGGACAGGCGATCCTTGACATCAAGTTGTCCATTTGTGGGTTCTAAGTCTTCATTTGCAGAGTCCATCAGCTCTGAGCCGAAGGGTAAACTACAGTCCCTGATCCCAGTTCCTTTCTTGTGTAATGAATAAAAGTGAGATCTCTGCAAGCCTTTGAGGAACTTCTCCTTTTAAGATGTTTTTCACTCGACGGGAATTTGATGAATTAGTCAATAGCTCACACTGAGAAGTACTTATTATATAAAAAACATAAGAGTAGAGACATACTACAGATAAGAATGACATTTTATATATAAGGAAGATAAATATTTCACACAAGCTTAAGGAAAACAATTTTAAGTACAAATGCCTTAAGTCTAGATATGAAGAGTTCCTAAGCTTGACAGAGGTGTTTCAGGGCATTGTGTTCTAGAAGGCTGTGCTATAAAAAAATGTCAAATTAGATGGTGCTATGCTCTTTGTGGCATTAAAAGTGACAATCTACAAACATTTATCAACATCTGCTTTAAGAATGATCTGCAATTTCTGCATGAGAGCAACATGTATTCTTTCCTCAAGCACAAGAACACACATGAGCAAGCAGTTCCCGCACCGTATATGTCCCTTTGCCCTCAGCCACTGCCACTGACCCCTGAGAGTCAAGGGATAAGAAACAAATCAACTCTGCTTGGCAAAAGAATGAACAGAACACTAAATTTGGATGGTTTGGGTTTTTAATTTACTGCCATCATCCCCAACTGTAGCCCCTTAGGGAGACTTATTTCATAGAGTTTAGCACTTCACGAAGTGTCCATTAAGCAATATGACTGAAGCAGCAATTTCTTTTCCAGCAAGTTCCCCACACAGAAGATTATCAGTACATGTAAACCAAGCACACAATTTGTCTAAATACACATCCTTGATCGTTCTTTATCTTCCATTATGACTCAATAAATCTAGAAAGTTACCAGGGACAACTGTCATCCTTTGCCCCTTTCTTTTTTTCTTTTTTTTCTTCTTTCCAGATGAAAGTATGCTGGTTACATATGTAATATGAAGGGAAAGCAAACACTTGGATCTCTGCCTCAGGAGACTGTTCAGAGCGATACCAGCGCTTCTGTAACAGCTCCCCTCTGTGCTGACACTGAAAAGAAAGAATTCCAGGTAACCTAACCAGCCAATCCATACAGCACACTTCGGAAGCCCAGGAAGCACAAACTGCTGCCCATATTCCTTTTTCTGGTTCAAAATACAAAAATATCTCATATCCATGGCCAAGCACGTTTCAAAATGTCATTAACAACCTAACCAGTGTTGATGTAGTTCAACCAACACTGAACTGGTATTTAACTGAATGTATGGTATGTAAATACTTCAGCTTGTCACATGCCAGCAAGTGCAGGAGGCACGTTAAAGTTTTTATAAGCATAGTACTCGTCACTGTATGTTCAAAATGTTTGTCCTTGGACCATATTGGTCTGGCAAACCACACTCAAATCACATTGGCTCATTGTCTGACACTGATACACGGTTATTCAAAATAAAATTTCCATTTTCTTTTGTCATAAATTAGACTTGTCAAACACAGAAATAATTTGTTATGTGTATATTATTCATGACTAGATGAGCACTATTTTCTAGTGCTTCTACTAGATATGTCACATGCTAGCTAGGGTTATGTTTACTGACTCTGTAAAAAAAAAAGTTCTAACAGACTTTTAACACAGATTTTAATAACTCAAGTCTCAGATTCAGGTGGCAGTGTACAACGCTCAGTACATTATTATCACATGCATTCCTATGAATGAAATGACTTGCTGATATGATCCTGCAGAACCAAACGCTCTTGATTTTTGGTGGTGCTGTGCTCTCCCAGCTCCCTAAGCAGCTCTGAGATCTCTGGGTGCTCAAATCTTCTAGAAACCCACCCCACTGCAGTTTCTCTCTAAACCACTACACATCCCGGTTCTGCATGACAGCAAACACAGGTTCCAGTTTCTTGACCTCAATTAGAAAAATGCACATAGCATTACTTCAGCCATTGCCACTTCTTACCTCTTGATAGCAAATCATTTTTCTTTTCTAACACATAGCATAAAAATAACAGTATAGCATAAAAATAACTGAATCCTCACACATGCTATTAAAAAAAAAGAAAGAGAATCTTTAAATTTATGGAAAGCAATTGTCTACATCAGAAAGAGCAGTCAGTTGTTAGAGATTTACTTCAGTAAATTCATTTCACAGAGCAACAATGTGCAAGGAAAAGAGGCATATCTAAGTTTTTCTTCAATTCCTTCTTACTAATACTAGTTCGGTACAAAGCAAACTGGAATATGGTATCAACTGCAGCATCGTTATAGAAACAACGATAAACTAAATTGGTCTAGGATATTAATAAATACTGGTCCTAAATCAGGTTCACTGTTTGTGTGTATCTACCACTGACACAAGGGAAAAGGAGTTAGTTTACGTCGTGTGCTTTCTACTCCACGTTTTACACAAAATTTGATTGGTATTGCACTGTAGAAGTAGTTCCTTACTACTTTGAAGCACTGTTTTCTCAGCTGACAATACAATGCCAGCTAAGCTCCACAAGATACTTCATTTTCTTCTGTCAGGAACCCTGTCTGGGAATTGCACATAGAAGGTGCAGCCTTGGTCTCTGCTACATGACAGGCCTGCATGCTTGCAGAATTAGGAAAGCAAATGTTAACATAAACAGGAAAGAAATTCTAACTTAAGAACATCATTTTATGGAGGGGAGGGAAATACAATTTATTTTATTTTCACCACAGTTGTTCAAACAAAATGGAAACACAAAGAAGCTGTGCAATGTATATATTTCTCAAATGTACCCCAGGATTCAGAAGGAGTTGTGTCAGATTGCTATCATGAGGAATGAACTCGAGCGCTGCTGCGCCTTACAGAAAGGGTAGACTGCTGACATCAAAAGAAGAAACACAGTAAAAACATACCACTTATGTGCTGGATGAAAAATGATTAATTTACGACTTCGCAGCTTTGAACTTCCTGACTCTCTTTGAACTGTCAGTTTTGAGAATGCTTTCCAGAGTTCTGCTTTTATTTAGTCTACCCGCTCTGCCCTGAACCCTGAGTGTAAAAGTGCTTTGACTTTTCTCTGAAACGTGCCTCTGATGGAAGTTGTGGGGACAACAGCAGCGTAGGATGTTCTGAGGGGTCCGCACAAGCTAGGGAAATGCCAGCAGGCCACTTCAGACAGTTCGGCATCCTTTTCATCCTGACAAGCCCAAGAAGAAAACCTACTTCAGGAGTCTCAAATTCAAACTCTGCTGCCTGTCCTTCCCTTATGTGCAGAGCTGTTTTTTCTGACTGCTACTCACTACTACATAGCTGCTGGCACAGACAGTCTGAAGGAAGTGTCTGTTTCTTAAACCCCTTTTCTGGGATTTAGCCACTCTGTAACATATAAACCCTTCGGAGCACAGACTATATGTACAGCAGAATTCATGTAATGCTTAGCACCTGACTGATCTGGTCAATGCCACTTCACATTAACTTTTTACACACATTAACTAAATCTAATACTCGATATATCAAAGTTAACTCAATTCTAATCCCAAAGTAATTTTTTTTCCACTTAAATAGATAAAACTACTTGTCAAAATTTAAATTTGTAAAACATTTTACTTAATAGTTGAATATAATTTCTACAAAATACAATGGATTTCTCTATATTTTGCATTCTCCTCTATGTGCTTCTGTAAAAAACTTACAAACCATTCGTTTGTGACCACCTTTACATCTTTTAAGTCGAGTTAATTTTAGGGGACCATCTCAATTTGGACTAATACTCTGGCTCCAGATACAATACCCAATTAATTTCCCTAGCAGTAACTCCCCTGAGTAGTAGTGCTGAATTTCATATTTATTATGTGAACTCTAGGAAATTCATATTCTTTAAACATTATTTATGTTGCATGCTGAAAATAATTAGCTGTTATACTTTTGGAAAAAGTTCTTACACATTTTTTTCAGTCTAACAAGTTGTCTGGAAACTTCACATAGATGGTATAAACTTCTCAGAGTTTACTGTTCCTATAAGAAAGGTATTGCATGGTTTCTTCTTTGGGTAGCTGCTATGAAATAAATGTTTAAAATTCAGCAGAAGCTACCAGGCCCCCGGATTTACAAGCAGTTCCATTGGGAAAGTCTTACTAAGACCACGGGATGTTTTGCATATGCAGAATTTGCTTTTCCCCACTGACAGGGCACGATGAAAAGACCATTTACAGTCACATACTGATACCTCACATTCATATCTACCACAGACAAACAGGGATCCGCTTTCAGTATGACAGTCTTGAAGGCAGAGGTTATAAATGGGATATTTCAGACCATGACATTCATTTACACTTCGCTTTCTTTTTACAAAATCCCTCTTGCTTTGGATTTATAACCACGCTTATCTCCAAACTCCTGTAGCAAAATCTAGCAAAATCTCTGTTGTGTTCCCGAAGGAGGTAAAAGAAATTGAGCTACAGCAAGGCTGTAATAATTGCTTTAAAAGGAGAAAAGCTAGCAAGTGCTCAGCTTGCAATGGAACTGTACCTACAGCCACACTTTGCTGCTGTGTTTAATAAAACCACTTTGAGAAACGATGCCAACCAGCTTTGCTTTGTTGGAGTTTCCTGCCATCATTTTGCCTGTCTCCTCCCCAGAAAACAGGTAATTAAATAGCCAACAAAGGCTCTTGATGAACACATTCAAGAATCTAATCTCTCGAAACAAAAATATTAATTAGATTTCATGCTCACATGCAGGTGTCGTTATAAATATAATGCTTTGTGAAGCTATGAAAATTATCTTTCCAAATGAATAATTATTTTTTTGTGTTACAGTAGTGAAAAATTGTGGAAAAGTCTGACTTCCTTCCCACAGTTATAATTCAATCTTCATATATCAAATAACCATGGCATCAGCCTCTCTTTTGTTCCAAATATAAAAAATACACACATTTCTTATGATTTAAGCTACTGTTTTTGAATCTCTCCATGTTTAGTCACATATGGCAGTCTTTAGCTTATTTGCTTAATTTATCAAAATGAAAGACTAGACAAACCAGTACATGGTATATATATCAAAAAATATTCATTATGCATTTTCACAGAATCACAGAATCACAGAATCATCTAGGTTGGAAGAGACCTCCAAGATCATCTAGTCCAACCTCTGACCTAACACTAACAAGTCCTCCACTAAACCATACCACTAAGCTCTACATCTAAACGTCTTTTAAAGACCTCCAGGGATGGTGACTCAACCACTTCCCTGGGCAGCCCATTCCAATGCCTAACAACCCTTCCAGTAAAGAAGTTCTTCCTAATATCCAACCTAAACCTCCCCTGGCGCAACTTTAGTCCATTCCCCCTCGTTCTGTCACCAGGCATGTGGGAGAACAGACCAACCCCACAGGAATCGCTACAGCCTCCTTTAAGGTACCTGTAGAGAGCAATGAGGTCACCCCTGAGTATTTTAAATACTTTCTACAGGAAAGAATATCACGGAGTTAAAGCCCCATTTTCCAGAAAAATCAGTCTAGAGATGCTGTAGTAATTATCTCTTCTGTGTAAACTAGTGGGATTAACAACTGATTAGATCAAGATAACTTGATTAAAAATTTCTTAAAGTCTTGTTAAAAAGCCAAGCTGCCAATTAGCTAAAACTACTTCACATTTAGCACATAAAAAGAATAAAAAGAAGAAAGAAGTATTACAGCAATCTGTGTTAACAAGTGATTACAAATACCCCCACAGTTCGTTCTGCTGGAAGCTATGTTTAGGTAGAAATTTATGACCTAAAACACTCAATAAAGCAGAAGGACTGTGAATCATTTCCCTATATAATGAACCTTGCCTGCCTATAGAGAGATCAACAGGTCAACATGCAGCCCAGAACCTTTAACATGGAAACTCCAGGCTTCTCCCGATTTAAGTCAAAACGAAGTGCATGCTGTTACTGTCACTGCCGTCAGCTTATAGAAGGAGACTCAGAATTGCTGACTGAGCACAAAAGTTCAAAAATCGTTAGTTTTTAAATACAAAATGATTTTTAAAAGTTCTAAGTTTTAAAAGTTCTGAGTTTTAAAAGTTCTAATCCATTTTTTGTTGTTGTTACTCTGTATAGCAACAGAATTCCTGTCTTCCTTTCAATCTTTCTTTGAAAAACATGACATTCAACAACTTCCTTTTAATTTATTATCTGAGATAAGATTAAGATACATTAAATGTTGGAAGAGTGGCAACAATCAGCAAAGCAATTAGCACAGCTGACTCTTTACATCCAAACAGTCTAATCTTGGCATCAGTCCAGATGCCTTGCTAAACCAGGGTGCAGCACATACAAACCCAGGTATTTTTCTGGTGACACTGAGAAAAAAGAACTGTTAAATGAACAGCAAAAACGGAGGCAAGTTGTCCCTCTTTGCTCTGCCCAGACAAACCAGGTATTGGATCCAGTCATGCCAAATGAGTGACAAAAGCCCTCCTGTGGAACAAACCACAAATCCTTTACCTGGCTTTTTTAACCTTCCCTTTCAATGGAGTTTGAATCTCCTACTACATATCTGCCATTCAGATCCTTATTGTCTCCCCATGCACCTGTGTTTGATTTATGAAAAGGAATTCATGCAGGCCACCTCCAAGAAAGCATGGGCCATAGTCAGACTGCAGGGCTGGAAAGGAAGCCAAAAAAAAATTTATGACAGGCATGGACAGCAACAATTTGTTAGTTGCCCAGTATATGTGAAGGGTCATGAGGAGCGCTTACATCCTGTGAAAATGTATCCTGTCAGTGTACGTTAATTCCAATTAATGACCATGACCAAGAACATGTCACTGTTGCAGACATGACTTGGTTTGTTTTGAAAATACATCTACAACAGCAGCTGTATCTCATTTCTGATAAGTGACGTGTCATCTTCCATCACAGTTCCCTGCCCCAAGCACCTGGCGGATCCCAAAGGCAAGTCCACCACGCTCAGTCCTGTGACGGCTTCTCCTCTCGAACCTCTTCCTTCCTGGATGTGTCACCACTTCAAAGGCTGGTGACATGCAGCAGAGACAATGGGAGGAGGCAGCTGGGAATCAATATAGCTTGACGCTAAAGCCATACTGTGTAAAAATATCGTCTACATTTGCATGGGTCACATCACACACAGTCTTTCATGCTGAGAGAAGGAACTGTTAGTTTCATTTTTCAGACTACGGCACAGAAACTAAATCCCTGTGGGACTTAGCGGCAGTTCGGCACCTACACACCTCTGGGGTAACGAAATACGCAGTGACCGTGCCCAACGCCACACTGAGGCAGAACGGGGAAGTAAGTGTCCTTCCCCCCAGCCGTTCCAGACGTTAATTTCTGCAGGCTCGTGTTCTGGTGAAGCTCTCTTTATAAGAGATTAATTGATAGTACAGACAATTAAAACAATTTAAAATGGTTCTTCAGGGTATGTTTTCTGTCATGCATCATACACAGCTCTTCTGTTTAAATCAATAATTCATCCCTCCCACACCTTTCTGCATTACAAACAGAGGCACTCACAAAATGGGCCTTTCAGGTAGGAAAACCTGTGGCAGTAAATCCACGGGAGGACTGCGGCCTTGCTGTGGCAGGGAGGCTGCAGGCTGTCTGTAGCTGCAGCCAAAAGCAGTCTGCCTTCGTACTTGGCTGCAACCAGCCCTCACGGCTCGGGGCTCTGACCCCAGCATCAGTGGCAATTATCGCTTGACCACACAAAGACCAGTTCTCTGCCCACTTCACAGGCTTCTGTATGTATTTAATTTGATTTCTATACACATAAGTAGAACATTTTCCTCTAAAAATCCTAATGACACCTGCTTCCAGTCACACCCAAAGGAAAAGCGTCTTTACAGGCACACAGTCGATATATTGCATTACTCAATCTTTTGGCTGTGCAAATTTAAACACTGAATGAATTTATATTTTAAAGTGAATTCTGTTTCTGCTTCAAGAACTAAAGCAAATCATACAGCAAATGACCTGTTTTAACAGAAGCTAGAAAAATATATTAAATGCCTAATCTCAGACAGAGTGATATTTACAGGCTTCTAATGCACTATTTGTTATTTTTCTGCATCCTTCTGTGAGTAAGTTTAAAAGCCAGTACTCATTCTCTTCAGCATATTGATGTATGGCAATTCCATTTCTGTAAGTGCTGGTACATAAATAATTCATCTGACATTAATATATAACCTCTCTCAGAAGAACTGTGTATTTTATTAAGAATTTATACACAAAAGGAAATGCTGCAGTAGAGGAAGACATATCCAACTCAAAGGCTAGAAAATTATCGATAGCCACCAGACATACCTGCTCAAAAACTGGCTACAGGTATCTTAACGTTTGTTTTTTTTTTCAGTGCAATAAAGAGACATTACTTAATCTAATAAATTGAAATGTCACGAGCTTCTCACAGAGAAAACGTTAATTAACATGTGAATTTTCCTAACAAAGTCCCAAAACCATTCCAGAAAAAAATCTGAAGAGAATGAATACAGGAATACCTCATTATTCTCATAGTTAAAAATTCATAGGTTGAAAAAGGGTTGGTTTATCTTCCTTTACACAATGTCCACAGAAGACGAAGAGATGTTTACCATAATATCAGACTGATTTGTCCTGCAAACTGTGGTGCTGCGGAGAGCAGTGAAGGAAGAGGGTAGAAAAACTACTAAAGTTAGGCATGCAGCAACACCTGCGTTTGTTTCAGTACAGATCAGACAGTTTGCAAACACTGCAGACTAAGTACAGGAAGCAGAACAAAATGTTATAGCTGTATAGGTAATACTGTCTTGTTAGCTGGCATAAAAGTGTCAAGTTCAAAAAACAGCACTATATAAAAATTCCATTATTTTGCCAAAAAGGTTTTCTTGCTGCTTGTTGCAGGCACTGTTCAGTCCAAAAATGTCTCTCTGGTCCTATTAACCTTCCTCACAGCTACTGCTTACTGCCAGGAGAATATCCCATTTAGAAGCCTAAGTAATATCACTAGTAATTTAACTTTCAGAAAGCTTCCTAAATATGCACCATTTCCAGACCCAGTGACTCTGGTCTGCCTCGAAAATACCACAAGAAAGACATGATTTGGGAAGCTGAAACATTTTTAATGTGTTTTATTGAGTAATTTGGACTCCAACAAAAATTCTCTATGAAGTTTCTCCTGATGTCAGAAACTGCAGGTGGAACGCAAGAAATGAACGCTGCCTCAGCTGGCAAATTTCTCTTCCTACGAAGATCACATTCATCACGAAGTGCACTGAAACAGCTTCCGTGGCTGCAACCACAACTTTCCAGAGCAAAACCTCTTCAAATGCTAAGTACAAGTTTGAATATAAGTATTTTTCACAAAACAGTAGCGAAGCGCTCATACAATTTCTGTTGGTGCACCAATTCTAATATTCACTCAAAAGAACAGAATCATTTCATGCAAAGACTGGGAAGTTCTTAATCTAGCCTAGCAAGCATTCCTTGACTTGGCTATTCAGAGAAAAAGTTATTTTTATTCATTCTGTATAACTACATTTCCAACAGTACTTAAATATTTTGGTCTTTTAGGTCAATTAATTTCTAAGTCAGATTGACAGTTACTCATCTGCAGCTGGAGGTATATTATAATGTGGCTGAGGGGCTAGATATTTTCTTCTCCATATCTATCACGTCCTGAAAATGAGGGCAAGATCTCTGCGGGATAAGAGCTTACGAGCTCTCAATAAATTCTTGCTCTGGCAGCCAGTCCATATGGCAGGGAATGCACAAATCCTTCCCCTGAGACAGCAGATAGCAGAGTTTGTCAGCAAACTGTGGAGCTACTTCAAATGTCAGAATGCTGCAGCAGTGTTTCTGCACCCTCGCCATTTGCCAGTGTGTTCATACCTCTTTGTAGTCTCTCTTTGCTGATTGTTTGCCCTCGATTCAAGCATCGCATATGCCTGTTAATCGCTGCATTGGTAGCATTGCTGTAATTCCTTTAGCCCAGAGTAAACTGTTCATAAACAACACATCAACAACAGAAAAAGGAGATACCAAAGAAGGTACTTTCAAAAAGAGAGCAGGTCTAGGTGGGGAACCTCAGCTGAAGAGCCCAGCAAAAGTTTCCACCTCCTTGCTGATCCAGTTTTAAAACTGTGCCCTAAACTGATTCAGGACCAACCTGAGAGATGAGCCAAGATGGACTTAGGGCGCCAAGTTATTAGTCTCTGATTCTGCTGTTAAGAGTATCTAGTAATTTAGTGTCCTAATTTTTAAAAAGGAAAAAAAGGAACACGGGAGGAACTACAGGCCAGTCAGTCTCATCTCTCTGCCCAGTCCTACCTCTGCTGTAATGCCATACCAGCGCTATTTCCATAAGTTGCATGGCCATGTTTGCATATCAGCACTCTAATTAGCACTGCAAAGTGTTCCTAGGTAAGCGCTTAAAGCTGACGCTTCCATGCTGCTAAGGAATATCTTTGTTGTATCCTTGCTTAAACATAGCTCCAAGCTTTCAGTCGCAGTTTAGATCTGAAGAACACTGCACATGCCTTCTGGAGAAGTATCGCACCAGTTACCTGCAGAAAACTATGCCCAGTGAGAGCAAGCTGTGGCCTTGAAAATGCAAAAACAGAGAGAGTAAAAAAAAAAACAAAAAACACCACTGCTCTCAGTCAAGTAAGTTGTGGCTCCTTTCTACAGTTTGCATGGTTACCATCACCTTAGTCTCGAAGTCATAGTAAAGGTCCTGGCTACATAAAGGAAAAACGAAATTAAAAAATTAAAACAGGGTTATACCAGCTGACTTTAAATGTAGTCTTCACTGGAAGACCTTCACATGACTTCCACTTACCGATTTGCCTTTTCACTACAGTAAATTAGCTCACAAAGGAGTGTGGGCCAAATTTTCTGTAACTGGCTGATGCTACACAGACAGAGACAGGTGGCAATGCTTATTTTTACTAGACTACATTTATATTCTGGTTGTATAATACAGAGATTTGCTTTTTGCTGAAAGGAGATAACAAGTTTGGAGGAAAAGAGAAGAAAAAATTCAAATCCCTAAAGCTACATACATAATCAAAAGTCATCTCATACACTATGAAAGAAGATTTTGAAAACAAAACAAAACAAAACAAAAAAAACCATAGGTTTGCATCTAAAGATTTGGCTGCAAAACCAGGATTTTTTCTAATTCTAGGGTTGCCTAATTACAGTAGCACTGCATGCTGATGCACACGGAGAAAGGAGTTTGAACTCAGGCTGTTAAGTATTGTCCAGCTGGTGCCAAAAGTCACTGCTCTGCCAACTTTTGTGTGAACACAGAACGTGCCTGGCTCAGCTCAGTCCAGTCCACTGCTAGCTTAGAAGAATTGAGTCTAAGTGTTTGGTTTTAACACAACCTGAATGTGAGTATGAATCTGTAATGCTCTGTGGCAGCCGTGTAACCTTGTGTGGCTGCTAGGCACAGTGTGGGAACTGCACCCAACCCTGCTGTGCACAGCTAATGTCAAGCAGGAGGTGCTATTTCCACTATAAATCCATCTGCATTCACACTTTTTAAAAAACAGACTAGCAAATTTAATCTTGACAGCTACCAGAACATGTGAAGATCTTGTGCAATCCTGCTGTTAATCTTCAGAACATGTGACAATCGCTGTTTTATTTAAAAACAGTGCAGGCAAGGATCCCACTTTTCTCACCCTTCTGAGACACACAAAATTGTCCGCAAGAAAAAAAAGTCAGCTTATTCCAGGGAATGCAACCAGTCTGCACTGGAACAAAGGTGTTTCTGCCAGGAACACGCAGGTCTGCAAAGAAGAGAACTAATGCAAAGGAAACCAGCATAAAGAACAGATCAATTAACTTCACAGAAGTTACCAGATCATGCCAACTGATCCCTGCATAGATTCTGGTGAGAATTTTGATCACAGCCCAAAGAAATGTGACTGAAATAGTCCATCAATGGAAGCAGTCCCATCACCTATTAGCATAGCCGTGACACAGAGCTGGGACCTCCTCCACAGTCATTCGCTCTACACTTGGGTCAAATACCTTCAAATACAGAGGCCTGTATCACCAGGCAAGGCTATTCACTCCCTACCAACAAAAAGTGCAAAGCACAATTTACTGATTTGCTGCAATTTACTGATTTGTTGCAATTGCTTTTTTGTTTGTTTGTTTGCTTGTTTGCTTCAGGAAGGTTACCCTCCAACTACCATCTAAGCCCAAATCTGCCTGAAGTTAACTATTAACCTTGTTTTCCAGAATGAGCAGCCTGTGAATACTGCTGCCAGATCCAATTAAGAGGAAGGCTTACGTATGAGTCTGGTTTGCTGTTCTGCGGTTTCCTCAACTTTCTTTTCGACAGTTTGTCTAATAGCTCCTAATACAAGATTTTTCTCCGTAGAGGACAAGCCTAGAGCAAACTGAGACTTAACTCAAAGGGGTTTTAGACACTGCTAGAAAATGTTTGCTGAATTCCCTATGCAAGAGTACACTTAATAAAATATCCCGAACAGAAATTCACTGAGCCTTGAAATTCCTTCTATTAGTTACATCTGATGCCTGATGCTGAAATTGAGAACAACTTGGTCACATTTGATTGAAGATGAGGATCTCAGGGAAAATTTAGTTTAGCAGCTTGATTTAGAATTGTGGTCTCCTGACACTCAGGCTTTCTGACACATAGTCCTTCCTTTAAATCCAAGTCCTCGGAGAGACAAGATTACTAAAGAAATTCAGTTTTCATAACTTTTAATCTACTCTCCCAATCATCCTGGTTGCAAAGGAAATTTTGGAAATGCATTCAAGCTAACTTTTTTAATGTAAGGAGATAACCCAATATTTTTTATTTCTTTTTCCTCTTCTAGCATTTTAATCCCTCCTCTAGGGACATTTTGCTAGACTGTATTGACTCATGGGTTTCTGAGGTTAGCAGTACAGACTGAAAGAGATTCCTGTGGGAATAGAGAAAGCTGGGATGGGTTGTCTAGTTCCTGTCAGCTTTTGAAGGTACTTGGAACAGCGCTGATCATGCAAATGATTAGTTTTCTATAAAAGAAACTAAAGTAAAATGTCAGAGTAAAGGACATAGATATATATACTAATAATGGAAGGAAAAATCAAAGTTTTTGAACAAACTACTTTAAGTGTTATATGCTGCAGATTCCTGTCCAAAACAGTTATATACCGACTTTCTCCTGTCACCTCTGAATCTAAGAACAGTTTACACAATCTCATAGTGACAGTGATTCCAGCTTCTTCCCATCTGCAGGCTTTCTTCTTGCCTGGCTGCTTGTCTTTGTCTTACCTGTGGATTTCTGTGTATTGTACTAATAGACAGTAACCGAGAGGGACAGACAGATTCTACCAAGAAGCGTAAGACTCAAGTAGCACTCTCTGCAGCTTATTTTGCATCCTTTGTTCTACTTAGGTACTGCTCACACTGGAGGTACCAGAGTTTATAAGACTAGTTGAATTAATACAAGACCTTAAATACTAAGTAATTCCGAATGTGAAACTAAGTTTCCCAAATGTTTCCAAAATAATAGGGCAAACTGACAGCCATTCAGAACAGTATTCCAGTCTTAAGGTTCAATCAAAGGCCTTGCTTGGGTCTGCTGACTTTGCAGGATTACTTTAGCTAGGCTCTTATAATTTTTAAAGAACATCTCTAATACATTTTTCAGCATAACTCCTCTTTCTTTATCACCAATTTGCTACCATTAATAACTCATTTCTTATGTTGTTTCTCTCCAACAACTCAGCATTTCAGTAGCACACACACTTCTAAAGCCTGCAAGACTCATAATTATAGTTCAGATAATAAAGGAGAAATAACATTCTGCATACTTACGGGAAAACAGTAATCAAGAGATTTGCCTTCTGTTCCTAGATCTGGCATAGATACCCCGTGCATCCTTGGACAATTTGTTTATATCAAAATTTTCAAGTGTTGCCAGGGGAGTCTGAAACCTACAATAGGCCTGGCTTCTAGAGCTAAATCTCTTAGTAGTGGATACTTTTTCAGAAGCACTGAACAGCCACAACTCCCACTGTTGTATTCAGCTTCTCCAGCATACAGTCCTACATACCCAGTTGAGCCCAGAGTTGGCAGAACTTCAAAACCCTGAGCTCTTAGCCATCCGGGCTTTGCCGTCTGTAGCAACTTTGCCTCACTCTAAACAGAGCTCAGCAAGAATTTGTTTAACATTGGTAGTAGAAGACTGGCTATCAATGATTACAAGCATTGATAACCTTGAATAGTTCTATAGAAATATAGTGTTGATCTACCAGCAATGGCAGCAGCTATCCATAATGTGGTAAAGCATTTAAAACCAAGTAACTGCCAAATACACTTTGCACATCTGCCTAGGTAATATATTAAACCTTACTTTTATAGATGGTCTTTTAAAACAAATAGGTCCAGGAAACTGTATCAGGAAAGTAATGCATAAAGAAGCTGAGGTTTTCTGTGTTCACGTAGTTTACGGGAACTTCGACCAAAACCAAGCTAGCTAAAGTAAGTACATACGCAGCTGAGTGGAGAACACTAGCACGTCTTATTCAGGTATTTCCGTTCACTGTCTGAAAGAAACAAGATGTCCAGAAGCATGACTCCTGTGCTAATGTTGCTAATGTCTACAGAAACACATTAGAAGCCTTCGATTACATTAATTTATCCAGGAAAACAGCTTGAAAGACACAGTGAAAAAGTTGGTGACTTAGGAAGTCTTCACCTCACAGAATAAACACCTTCTTATTCTTTGCACATCTAGGGAAGTGTGCAGGTACCAGTCTGGATGTCACATTTCCATTTACAAGGCTTTTTTGTATTAACTCAGCAGTAAGAAGCAGGTCTCTTTGGAGCAATCTGTCTACATTTCTGCCCAGCATTGTAAAATGGAAGATACCAGTTGTGTCTAGGAGACTTTGCAACTGTCCTGAAGTTAGCTGGAAACCTGGTCTAACTGCTGTGTTGGGTCTGTGATAATCTTTTGCGTCACTTCCAGTTTGATTCTTTTCAGAACTGGCTGTCAGAGTCTGCTCTGCCACCAGCTACAGGTAAAGGTATTAGATTTCTTCACCTCTCCAAGTACTAAATTGATTTCTATTTCAAACAGTATTTGCTCTTGTTTGCTTTAAATAAACACGAAGAGCATTTGAATGGCTGAAGAACTGTATAATACAGATTTCCTCAACAGTTGTTTTTTTTTTTTTTTTTTTTTAGCTTTTCAACTCTCTGAACTATTGCCTGTTAGCCTGGCGATCACGCTCCTATTGTCTTGTGTTTTGACCCGCTACCTACATTTCATTGCTATCAGCCATCTGACGGCACTGGAGCTCTCAGCTACAGCTGTTTATCTGTATTTAGCAACTTAGGGTCCTGTTAAACAATCAGAAAACATGTGACTTGGTCATATACCAAAGAAAACACAGAAAAAAAAAATCAGGCCTGTCTGCATCATGAAGGCTGGAATACCAACTCCACCAATGCTGTTAATTTAGATTTTTCCTCAATATTATCCAAGGCTATTAATACAATGTAAGCCCTATACGTAGGCATGCAGCTTATCTGGCTATACACTGACAAATAACCTGATACTACTTCAAATGGAGATATGAGATACAAATAATCAGACCTGTCACAGCCCCACGCAGACTTCCAATAAGAAATAATCTCCATGGGAAACTATACACTATGTAAATCCAAACTGTTTGCAGTTGTAACTGTTCACAGATGTAAACTGCAATACCTTTCATGTCTGAATACCTGCAACTTGTGTTGCTATTTCTGTTCAAAAACTGTGTAACTAATGCCAGCAGAATGCAGAATCATTTCCTAGCTGATAATTCTATATACTAGGTAGATATTCTATATAGAATATATCTCTCTATATAAGATAGATATAGACAGATATTCTATATTCTACCTGAAGCTACATTCAATTCTATCTAAAGCTACATTCAGGGTCTTGCCATAGCTGTGATGCCCTAACAACAAGTAAATGGAAAGGGGCTATCATGTTTGGATAATCTGCACAGGTTGCAGGGATGGTACCATCACTGTCTTCCAGAGCTCTGTATTTAGCTTTTACATCTCTTTAGCTTTTTAAGCATTCCCATTGTCCTTCTGATTCCCTGCTCTCTCTTTTCTGTGCTAATATTCTCACCACAGAGTTCTCAACCCTTCACAAATCTAAAGGAATTAAAGATATTGCCTTGTATTCATAAGTATATGGTCTCTCCAGCAGCACCATTCACTGTATGTTGTGTTATTCAATTTGCCATACCCTACGAGCCCCGGTACAGCATGTTGTCTTTGCTAGCGTTCAGCCTGTGCCAGAGGCCAGCTGCTGGCATGGGAGCAACTACGGTGTCTAACTCTGGAGAGGTCCAGGCTGTCCAGACTACCCACCATTAGTATAGCTGCAATAACTAATAGCAGAGAAACTTGTATATAGGAACTAGTAGAGATGAGACTCTTCAAGAGGCACTGAGATTTCTAAAATGGAGGGCATGTATTCACACAGGTTGCAAGAGCCAAATGGGAAATGAACAGGAACAAGAGAAATGTCTTCATCGTACTTACAGGGTAACTGATTTTCCAGTGTTATAAAATGATCTGATTTCTTACAACTATTAATATCAGTTTCAAGGAATGTGCACTTCCAGTTTTGTTATTTCGAAATGTAGTGGGAGAAAAAAGTCCAAATATTTCCCAGAGTAGTTGCTTTTCAGGGAATAACTGCTGACTGGAGGTCTCACCGTAAGGAATACTGTGTAGGTTTTCTTTCACAGAGAAAAAAAAAAAGCCACGTTCTTTTGAAGCCTTGTGCATTCATCCTGGAGAAGGTGCAGGGCACGTAGTACAGTAAGTAGTACTGCTAGAAAGATAGCTTGTCCTTTACAACTGATGACTGGTGGGTAATCCTGCAGCATGGTCCCTTCACCCACCAGGGCTGCACGCACGGATGGCTCGCAGCCAGGTTACCCTGGCATGGCTGCCAGGCGGCGAGCGCAGTGCCTGGAAAACGTTTGATGCTGACAGCTACTGTGAACTGCTTTGTGGGGAACAGCTTTTCCACTGTGTTAATTCTGCTGCAAAAAAGGATTTTCTAAACTAGAGTCATTCAAAACAGAAACATCATAAAAATCAAATTTATACTGAACTTTGGCATATACAGCTTAGCCCGTATTTATTGCAAGAAAGAATTACAAAAACTGAATTCTCTAAAAGCTGAGTCAAGAAGACAGCTAGGTCACTAGAGAAAAGGCTGCTCTGCTCCTTGCTCACAGACTGCAGTCCTGGATGACAGACATGCAGCTCTGCCTTCCCTGAACTTTGGAGGGAGTTGGCACTGCTTGAATAAGCCTCCTAGCTGATGCAATGAGGATGTAAAATTTGACTTGGAAAACAGTCAAGCACAAATACACGCTTCTTGTGTACCACTTACCATGCAGGGCTAAACCATGAATTCATTTGTCCTGTAGTCCCCTTGCCCCAAGGATGTGCTGGTAACTGCAGTAGAGCACCTCTCTTGCCCTAGATTGGCACTGCGAGCTTTGCAGCTTTCTGGCCTCCCTTAAGGGATGTGGTCCTCCACCCAGCAACCAGTGCAGCACTTACCACAGCTAAATTCCCTTCAGCACCCCCTAAGGCTCCACTACCCTGTCTAACCTGGGTACAGAATACTAACAATAATTGTGATGCAGGGAAAGTCATATATGCTGACATTTAGGATTTGACATAGCATAGTGCAGTTGCTGCAGATTCCATTCAAATTAAATCCTGCTGCAGATTTTCAGAGGGAGAGTACACTTAATCCTAAAAAAGAAGGTAAAAATGTCTTTACCTGAAACTTGGAACAATGGAAGTAAAGGAAAGAAGAGAGAATTACCGATAGATTAAGTTGCAGCAGGGTGAAGGAGAATGAAGGCCTTTGCACAACCAACAGCAGAACAGCCTACAGCTCAGCTTCTAGTATAGTGACTAATTGCTGGTACTTAGGAAATTAATCTGAAGATCTTAATTGCAACTAAAACAATTACTCATAATCAGAATACTGCATTTAATAGTCTTTACTACTAATAGATAAAATAGCTACATCATGTGTTAAATACTGTCTGTGTTAAAACTTCTGATTGTTCCAATGCAGTATTCCTGTCTTGGGTTTCATAGGTCATGAGCCGCCTTCCTGGATTCAGAGGAGTAAACAAGTACACCCGGGCAAAATTTAACAGGAAACTTGCAGGGAAAAAAAAATGGTGACGAGAGTCATCAAGGGACTAACTGGAACTGCCTGAATAGATTTATTAATATGGTTTAGATTTCCATAACATTTCCAGCTCCCCTTGTTTATAGCACTCAAAAACCATTTTGTCTATAAATCACCCCTAGTTTCTCTACTAACGTTAGGCAGTTCTAACCATTAAGCGCAGCAGCAAATGTTTTCATTAGATTTCTATTCTTTGTAGGGATCTGCTGCATAGTGTTTTCTGGAATGGATGACACCTCCATTTTGAACTGTTTATTGTGATTCAGTTTCAAGAGGGCTCCTAAAATTCAAAGCAAAATAATGCAAGTTGGCACAGATGCTGAGACAACAAGGGATTTCTTTTTCTCCTGGCTACAGTAGGGAAGGTTCATACTGAGCTTCACATGGAGAGACGTTCCACTGCAGGGTAATCTGTCACAATAAATGCAACATACTGGTGCATACTATGATTTGCATTAGTGCACTTATTCTGTTTCAGGAAGCACTGGCTGTAAAAAGCAGAACTATGGTAATAAAATCCAATAAGAGTGTCAAGAAGTTACTAAGCAATATCACTCTAATCTGTGAATTTCTAGCTCTACCTCAACATAGCTCTAGTACAAAACGAAGCATACAGGCCAAATACTTTACTCTACTATGAATGCTGAAAATTTAAAACAAACAAAAACTTTAAATATGCAAATTAGAAATCTAAACAGATTTTCTTTTGGGTTTCCCCAGCCAACACATTCAAAATTAAAATGTCTCAAAGACCCGCAAGAAATACAGCCTGAGTAAGGCAAACAATAAACAAGGAGAGGTCTACAAACCTGGCAGACATTTAAAAAAACTTTTTGTATATTTGTTCGAACGCGCTTACAGTGGTAAACTTGAGAGAGAGGAGCTTCAGTTCAAGTCTGCAGGGCATTTGCCTTTCTGTACCTCCAGAATTGGCTAAGGACCAATTCTGGACTCTTATTAACAAGACTCATACATACACACCAGGACTCTTTTACAACTTGGTGTTTTAATACCTTCCAGGTGGTAAAAGAAAGGGATGCACAGTAAAATTAAGAGGGCCACAGTCTAGAGGCCTTGGACTCTGAGGGACAAATGGCTTTGTTGATAAACTGCTCAGCCTGAGACTCTGTGCCGCCCCCCTCTTCTGGACTCACTTATGAATATGTATTTGTTGTTTCTTTTCTTTTTCATGGAAAGGGAAACTTGTAGCCTTCTTTATAATGCGTAAATTAAAAAGAGGAAAAATGTAACTGCAGCTTAGGGTTGTTTTTTTAATACAGGTAATTTTCTTTGTGGTTCTTGTATAAAACATTCTGGTATTACTTACAATTTTTTTCCTAGAGCAGTCTCTGGTGGCCTGGAGAACTGCAAGAGGTGTAACATTAGAAAAAAATCAATAAATGAAAACGAAGCAGAGAGAATGAAAATGGAAGAGATTTACAGCCAGCCAAACCATTTTGGTTGAGTTAATACTGTAATTATTTGAACAGATGAATACTTTTTTCTTGCCTTCTGGAAAGGGTGGGGGTGGGAAGAACACAACAAGGAAGTTCTTCAAGAAGATTCCCTAGGAAATCTTCATAGAGAAAAGGAGGAATTAAAAAAGTTCTGTAAGCCTTTGCAAATTTTAAACAGAAAGGAATTAATAGATTAAAGTTAGGCCCAAATGACTAAGAAGCCAAACCAGAAAAAAATGTATTTTGATTTGGGTATGGGGGGGTCACATTTACTGATTTTACAGTCCTTATAATCCACCATGATGTTAATTTCATCTAGTAAACATGGGCAATGTCTTTTCACTTATATATTTCTATACTATTCTATAGTAGTTTATATAGTCAGCTTTTCTAGAAAGTAGCTGAAGCACTCAGTTTATCAGAAAATATGTCTTCATACTAAATGAAAAAAAAAAACCAACACACACGTAGTGGTCAGCTTATTTTGGTCCCTGCTCATCTGGAGTATCTGCAGGCTATGAAAGAGGCTGAGCTCTTACTGATCTAATCACACCCATTATTGCAGCCCTTCATTTTCACACTAAGAAACAAGTGAGGAGCTGATTGCAGACTGTTTGTCCTACAAAAAAAAAAAAAAAAAAAAGATTGCTTTGCCACAGTAGAAGTGTATTCTGGGCCACACTACTGATGACAGAAGGAACTAGGAGGGTGCTAGGTTCATCAGGAAGGGGAAAAGTCTGCTGCACACAGGAACATAAAATATGTGGTCTTTTTCCATTGGTAAGGAAAAGAATGGAAAAACTTTTTGGCTCTCCCTCCAGTCGTGGAACAGGCAATAGCTTTGTTGCGTATGTCTTTGTGGTCAAGTTAAACTGAAGGAAATGCTGAACAACTCCCCCATTTACAAATCTGCTTTCCAAATGTATATTGAAAAATCAGATTTTCAGCATAACACAGTTACCTGTAGTGCCAAGCAAACACTGTTCCTGCAAAGTGAAGTTCACACTGCCAAATCTTTCAGCTAGGAAACTGTTAGCTCTCCTATCTAATACAGACAACCCTTGCAGCCTAATCACAAAGCAATATTTGATTCCACTAAAACCTAAATGATGTCACGTTTAAAATAACTTTTCTGAATCAAAGTCATAACCTGGAAGGACAGGAAACTGCCTGTATACACAGAGTGAGTCTGAGATGGCAGCACGATCATCAGATACTTTCTCTCAGTAGGCTTCATATCTCTGGCATAAATGTTTATAAATAACTGCTGCAGAAAGGAAATACCCTCATGCTTTGTTTATCCTTAACATACAAAACCAGCCTCCAAAACATGGGACTGAGCTGTTTCAAGACAGCAAAAGCCAAGAAATTTCTCATTTTGCATATTTTGAGGCAGTAGAGTTGGAGATAGCCATGTTGCAGCAAAACAATGAGACTCTTCTGTGTCAACAAAATGTACAGCAGTTTTCACCTTTACAATTATCATCTGAGTAATTACATACAAGAGCTGCTCTTTCAGGTCAGAAGACAAGGCACGTAAGCAGAAACACTCCCTGTCCCAACTTAGGTTCTGTGCCAAAAAAGGGCTTCAGCCTTCTGAAGCCTGCAGCTAAGCTTATGCTCAAATGGGTTTTAAACAATCCTTTTTTCCTGGCCTAGATTCACAGCCTATCATCATGAAGTACCACTTACAACACTAAATAGAATAAGAGAATCCACCATTGTCATACTGCTGTCACACAGGAACTATCTTTTATGGGTTTTCTTTAAATAGATGAGGTGGGTATTCCTGAAGGTGGAATTAATGCTGAAACAAATTGATTCTACTACTCAGATATATGCTAATCTTAAATGTGCTTTTACACTTTGTGAGTCACAGCAAAATGACAGTAAGATACACCGTGGACATGGGAATATACACATATAATCACAACAGGGTATTCAGAACAGCACAGGATAACAGCGATCTTCCTTTGTAATGACTACACTGATTACTTTAAAACAAAACGACAAGCTCATCCCTGTGTTCTCAGGAGTATCAATTGCCTTTGTTTTCCCATCACTAAAGAGCAAACACACCCCTTTCTCTGAACGTAATGGGAACTTAAAATGGTGCTATTAGCGCAACCTGTCTGATAATCTCATTATCCTTTTCTTTCCTACAAAACTGCCAGTTTCCTTCATTATGGACGATTACTCAGTCTTTGGCCTCTGAGTTTATCCACTTCCTACCTAACATACTAAAGCTGTGACGACACCATCTCAGTAAATAGCTTTAGTTTCACAGACACAAAAAAATGTCCCAAGTGTAGTGGTCAAGGTACAGCAACCAGAAACAGACAACTTTCTGATATTAAAGACATCAAACAATATGTTGTGCATCAAACAGCAGACTGGTTAAAAACAACCTCAAACTTTCAGCCAACAGTAGGAACTGTGGAGATCTCAGGTTCATCCGTGACTGAGCATAAAAGCCATGAGATGCTTTCTTAAGCACGAGCATATGGGAAGCTGGTAGGCTTCCACAGAAGATCTGCAAGCTTCTGTGGTACATACAGCCTGCCCTTGTAGAGGAAACAAGTCTGGCTTTAGAGTGTGAGCTTTATAAAACTGTTGAAAATTCAGCTTTGACACGGACAGAATCTTCTTGTACTTTTATTCCTCTTCAGCTTCAAAACTGGATTAATAATTTCCTTCCTTCAAATGAAATAAGGAAAGAGAAAACTTACCTGCCAAGCTGCTGGAGGGATTCAGCTCAGTCTCCTTTTCTCTGTGATGTCCGTGCTCTCCAGTGGGCCTGCAAGTAAAGGTGTGAGCTGTTACTTGTGCCTACTTAAACAGAGGGGGCAGCATTTTGTCCTCTAGCAATTTATT
The DNA here is from genome assembly GCF_013377495.2 of Cygnus atratus. Classification (NCBI taxonomy): domain Eukaryota; kingdom Metazoa; phylum Chordata; class Aves; order Anseriformes; family Anatidae; genus Cygnus; species Cygnus atratus. The sequence goes on from NC_066376.1 coordinate 17,687,185, forward strand.
AATAGACTTGCAAAACAGCTACTTCTAAGGATCAGCTAAAACACACATAAATAAATATTCTCTGTGGAATAATCTGTTTTTCTGATATATTTTCTTGGGTGCAAAGATGATTACTGAACAGATTTTGCAGCAAAGAGTGCCACAAAACAAAAGAAAATTGAACAAGTATAGATCCAGGAAAGCATGTCTGTTGTCTTTCCAAGTGGGAACGGAGGAAGCAAGAGTTTTATTTTACTAGCTACCATTTCAGAAGTAACACAACAAATGCCCTCAATTAAAGGAACAACTATTGACAGTAACCATTCAAAATCCATAGTTAATGGAAAGACACAGAAAGCTCCAAAGCGGGGTACACTTCAGTGGCCACATGAACTGTCTGAAAAGCTGCTGAAAGACAGGGAGAGCTTGAGGTGAATTTGCAACAATGGAAATCATCACTCTAACAAAACAAATCACAGGCAAAACTTAATCTGATCATGAACTTCTCTGACAGTGGTATAGTTAGTCCCCGAAGAGAAACCAAAGAACCTCTATAATTAGTAATGCTTAAAATCAACATTGCTGGAAACTATGCTAGGGGTCGGAGTAGCTCCAGCAGAGACTGGGATGACTGTGATAATGACTACAGCTGACCCCAAAATACTCCTGCACATAATTCCCTGTGAAGTTAATTACACATGTAATGTCAAGTGCTGTGATATAAAAGCATCAGAGCAGGAGGGTACACTTTAAATGATGCTGTGAAATTCAGAAAATTGTTAAATCTGTCTGCATAAGATTTAAAAAGCCTTGAGCATTAACTGGAGACAGGTAAAGGTGGCAAAGCAAGAGAAGGTTTTAAGCAGTTGTGAAGGATTAGGAGCCCTGTACTTTCTCCACAGCAGACTGTGAACTTCCCATGCTCTCAGCCTGTGCTTGTCAAGCAGCCCGTTTGCAAAGATAAGAAACCAATGTGAACGAACCTGCTTTGTTCTCTGTGCAATTTGCCAAGTATGGGTTACAAAATCGCTATTAAAAGTTTCTCAAAGGCAAAAAAGTTTCTAAATTATGCTAAAAGAGATTGCTGGACTTCTCTTAAGGCTGCGCTATGAGCAGATGACTTTTACCAGTCAGCTCTCGTAATTGCATTCATGCTTTTTATACAAAAGTGCATGACCTTCTCACTGAAGTGCATCAGGACACTAATCCATTACAGCCAGCCTGCATTCTTGGTTATGTAAAACAGGCATATGCAGACATTCAAACATTTAAATGTGATTTAAACATCGTTTTAAATTACCGGCCCCACTGGCTACCTCTGCATCAGCTCACCGACACAAAGATGAGTTCCTGTCATGTCCAGCATTGCTGTGCCAGGGCCGCAGCTCCTAACAGTGCAAGGAGCCTGGTGTTGGTGCTCAGTCTTTGGCTTTTTAAAAAGATTTCGAACCTTTAAAGATGTGTTTAGGGGCCCTTTATCATCTCTTGATTGGCAGCTGATGCACAAACACAACAGAACCTGATGCTGTTACAACCATTAAAAGGAAACCTTATTTAAAGTTTACGTGAATTGCTACAGGCCCACGGCGGACACAGCATTACTGCAAGGCACTCCTACACCCTATAAAGTCATGCATGATAGGGGCCAGCACCCCTATATTGTACAATAGGTGTTCACAGGGGAGCACGGTAACTTCTGCACCCAAATTCCTGTCAAGGCCTTCGCTCTCACAGCTCTTTTTGCCACATAGCTCTCTCAAGCAATCCGGGACGGGCTCTGCCAGCACTCACCCCAGGCCTGAGCCCAGTAACAGCCAGGGGGAGGCTGCAGGGAGCCAGAACCGGCCAAATCCGCAGCGCATCCCCGCAGCTGCCTCAGGGCAGGGGGCACCTCCTCCCTCAGCGCCCCTCGCCTCAGCCGCCTATCTTCTTCTTCCTCCTCCTCCTCGGGCACCACCGGCCCTGCTCGGACGGCTCTGTAAGGGGCGGCGGGGCCGCCGCTGCTGCCGGGGAGGAGAGACGAGAGGAGAAGGGAGAAGGGAGGAGGGGAGGGGAGGGGAGGGGAGGGGAGGGGAGGGGAGGGGAGAGGAGGGCCGAGCCCCGGCCCTGCCCGCCGAGGCGCCCATTGGCCGCGGCGCGGCGCCGCTCGGCCCCGCTATAAGGCGGCGCGGGCGGGGAAGCGGCCGTCGCGCCCGGGGTGGCGTCGGTGGGAGTGCCGTAGGCTGCGGCGGGGCCGGATCGGAGCGACGGTGAGGGTCTGGGGTGGTGGCTGGGCTGGGCTGGGCTGGGCTGGGCTGGGGGCTCGGTCCCGACACAAAGGGGGCGGGCGAGGCCGGGCGGCGCCGCCGCTGAGGGAAGGGCTCCGGGTGGGTGTGTGGGCGGGGGGCACCGCGGTCCCCTAGGGCCGCTCTTTGTGTGTGAGAGGAGACCGGGGGGTGGGCGGCCGCGCCGAGCCGAGCCGAGCTCCCGGCTCCGGAACGCTTTGGCTGCGCGCTGCCGTGGGCCGGAGCCGCGGGGCCGGGCCCCGGAGCTGCCGGCAGGGCCGGCTGTGCCCTCCGCGGCCCCCTGCGCTGCCTGCTGTGGGGAGGATGCGGCCCGTGGGTGGGCGTCAGGGGTGGGAGCGCCCCGTGCCGTCCTCACCTCGGGTAGGGGAGCGGGGGGTGTCCCCTCCGTCTGGCCGGGCTGCCAGGAGCGGGGACATCCCTCTGGGAAGGGAGCCCAAGGGATCTGGGACGTGCAGGGAGCTGTGCAGCCCCTCCCTCCAGGGGGATGAAGGCGGCCAGGCCAGGCGCAGGGCAGCCTCACCTTCGCTTTTCCCGCGAGCTGAGATGGAAACCCGGAGTGCAGGACTGAGAGCCCGAGCTATTGAGCTACTTGGTGCTGGTACGTGACAGGGTTTGGTGTTACTTGCAGTCTGTGAGCAGAGTATAATCGAGCAAAACTGCTTGATTATCAGTAATAAACAGGAACAGCTAGCTGCTGTTGGACGAAGCCATTAAAATACATATATCCTGAGCACTCATTCAATTGTGTAAGTTAAAAAAGGGTTTCATCAGCAAACTTAATGTTGCCGCTTCAGAAAATTTTGTAATATATTGGGAATTATGCTATGAGACAGGGTATACATAGCACTTTATTTCTGATAACCACCTGTCAGAAGCAACCCTGTTATCTTGTCTGAACAGGCCCATCATCAGAGCTGTGTGTGGCTGTGACCGACAAACAAGTCCGGAGTGTGACAGAAGCTTTGCCAGGCAAGTGCCTTGGAAGTAGGCGTGATCTTAACAGTAGAAACCTGCTGCTAGTTCTCCATAAACTAGATTTCTTGCCTGACAGGCTGTTACAGCATAAACCCATTCCCCTTGCCGTGCTGCTGAGAGCATCTGCATGCTTTTGAAATTGTGTGGCTGCATCTGGGAAACTCGCTGGCCTGCTCTGCCCTCTCTTCACCTTGCTGTCTCGTGTAAAATACTAACTGCAGTGTAGTTTAACTTGGTGTAAAAGCTCTGAAAGTGATTCTTGATTAAGTGTAAGGTAGTGTTACACCTCATGTGGAGACTTAACTGCTGTTCCAGGCAGTGATGCTAGGTCTAGTGTTTCTAACTGTTGCTTGACTGCTAAGTTGTTGGAAAACTGTCCTGGACAGTAAAGCCTATCCATAATGAATTAGCTACAGAAAAGCCTTTTTTAAGGCTTCCCTGCTCTTTTATTCCTCATCACAAGTGGAACAAGGGTTGTGGCAGGAGACTTGCACTGAAGGTTTCCACTGAACAGCTCCTTGCTTTTAAAACAGCCTCCAGCCAAGCCTCGCTTTGTGCAGTGCAATTTGGCTTTATCAGAAAGAGGGTATTAAACTAGATTTGATTGAGAATAACAGTGGTCCCACAGTTTCTCTGGCAGTAGTAAAGGCTGACTGTTTCCATACTGTGAAGGCCTCCAGCTTTCTGAGGCTGCGTAATGTGAGTACTGGGTGCACTTGTGTGTCAACGCCAGAATTACGTTTCAGGTCTCCCCTGAGGCTTTTTCCCTCCTCGTTCCACTGGCAACGAGGATGCTCTTGTGATGAGCATGCAGCATTCCTTAAAAGCAATCTTACTTGTACATACAAGAGGAAGCATTTTTCAGTTAGTATCATCTAGTGCAAGTTGCTGTTACTTTCCTGCAAAGATTTTAACATGGAGGCTTTTTAACTAAGCAGTAGTTATTACGTATCTATTTCTAAGCTAAAGTCACAGGGGTAGTTTTAGTCTCATATCTTTTCTCCTACCTCATTTAACTTGCATTATTCTTTGTGGTATTTTGCCTAAAGTATCTTTTTAAAAACACTTTGCAATTGCACTTTAAACTTGTTGCTTGAGGATTTTGAGTGTTCTGTTTGGGTGAACTCCACTAGATTGCCTTTTGAAGCCTCTTCCTATAGCTTTGGCTGTTACCATAGCAGTATTTCTCTTCATGTGCATGCCTGCCGGTATTAACCACAGCTAACTTAGCAGCAGCAGAATGCTTGCAATCATGAAAAACTTTGTTTAGAAACTACTGCCAGCCTCATAGAATCTATCCTCCAGCAGCCTTCTGCAATTTAAATTGGTTTTCTGTTTGTCCTTTACTTCCAGCTTTTGGATTGGATAATAAAACTTCACAAATGGAGTTGTGAGTGGAAGCTGGCATTAGCTGCAAAAAAAAAAAAAAAAGCTGTTACTTCTAGAAAAATAGCTTATACCTGATGTTTTCACTGCTTGACTGCTGTAGGAACTGAGATAGGCTATTTGCAGTTCCCACCAGGGAATCTGACCAATCTTGCTAATGAGTAAATGCGCTTAGATGTGTCTTTTGATGGCAAGTAGGACGGGAAGGGATGGATGTAGCTCTAGAAGTGCCACCAAATACATACAGATCTTGCTAGCAATTCCTTTGAAGATCAGGAATTTACAGCTTTTAATATCTTACAGTAAAAGTGGTGGATGAAGTCAGTGCTGCTCCTGGTATACTTATAGGCCTCTTTAGCTCAGGTATGCTTTGAGAAGAAGTGAGTCTTAAAGCTCATTGTAATCTGCTTTAGGATCAGTTTAATGGGATCAACAGAATGCAGTATTTCTCCAGGTGAGAAGTGGACTCTGAAGACAGCTTAATCTCGATTTCAGTCAATTGCTGGTGGCGAGTTGTGAGTTCTGCATCTTGAAAACAACCCAACTGGTCTCCCTGGTGGTTCTTACCAGTGTGGTTGCAGTGTGCACATGTACCACGCTGAGGGCAGAATTAAGGCTGCAGGAGAGCTCTAGCTCTAGGCACTGACCTAAAGCAAGAACAACTTCAGCATGAATTAACAACATTAGCTAGTGCCAGAGCGCTGCCTTTGTTTGAAACAGAATTATCAGAAGCTGATAAAATAATGATGCTGCCATCCCAGTTACTACCGTGCACCATTAACGAGCTGTCTGTGCTGTTGTAAAGCTGTACAGTTGCTTAATATCTGACACACAGGGTGCTGGCTCCAGGCTCCCTGAGTGGAAAGGAGAGGATATGCCTGCAGAAAGAATGACTACTATGCTTTCTCACTGAGAAGTGGGAGTTGAAGTGCTTTGAGAAAATTACCTTGAATTTTATTTGGTTGTCCTTTTGCTAGAGGGTAAATGTCCATGCAGTCATCTTTCTGAAGACATCTAGGCTTGTTTTCTCCTGTGGCTCTTAGTATTAACTATAGTATGGTGCAAAGACATCAGGAGCTTTCTGAATAGAAGCTAGAAAGGGCTTCTTGATGCAACCTGATAATCCTGACAGCTTGAACGTGAGATCAGACTTACTTCTGTGCCTAGAAAATGAAACTTGCTGGGTAGTACATCTGGAGGAAGTTGTGCCCTTCTTTGTTCCAGAGTTTAAGAATTCAGGCAATCTGCGTCTCTTTGATCAAATATAAAAGCAGTCAACTTAAAAAATAATAATAAAAAAGACCTGTCCATCTGGGCAAGATCTTTGAGGGGCCTGTAAGTTTTCATGTACACTCAAGATTGGACTGTAGATTGTTTAATAAGGGTAAATCAGCGTAATGCATCCTGCAGGTCCTAGTTCTCCCTCTCCAACACCTTCTATGTTGCCACATCAGAACAAAATCACTTGACACACAGGAGAGCCTAAGCCAGTTAGAACTAACTTTCTAGCGTGAACAGAGCGAGCGTTCACTTACACCATCCTGCCTCAGAGACGAGTCCTGCAAGTTTGTTCTGTCTGTCTGCTCCTGTTAACATCTGGGTTGTCTGGTTAGGTGGTGATACTAAATACAAACGATCAACCCCAGGTTGCTAGGTGCAACGAAGAATGTTTGTTAGGCTCCTCCTTCTAGTCCAAGGGTCCGAGTTAGGGGCAGGGCTTCTCTACAAGAAATGATAGTCTCCCAGTTTTAAAACCTGTCCTTCTGTTTAAGGTTCCGTGTGAATTTATTCTAGGAGCTGTCATGACTAAGCTGAGTTGACTTGTTAGAGCAGGGGATAACAAAACAAAGCTGTCATACCCGCAGCAATCAGCATGTTCTTCCTGGCCAGCTCTGCACCTTGAAGCTCCCTACTTGTGCTCCTGGCTGTCAGCTGCTGTAGTGCCTCACTTGCTGGAAGCAGCAGCTGTGCAGGAGTTGCCAGCACCCGTGTGTGGGCCTGCAAGGTCCTTCCCAGTGCCTGCTGAGGAACAGGACAGCTGGAGAGGACTGATCTGAAACAGCAAGGCTTGTCCAGAAGGTGGAAGTAGGGGTTAAACTGCCTCACAACCTCAAGCAGTAGCAGTGCTATGAAGCAATAACTGTGGTGTTAAACAGACATGTCCAAGAATATAAAGATTTTTTTTTTAACCCAAGAACACCAATAAATGCTTACCTCTCAGAACTCCTCTGAGCTGCTACTGTGTGTACTTGGTTCAGAAGAACCTTTCTGGGCCAGCTGTGCTCCTGGGGATCCCAAAAGAGATGGGAATAGCAAGAGCCCACTGTATAACCTGGTAAGGGAGAGAGAGCCTCGTCACAAGACAGAGGTCTTCCCTGTTACAGAAGAGCTCAGGTTCCTACTTGAGGGAGACTCGAGCGCAGTTTCACAAACTACTACACCCAGGGTCTTCATCATCCATGCTGAACTGGGACCACTGCAGTTTGCAGCTGTGTCACAGAGGGGGATCGAGAAATGTCTTACAGTCTGCATAGGTGTGGGTTCTGTTATCTGGTCCTAACATCTAGCTCTTGGACTTCTCAGTGTTAAAAGCTATTTTCTAGGTACCAGTAACTGTTTACTTCTGATGTAAAGGTATGTGCCACACCAAACAGCGCTCAGTAGGCTGTCGCTGCTGCTAGCAGCCCTGTGAGCAGTGGGACAGGGCTTCATGTGCCAGTGTGAGAAGCAGACTAAATCATTTGTGCTGATACTGTGCTGGTGTGGCTAGATCAAATGGTGTTGCAGTTCAGACATGCCCTGAGGAAAACAAACTCATGAAAGCCACCCTGACTCACCCCTGGCTGTTCTCCTGGTGTTGATTAAGCAGAGTTTATAGCATTGCAAAACCAAGATGATCCAGACAAAAATTATACACCTTGTCTGGCTGCAGTGGGCATAGTTCTGCTGTCGCTGGTATGCGGTATGGTTGGATGTGGGTGGTGGTTGTTTTTTAATTGGGGAAAATTGGGTCTGCTGGACTTGCTGCTTTCTGTCAGGTACGCTACAGGCTACTGGCTGCAGTAGTTTACAGGGCTGGAAACACAACCAGTGTGTGCAAGTTAGTTCTGAGTCACTGGGCCCTAATAACGCTCATACTGGATTTCTCTTCTGTGGATGAAATGGCTGTGTGGTGGCGTGCGTGGGTCTGCCATTCCATGAGAGGTTAGGGGATAAACCATCTCTGGCTTAAGTGCTGTTGGTGAAGGCGTGATGTAATTGCCTCGACTCCGTTGTGGTGAGAATCCAAGGCATTGCCCACAGCCTGTGGGTTCTGACCTAAGGCTGGGTGAGACTGACCTGTGAGGGGGCTTGCACGAAGGAGCTGATGCTGCAGCTGGGTGCAGCAGGGATGGTGAGGAAGAGTCTGTTCAGCATTTGCATGGGTATGTGGCCCTCAGCAGACTGGCACTTACTGAGGCCAGAAGAAACTAGTTAATCCAACACCAGTCAGTGCCTACGCATCAGATGAATGCAGGCACTGCTGTTCTGCACTTGCAGCTGACCCTAGAGCCCTTTGGGACAATATCTGCTGTACCTGAAATTGTGGCATTGAGCCCTGATTCCTACAGCAGTTCCCACATCATAACTGGCTCTGACCTCTACAAAGTCTCTGGTGAGTTCCTGTACTGTTGAAGAGAAGGTAGCAGGAAAGAAAAGGTAATGAACCCAGTTGAAGTAGAGGAACCCAAAACTGCCAACTTTGTTAACAGTAACCTTAAATTTAAAAGGAAAGGCCCACATGACTCCTTAAAATACCATGAATTCAGAAGTGGAAGTAGACAAAAATGTATGGGGAATGTCTGCTGCTTGCCAGAACTGTGGCAAACTACGAAAGTCTTGCAGCTCTTCCTCTCCCATTTTCCTGCCTCTGTTCCAATTTCAGCTTCATTTCTAACACGCCACCTTGCTCTTGCTATTTGAAAGCCACTAAGGAGGAGCAGAAGCTTGTAATAATAATCTTCCCCTTAGATTTACTGAAGTCTTCAATAAATCTAGCTTTACCTGCTTCTTATGAAAAATGCATTTAAAGCTGTATCTGTGTTTTTACCAGCTCAGCGAACAACCAATTAATTACCATGTACTCAACCCTTCTAAACAGACCAGTGTTATGGATGGGTTTGTAGTAATCCATTAGCATTAGAATTAATTTTGCAATTAAGTTACCAGTCCTGGAACTGTTAGTGCATTAGGAAGATGTTGTACATTAAAAATTAACTGACAGAAGTCTGGCACTTTAAAATGTATCCTTTCTGTAAGGTTCTTTACAAAAACTAAAGGTAGCTGAATTACTATCTTGTCATGGATTTGAGAGTCAACACTGATTTAGTATTTGTACTAAATAGTCTTAAATCTCTTCATGCTAAACTGCATAGCTTCCATTACTGGCAAAAATATATATAATTTGCTATGTAAATCTAGGTATATCCTTGATACGAGCTGTGAGTTTGCTGAACTCTGCCTAGTGACTTCAATGTTTGCAAAAACTTGGTTGAGTTATGATTAAAACTTGATATGGACTGTTCTGTCTCAGAACCACCTGATCCTAAGATACCTCAGTATCTTTTCTCATCTCCTCTTAGAAAAAAATTCTTACTCATGGGCATCCTGAAAGCAGGTCAAGTTGAACCCAAGTTTAGCTCTTGTTTGCTTTAGTTCAGTGTAGACAGTCGCATATTCAAAGGCAAGTTGTAAAGAAACGTCTTAAAATAAGCGTATGTGCAGGAGAAGCTTGAGGCACTGAATGCAGGAGGGTCATGTGCCATCACAGAGAGGATACCAACCATAAATGTAATATTGCTGAATATGGTGAAGCTGAACAAGTGCATTATCTTTTTTTTTTTCCACGGCAGGAATTTGAAGATACAGTGAGGACAGCAGAATCTTCCTCAAGAAGTCTGACAATCCAAAATACTGACCATGTCTATTATGGATCACAGCCCCACCACGGGAGTGGTGACTGTCATTGTTATTTTGATTGCTATCGCAGCTCTCGGTGCCTTGATACTGGGCTGTTGGTGTTACTTGCGTCTGCAGAGGATCAGCCAGTCTGAAGATGAGGAAAGCATTGTGGGTGAAGGAGAAACCAAAGAGCCCTTTCTTCTTGTGCAGTATTCTGCTAAAGGACCTTGTGTAGAGAGGAAAGCGAAGCTAACTCCAAATGGCACAGAAGTACATAGCTAACTTGAAGCAATGCCTGTACATGGACTGTGCTTATGTGTGTAACCAGCAGAAGAATCTCTATACTGTGAAGAACTTGGTCATGTGCACACTGCTCATCAGAAAACACCCTGATGAGGCTTAAATAAGCTTTCATTGCAACTGCATGCACTGTGAAGTTGCTCTTTGCGTCAATTGTGTATCCTACTTCTTCTGTGACAGGAGCTGACTCACCTGGCATAAAGTCCATTGCCGGCAATGGACACCCTGAATATCTTTGAGTGAAGAGACTGATAGCATCTTTTTGTTACTTGAATGTTTAGCTGAGCCTATTTTGATGGAGCTACTACTGTAATGTGAACTACTTTACAACTGTGAACTGTAAATAGGCTGCCAGAAGCTTTTTGCTTTGGGCTCCACAGTACATGAGAATAGCGTGGTGCAATTGTATGTAACACAAGAGGACTCCTGACCTACAACCGTAGGTGGAATCCAGACCTTCAAAACCAGATCTGCAGTTAAAACTTGCTTCTGCTATTAAATTCTGAGTGCACGGCCATAGAGCCAGAACTCCAGCAGTTCACTGGACTGGTACAGAATACGTTGAAAAGAAGGTAGAATACCTTGTTTGAAAAGCAGGTATAACCTGACAGTAACATGTTGAGGGAAGAAACACAGGAGCTACAAGAAAGGAAATGGTTTCCTTCAGTTGCAGCTAGGTATAGGCTAAGCTTTTGGCTGCTAGAACTGAGCTCTCCAACCATGTAGCTACTGCAAGGAAACTGCCATTTTGATGGAACTGGGAACTGATGATGGATACTGAACCCTCAGGGATGGTCCAGAAGGTTTCCAGGAGTTTGAAGTGGCAGTAGAGCAGGGTTTTTTCTTCTGTCTGCATGCTGAAACTGCAGAAGCGGTTACTTATTAAAACTTATAAATGTAACTCACCTGACTTTTTTTCCTAGAAGCCCTGTTTGTGTACTTAGCAATTCAGATGTATGTAAACAAAATGTTAGGAGTCTGTTGTAAAAAGGCTTTTTAGTCTAAAGACAAGTGATCAACTACAGAATTCAATTCACGTATCTTGTGGCTTAGCTCTACTACTACAAGATAAAAGTTTCAATCCTACACAAACTAATGTTGATACAGGGAAGCAGGAGTCTTCATACTACCAGCTGGGAAGCACTTTCATGTAAGGATGGGATGTCTCTTTCACTTCCTGCTCTGTGGAGGAGACTGTGCTATGGAAACTGTAAAAAGATGTGTTAAATACTTGGAGAGAAGGGACAGCACTAAGCCACCAAGGCCAGCTTGCCTACTCTCACCCTGTTGGGTAGGCACATATGCTTTGAAGCCTGGTTCACTTAACTCTAGTCCCTAAACTCGTACTTTATACGTAGCTTCCTTGTGCCTAATCTGGGTTTTAAACACTTAATTGCCTAGGACAAAAAAGTTCACTGAAATATGCTACAAATAATGAAATCCAAATTCCAGCTCCCTTCAGAAGTCACTTTTGGTTCTTGTCCCTGTATGTATGGCATAACTCAGTTAACATGTGCCTTGCGAGCTTACTTGAGAATTGTGTAACTGGATATAGGACAACAATGGCCTACTCAGTAAGGTCATACCCCTTTCTTCTAGAATAAGATGTTGTCTTGCATTTTTAGTGCTGCATTTGGCTTCTAATTTCTTAATCGAAGGCTCAAATTTGAAGCAAAAACTAATACTGACAGTAGTGAAAAGCTCCTGGAATTACCACTAGAGTATACTATAGGCTATACTAGAGGGCAGTTCTTGCCCTGGCACATGCTTAATATACTAGTGTCAGGAGACTTACATGTATAGCCAGACCCATATACTTAAGACTGATGTATTCTAGAAATCCTAAAAAGCAAGGAGAAAAAGGGTTAAATCAATAAGATTTTTCTGTAGTTTTGTTTCACTAGATAACAGTTCACACAGTTCTCCTCTTGCAGGTTTCAAGACAGGTGATTGGTGTACAAAAGTGATATAAAGTGCTGAAGTTCTTGAATAGAGTAGCTACAGCAAGATGACTTTGTCCATTCAAGTTTACTGATTATACAGATAAAGTATCTCCATTTTAATTCTGCAAACAATGCAGTGTAAAGGGCAATTTTCAGGAATTAAAGGAAAATTATAAATCAGTGGTCTAATTTTTTTTCCTTCTAGCAGCTGTTAGAGAAAGCTGGTGAAAAATAACTGGTCCTTAGTCAGATGCTTTACACTGCTGCCCCTGAACATCAGCATCTTTATCAGATAGGTGTTTGTGAGTTAGTGCAATAGTAAAGTGCAGAAAGTTTTCCATACTCTTCTTCTCTTTAGATGTGGGTAGCTAGTAAGTTGTTCAAGTATACAAAAATATTTCATTTGATTTTTCTTTTTCTAGATCATGTGGGGGAAGAAGTCTTTATTTACAATGAATTTCAATAAAATTTGCATAAATACCTACCCAATACTGTATCATCTTTCTTTGTGAAAGAAATCATTCTGTCCTGTTTTTACTACTGTGCTCTGTTTCTACAGTATTGATATTATCAACCCTTTTTTCCTCTGATGTGGCAGTAGCTGTTGAAACCAATACATTGTCATCAGAAAGCTTTTGCTCTGACTGAAGGGCTTCATTACTTTCATCTTTGCTCTGTAGCTTTCCTTCCCTTGATGCTACCAGGATTCTTAGTAAAGTATTCTCCTTAAGGAGGTTTTCTGATGCATCAGCCAATTCTTGAAGCTTTTCAGCCATTTCTAGTAATTCTCGATTCTTCTGATCAAACGTGGCTTGTAACTGCTCACTGTGGAGCTGCAGAGTCTTGTGCTGCTTTTCCAGTATGTGTTTTTGCTGCTGTAGTCGGTGTTCTTCTCTTCTTGCTTCAGAAAGCTGTGCCTCAAGGTGGTCCTGGGCTTGATGCAGAGCACTGATTTCTGATCTTAACTTCTGAATTTCTTTCTCTAAGTGCGAGATGTGTCCTTGCTGTAAAACTGTTTCTTTATGTAAGCATTCTTTGGTACAGGGTGCTGATGAAGAAAGACTTGAGTAATGTAAAATAAATTTAAGAAGATTAGGAAGGTTAACTGAGAAATCTTCTGGAAACTTCACACTTTGTTCCTTCCTAAAAAGGACACATTAATATTAAAACAGGTATGTAAACAATGATAGCTTTATTTAAATATCTGCTGTCCAATTCAAACTTAGTATCTTGGCTAATATAGCAATTAAGAGAAACTTAAACTTGTATAATGAAGGTATAGCACTAATATGTACCCTTTTATGTGCTGTAAGCTTCTCTGCATTGGATTGATATTTGTCTGAGAGCAAGAATTTTAAGAAACAGATTTTGCTCTTAATCCATATTTAAGATATAAATATCTTATCACCTTGAACTGCATATGGCATCATCACTCTGGGACATGGATGATCACAGTGACCTGATATTAATGAATGTTGAAGTTAAACAAAATATCTAAGTCTTCCAAATTCTATACGCATTTTTGGAAGTTAAATCCATCAGTATAAAACTATCTGAAATAACCATTGTGAGCCTCCGTGTTCTCCTGTAAGAAATAGCTCAATATGCTCTACCATTAGAAGGGTACTGCAAGGAGCAGAGAAGTACAGTTTGCTTTTAAACAGTACATGGTCACTTTACTCAGAAAACAGGTGCTCTTGCTGTCAACAAACCGTTCTACCTGTTCCTTACACTATATATATCTGTAATACCAATGAGTTAACCAAGGAAGCAAATCAGCCAGGTATCTGGTTTGTTTGATTTTTGTTGTCTTTTTTGTGTGTGTAGCTCAGCACACTGATCCCAGCACATGAAGAGGCAGGTCCATCACTTTGTGTGACAGCATACACTGTTACTCTTAACCTGACAGGAGGCCAAGATGCTCGTCAAATACCAAGTACCACCAAATTACTTCCTCAGAGCTACAAGCCACTAAAACAACAGACACAACCTCTGGCTGTCAAATATTAAAGCGTTGGCTTTTTTGATCATGTGCATCTTCTGAGTGAATTATACAAGTCATGAAAAAAAGATGTAGGGTACCCCCCCCCCCCCCCCCAAAAAAAAATTTCAAAGCAAGAGAGTCAGATGCAAGTATAACACCTAATGCTTCAGTAAGTTTATCACTGCTGTTCCTGTACAACATGTACCAGGGACAACTCTTTTGTCCCTGTATGTGACATTTTTCTGAATTACTTGGAAAGTGGTATGCACCTGGAATGGGAGTTTTTCTGAGTTACCAACTATAGTAGCCTCAAAAATGCTTTCTGTGAAATCCAACTTATTAGTATATGGGATATAAACATGCTTGTTTATTGAGAACTACTTATTGTATGGAAGATAATTTAATAATTTTAATTAAAGAACTTGGGCCAGATGAGGCTTCTGTTCATCAAAATTAAGCTGTTTTTGGAAGACTAAGCATCATGATTTTTCCTCCCCTGCAGGCTTCTTGTGATCAACCAAGTTACTCTTGTAATTACCATCAGCAGTTTCTCAGCTGACAATCAGTTCACATTCAAATTTAATGATTCATGGCATCTTGGCAAAAAATAGTCTACACTAAGACAAAATTGACTCCTCATACCATGGTAATATTTTACTATGTCATCAGCCATTGTTTACTTATCACAAACACAGTATGTATCAGAAAAGCTAAACGGCTATTTAAAATAAAAACCAAAACAAAATAGTAACAGCATGTGGGGAAGAAAAAGTGAGCAGAACAGGTAATTATGCATTTGCCTTGAGACAATTTTTGCAAAAGGAGCTGCTCTGAAAGCCTTAATATAAAGCTCCTTTGTATCCAAAATAACATACGACTACCCTAGTGCTACTGCTACTACATACACTATCAAGAAATAATTTTCTTTGTTATCTAGATGCAGCAAAATAAAACACACTGGAAAGGAAAAGCAGGGAAGAAAACAATGACTGATGGTAAGGTACCTTTGTGAAAACAATCAGGAAACCAACTGGCCCATTACAGAAACAATCTCACTAAAACTATGAAGTCAGCCCAGAGGTGGGCTAGAAGCGGTTTGTAAAATAGACCAGGACAAAATGAGTATCTGAAAAAAAACAGGAAATACTGGACTATGTTGTAACATGGGGAAGAGGGTAAGTACTAGAGGAAGCTTCACCTACCACAAACTTTTATTGCTCTAAAACCTGCTTTATCTATAATATGTAACATAACAGAAAGGTCTTTCTGGAATGACTTCATACCTGACGCTTACTTTGTCCCCAAGAACGCATGAGCAGTTCCTGAGCCAAAGTCAGAGCTTCTGAGATAACCCACACTGTTCTGTTACCCATAAATCCAAACCCAGCAGGCTGTAACTGACCCCCAGCTGCTACATCTGCTCAGCACAGGGTTGCTCTGGGGGAGACTTCAGAGAGACCAGCCCAACCATGGCATTGCCACCTGCTGAGATGCACAACAAACCCCTCTTCTCTGCAGCAAAGCACTGATGTGAATTCAGAGCCAGAGTACATCATCATGGCACCTGGCACTTTGCTCCTCTGGGCAATGCACAGTTGTCATCACAATAACTGACATGCAAACTCGATCCTTGTTCAAAATTGGGAATGAAAGCCACATCACTCAGTCTCCAGGGAAGTAGAAGTGGTGGGGCTCATCAACTAGAACAGTGGTCTTAAATTCTGCAACACCAATTTAGAATTGCAAAACTTCAGCCAGTTTGAGTGATTTTGCTTTAGGTAAACTGCACAGTATCAACTGTCTTAAGACACTAGGCAAGTCTGAGTATTAATGTGTTTAAAAAATAAAAACACAAACCCAAGGTGAATCAAGTCTAATACACAAGGCATACATGGAACACCAAAAGTATAGCTGAAAAGTTAAACCGAGCACTTATGAACGCTTGTGGCTTTCTTGCATCTAATATTTCCTGTTCCTCAGCCTATAACATGCTGGCTGTATCTGCATTATGTGTTACAGCACTAAGCAGAAATAGGACATGTAAATTTACAAATGGATTTCACAGTTTCTCCCTGCTGCAGCAAGCCTGTAGGATTTAGGACCCCTATATCTCATTCCAAGTCCCACCCCAGTCTTACATGCACTCTCCTGCCCTTCTACACCCCTAACTTTGGAGTTCCCTTTTTCTTCCTGGCTCTTCCTTTGCGCTTTTCTCTACCTCACCCTCCTTTGTCTCATTCTTTGTTCACCCATTCACAAATCAGTTCACTCCCTCCCACACAGCTTTCTTTCATCTTCCCTGAAATTATTCCCAATCCCAGTTGTCTCCTTGAAACTACACTTCCCTGTCCTACACCCTCATTTCTTAGCTCTTTCTCTGAGGACTCTTCAGGCAGCTCATTTCAATTCTTTCCTTTGTATTAACACCCTCTCACAGTTCATCTTGTTCCCATTATCCTAGGCAGGTAGCTGACCCAAGAAGTCCTCTACCCGTCTCTAGCTGATTATAGCATTTCCCCTTCCTCCTATCCCCTTCTTGACAGGATAAAAGTCCCATTTCTCTCACTAGCATGCTCCTTAAGCCTGGTTCCCCTCTTTATTTACCTTGAACAGTTTTCTCCCCCACACTAATTGGGTGTCATAGGGCAGAAACACTGAACAAGCATGTGGAGAGAGTTCCTGCCCCACAGCACCCTTGCCAAAGCAGGCAGGAGCAGCATCAGCTGGGTGAACCCGACGTTATCACCAGGGAGAGCCCCAGGCTAGGAAGAACAAGCTCCTTTGCTCTGGTGGTTGACACACACTGACTGGGTGGCACCCGCAGCCAACAGACTCTCGAATATTCTCTAGTATTGAATCTCTGTGGACTTCATTATATTAACAATCTCCACTGAACACTTGCACATTCACATTTTAATGGCTTTCACTTGGTTAAATGTAGATGGGTTTTCATAGGTATCGTAAAAAAGCCTATGTTCCACATAAAGACTAACTACTGCCAAAGTACACCGAAAGATTTTATGAAATAGTTGTTGGAAGATTATAGCTCATTTTTTTTCCTCCCGAGAAACAATTAAACCACTTTGGCTGAAGTTTTCTCAAAATGCATTCAACCTGAGGCAGGTACTTGGGATGTAGTATTTCGGGTTATAAAAGAGACCCAGCTTTATGATTCTCAGAAAGGCCCTCTAACAACAAGTGCAAGGCTACGTTACTAATGGGTGATGGTAGCAGCAGTACCAAGGAATTTCAGTGTCACCACGGAATAACTATTGCAAACAACTAGAAATCGAAAACTGATCAAACCAAAGCAGACCAAGTTCTTCAACAAGATTTATACTAACATATAGGGGCAGTTTTTAGCCTTATGCTATTCCTCCAAACAAAAAAACTCTTAGAAGAAGCATTGTTTATATATTTACTCTCACTTCAAAATACAATTTTGAGGAAAACTAACAAAACAATTCTCCCAACTCTCATTTAAAAACAGGAAGGTAGATGTGAAAAACATCATGGAACACAAAAGAGTAAGTTCTCCTTGTGTATGAGAAGGCAAATGACTCATCTGTTTGAAGTTTTTATCACCATAGTGCTTCTGAGACATTTTCAGTAATAAGTTCATATAATGATGATACATCAAAGTAGTAGTTGACCAATTTGTTAGAATAGTAATAGGATGGGACAATTTAATCATAATAGGAAGAAAATTATTTAACCTATTAGTCCTAATGGTCAGTAAGTAGAACATCTCAATAAAAAACCTGAAACAGGTTTCCCTGTTTGACTGGTCACATGCAACATCCCAATCTTCCAGGAAGCTTTATTAAACTTCAAGAACGTTTTCATATTAAGTGCATTTTCTTACTGCTTCATGCTTCTGCTTCTTCAACTACCCTTCTCACTCCGTCCCAGATTTTCTTTCTACTTAATTATAACATTAACACTTTTATTTTTTTATTTTTTGCTTCACATTCTGTTATGGCAAACAGCGATGTCACCAGACAAGACCAATGACATCACAGAAGGAGGAGAAAAAGAATATTCTATTATATGATTTTTTCAGGAATTAAAACTCCTTTTACTTATTGTATATTTTATATAATGAAATTCCTTTTCATTAGAAAAACTTCATTAGAAGTTTTCATTAGAAGTTTTCATTAGACAGAAGTGAAACTTCTTTCACTATAAAAGGGAACATCATGAAATAGCTGACAAATGAAATAAACAGAATAATTTAACCCTTGATGTTACTAAGTCAGCACAAGGTAAAAGCTATCTCTAGATGCAGTGTTCTTTAGAACAGTGAGAGAAACACAACCTGAAAGAACTTTAGTTTGATTAGTGAACGCTCTGAAGTCCCTCTGATTATATTACATTATACCACAGATGAGTGAGGGAGAAATAAAAGCTAACAGATTAAGACCGCTGTAGTATTTCCAAAGGATGCATAAGCCCTCCCTTACTGTTCAGATTCTCTTATGTCATTGCTACATAAAAATTATTTATATAATATATTAACACTTTATCCCATCTCATTCTGTAATATAAATATTGTTCATTTTTATTCTCTTAGAAGAGGTTAAGCTTGGGCTGGATTACGTATTCTCTACCTGCACTTATTTTGTTTTCTTCTTCATTAAAAACACAGCAAGCAAATTCTTGCATTTTACTGCAAGAACTCATATTATCCTTTGAGATATCTATTAGTGTATCTGATTTGAAGAGATTAGATAAAAGTTGCACTAGACATAAGTTGCACCACCATCTACATCATTTCTCTCTTTTTCATCCCCTCCAGTAACCACTCATGATCCACCTGGATCATGCCAAAATAATAACAATTATTAAAACCAAATAAGAAAAGTAAAGAACCATTATGCTGCTGTTCATAAAGACTTGCAAACAAATAAATAATGACCTTCAGAGAGAGCATTCACTGTCTGTATACCATCAGCTATCCATGTCTTCTTTTGCTTTTTAATTATTAGAATATACATAAAGAATACATATATGGAAATGAATTACTATTTTTTTTCTCTGCTTAAACTTACAATAAGATAGTTATTATCACTTTGTAAAATGAAAGTACAAAACCCATAACGAAAAGAATTACATTACCTGTGATGAGGAAAAAACAAAATAGTTGGGAGACGGTCCGTCATAAATTCCCATGGAAGATCATTTCGAGTGATATCAATTCTGTTAAGAAACGATACACTGATGAAACAGGCAGACGAACAATCTTTTTTTCCTAAAACACCATTTTGGGGATTACAAAGAGGGAAATGCAAGTAGCTGTGAAAGTAAGTTTGAATGTGTTATGTTGAAAATATGTTGCACTAATGAGTCAGCAAAATTATTTGCCAATATACAAGATGATAAATCTCAGGTTAACAAATATCTACTAATTTTTGCCAGAAAAATATGTATAGTATTCCAACTGCTCTCTTGGCAATTAAAGTACACAATCACTCTCTATGTATACACCTTCCTTCTATGAAACAGGCAGACCTGCCTACGAACTTCAACGTGCTACTGAATTTTTTCTTATTCAGTAATTTGTTCCTCAGTACAACTCCACAAATGTTTTCCTTAAGTAACTAGTTTGGGGAATAAATTACTTTGCTTCTTCCAAGGACAAATACATTCTAAATTCTTCTAAAGCTCTACGTAGCAAGGAAAACAAGATTTTGTGAATGAAGCACTTGTTCAACTGCTTGTTATGTGTTTTTTCTTCTCTGCTTTTTTAGGTTTCCCTTGATTATAAATAGAATTCTTATTACAACAATTTTATTATTAAAAAAAACAAAACAAAACAAACAAAAAAAAACAGACAATCACATAAGTAACACTACAACAAAAATAGTGGACCAAACAACAGAACTTCCAAGTCAACAAAGAATGGGTGCATGTTTGAGAGTAGCATTATGTCTATGGGAACAAAGCAGCAATTATAAACAGGTAATAATTCCAGGTTTTTAACTAATTTTTCCCAATATATCTCATGCTGCCACCTGAAGTAAATTCAGTCAGAATAAAACAAGAAGGATGCAATCGGAGCAGAGATTGTAGGTATTGATGTATTATCAAATACATGACTAAGAATGTTTAAGTTGTACTGTAACATCAAAAGCCCTGGAAACGCTAAATAAAATCACGTAATATGTATCAATTATAAACATATACAAGTATATATAAAATACAGTTTTAAGCATGTGCATATATATATATATATATATATATATATATATATCAATTTCTCAAATACAGTACTACAGGATATAATTCTTTGCTACAAATAATCAGAAAGGTGAAAATGATTTTCTGCTGCTGTTTTACTGATTTACTTCCCAAAATTAGGGCACTTCATGAATAATCTCACTGATTAAAAATTCATTTTAACTGAACTGCAGAAATACCACAGTGAGATTGAAAACTACCAAATTTATACAGAGGAAAACCAAATGATGCATTCAAAGAAAAATGAAACATAACATTTACATCAAGTATTGCAAGAGTGTAGAGAGAAAAATGTAATTATTTTCTAGGCCAATGACCTCAATGAACTTGCATTATTGTAGAGAGATTAAATTAGAGTCTTTTTTACCTTGCCACAGTGAAATTATCTGGAGGCAGAAGCCGAGCAAGTTGAATAAAGATATGATTAAGAGAAGCACAGAATCCACACCACTGTGCATAATAGAGCAGCAAGACATTCTGGAAAATGAAATGGAGAAGAGTTTGATTACCTATTGTGGTTAATCTGTGGTAAAGAAGGACTAGTATTCACAACATTTAAATTCACTGGAACTCTTAAAACGTGAAAGGAAACTATATCTTAACGTTGACACACATCATAACCTATTTTCTGATGCCTTCTGTCTCCCAGGTTAACACAGACTTTCTTGGGGAATTCTCTTTCCATAAGGAAACAGAGAAAATACAGAGAATTATTTATTTCCCTTTAAATGACAATGCATCGAACTTTCTTACAATTCTCATGATTCTTCTGCAACCTTAAATTCTTATGTATCTTACAGCAACTGTACACTTTGTGGGGCTTTGGGGGAGAGAGGTGTAGGTGCCTAGCTAGCAAAGCAGGCATTAGGGTTGCTGGCAGCCAATTACTGCAGATGTATACATTTGCTGCAGTCCTCACACCCAAGGGATACTAATCCTGACCATCACATCTTTAAAGAAATCAGAGTAAATTAATTACTCTTCAACAAGACATCTTACATAAAACAATTTCATGGAATGCGATTGGAAAATTTTTTTTTTTTTTGCTGTGTGTTTTCAAATAACACTTCAGTTTTTAACACCGTTTCTTTTTTTTCCATTATGTCTGCTTTGCAATTGTTTAAATTTTTAAGTAAGTTTAAAAAACCTGTGATACATAGGAAAAAAAAAAAAAAAGTAGTATATTTATTTCCTTTCAGGTACGAAACCCAGAAATCAGAATGTTCCTTAGTGTTATCTCAAACCTGAATAAAGGAAACGGGAGTGGGGGAATCGAGTCAAGGACAAAGCACAGTTATAAAAAAGAGAAAGAAAAAAGAATGAGTCCCCTTCCTCAAAACTGTGAGCAACGATTTGCAAGGAATTCTTTCAGCAATGAGGTGTACCTTTTCACTTGAAAGCACAATATCATGAAAGGTGCTGGTAGTCACTTCAGTGATTACATGCTGTACGTGAAAATGGACTGAAGCGTCATCAACAAGATGCCTTTTCAAGGGGCTATAGAGAACGCTGAAGTTTTTTATGAAGTTCTCTGAAATGAAATTGATACATAAAGTTATTTCACAATTTTAGCAGTTTTTACTTTTGTGTTTTCTCTCAAATTATTCTGAATTCCAATTTAAAGTTGGTTTCAAGTCACCATTTGAGTTTAATAAGAACTCAAGTAACCACCACTGATGTGAAAACAATATAAAACTTCACTTTTTTTGTTTGCTCATTTCAGTCTTTTCATTTGCAATGCAGCTTCTTTAATCTTTAACTTTAATCTCACTTCTACTCCTGTTCAATGTACTATAATAACAATAATAATCTTTGCCTTCTAGTCTAACTATACACCTGGTCAGTCATAAACAGTATCCTCTCGCTATCTTTCATTTTATCTATACTTCATAAAAGTATTTGGTCCTCATATTAAAGGTTCTATTTAATTCCACACTTGTTTGCATTTACCATTTTTAATTACTTTCCCTATAATTCTTTTGCTTTAGACCAAAGACTGTGCTATTCCCATGCCAGTATGACTGGCCACCTTCTGTTCACCAGTGGCTGTCTTCATTCAACTTCCTCTTTAATAACAAGATATTCAACAGTAGTTGGTCTGTGCTAAAAATTTACAAGCTCCAAAACTACCTTCAGATATACCACTTGGAGCCTAGACCATGTTCTCTAAATCTCTGCAAGATACCACCTATATAAACATTTTCAATTTAGATAAATATTATCCTACGCACAGTAAAATAAGAATATTCAATAATCAAGCAAAAGATGCATCAAATACACTAAAAATAATTATTTTATCAAATAGAAATGTCTTATGCTGGTATTCCCAGTCCAAAAACTCAGACCAAGTAAAAACAGCACCTTTGTACATACATACAAAACACCAGATCATCATATTTATCTCTGAAATATAAAAGTAAATCTAATGCTCTTGGTATTTACTATTCAGCATTAATGAAACTCTCACCCCAGACCAAAATACAGCTTTCATACTTCCAGATCACCGGATTTTGAATGTGTATGCATGATTAAATAATAACTGAACAGACAGGACTAATTAAAAGACATGAAGACTCCTGAATTTTTAGAAACCATTTATAAAACCTGAAATCCGTATTTGTGTAAACACAAAATTTGTGTGTAAACTGGTGCTTACTGAAATACAGTAAAATAAAAAAATAAATAAAGAAACCACATGAATCCTTGACAAAATATTTGGGAGAAAAAAGTTTCTGGATGTTCAAATAACTCAGAAGAGAGATCTACTGAGTGCTACTCAGCAGACCAACCCTTGTCATGCTCAGGAAATCCTGTGAACGGAAAATACTTTGAAAAAAGTACTGGAAGCACAAAGGGAAGCAAATTTATTATCTCCTCACCCAAATCTTAATTTCTCCTAAGCATCCATTTATGGGCCCCAACTTTTTTTTTCTCCATAATGCTTTTTGGGGCAGGGGGGATGGAAAAAGGATACAGTGCTGGGTGGGAACCTTAAGAACAAATGGCCATGTTCTGATTATGTTGTGCATACTTTTGTTTGAACTTACATATTTATTGGCAAAATACAAATGTAATTTAATGCTGTAAGAATTATACTGATGAACTCTCTTGAACAGTTTAATACTATGTTCACCTGAATTTATTTCCATGTTTACTTGCACTTCTAAAATTAAAAAGCCCTGAATTTTTTAAAAGTTGACTCAGTTTTGCACATCATCATGGCAGGTAAATGTACGTGGTTAGGCACCTTGCATCTTACCCAAGTAATTTGGGAATAAAATCAGAACTGTGAACACGGTCTTTTTTTCCTGAATACAACTGCCTTTTTTTCCCCCCTCCTCCCCAGTTCAGCCAGGAAATAAAGTATTGACAGATTTAAACAAAAGCAATTGATAGCTGTATCTGACGACACACATGCTTTTCAACATACATTTAAAACAATTTCTAAGTCTGAGGACAAGAGGAAGGGCTAGTCTCTGCAGGTAAGTGGGCAGTATCTCATGAAATTCTGGGAAATTTTAGTACATGGAGCAGTTGAACAAAAACCAATATATAAGTGTCTTCTCTAATATCAAATGTGTTAAGATGTACAGTGATTTTTTTTCCACTAGCGCATTAGTTTAGATTTTACTGATTCCTTCAATGTATCGGGCAGTCAAGAGTCACACATTTCAATGTTCACTTCACTTAAAGCAGGTTACTTTTGGTAAGTGAAATTTGGTTCTTATACCATCTAGAAATACATACTACTGCTCAGTCAACTACTAAATAGATTAGAATAGAATAAGTAAAGGTTAACAATGTTGACTATAGTCTCACTTCATAAGCAGTCATTTTCAGAATGGCATTAAGTCTTCCACTCATGAGCTTAGTTGCAAACTTGTTTTTCTTATTTCAAGCGTTTGTATAATAGATACCATACCCAGGGTAGATCCAATAAGAGACTGATTTTGATCCAGGACATAGTGCACTTCTTCTTTCAAGTCAACAATGGCAGCAAATTCCTTAAGATGAGTAGATCTCGATGCTCCTAGTCTCTCTGCATATATCCAAAAAAGATTTGAATCCAGCAGATAGAGATTCAAGGTTTTGTTGGTCCTGCAGCTCAGACCAGTAATGTTAGTGCCACTAATATGAAGGTCAGGAATAAAACAATTCCTATCCTCAATGTGAGGAATAGAATTCTGGATGTCATCTTTACCTTTCTTCCCATGGGAAGAAAACGCTACTTTAGGGGTCTGAAAGATGGTCTTCTCAGAACTAATGAAACTTAAAAAATGCCTATTTACTGTCCTGCAACATGCAGTGTAATAGTTAAAGGGACTGTAGAAACTTAAGAAATTGCTGCATTCTATGGTATTTGATATAACTTGAAAAAAGGTATGCTCCTGGAGGTAGAAAGAGTCCAAAGCTGCTTCTATCTCAAAAAAGTTACAGTGTGGCACGTTGACTGTATTTGGTTTGACACCAAGGGTCTGGTTAATGCAAAGCTCACAGACATTGTGAGTTCTTGAGATCGAATGCCACTGTGGAAGCACCACTGTGTTACAGCACGGGTACGTGGTTATGGAGAACGTTTCTGCCGATTTCGTATGTGCATCTGGAACAGAGGAATCAAAAGCTGGTGAATCACTGTCCCCCACGTGCTGGGGACCTGGTTCAGCCTCTTGGCTTTTGTTACAGTTGTGGTATTCCAAGGCCACTTTGGTAATCTACATGGGGAAAAAAGAAAAAAAAAAACAAAAAGCAAGATTAACTGCACATAGTTCACTCAAATGCGGTTATCTGTTATAGGTTTAACAACGTATTATGCATTTTTTAAATAGAATTTCAGAAACAAAATTGATTATACTCTTCTCAGGCCTTCTTACAAAACAATTACAGGAGGCTTTGACTTGATAACAAAGTTAGGTGTTCAGTATGTAAGAATTAAATGTACAGAACTACAAAAATCCAATTTAAAATATTTTCAGTCCATGACATTGATCTCAAGGTGTCTTTATATCATATTTATCACAGTTCTGTAATGCTACATTTTAAGGTTAAATCCCACCACTCGAAGCATTAATTGGTACAGGTTCCTGAATTTCCCTTTTTTTCCAGTATGAGGAGAAATTTATTTATTTTAAAGCAATCCCATGTGAAAAGAATATAAAGATTCTTCCTGGTATAGGCAGCGCACAAGTTTGGTAACTATCACTGCCAGAGTTGAAGCAATGTTGGTATTGACCCAGCCACAACATACAGTTGTAACTCTCCAGGTGTGCTTTGCACACAGTAACATGCAACTTATCGGTGGGGCGAAGCCTGCCATTCAGTGCAAGTGTTCCTGTGCTGCATCATTTTCTTTTTTATAACCAAGGGGGAACGGGCAGCAAAAAGGCACTCATATAGACCAAAGAAAGAATTTTCCTCTCTAGGAGATAAACAACAGAACATACAAGAAGGGAAAAAGGAGCAAGTTTTCTCTCACCCTCATCTATCATATTAAATATAATCCAAATACAGAACATGCACACACTGCGCACACAAGAACATTTTGATAGGAAACCTATTTATCAAACGCGTGTTGGTTACCTCCAGGAGGGCTGCTTTGTAACACGATCATCAGTATTAACATGTAGACTTCAGCAACAGTTTCTGTTAGTCTTTAGGAACTCACTGTCAGGTATTTTTGTCCTGAAAGCATATACTTGACCCCTCATACTAAAATCTAGCCTGGAGATTTTGACTACCTATACAGAGAAACTTGAGCAGTGATTATGAACAGAAAAACTGATTTGTAATAGGAAATCCCATTTCAGTGAGCTATTACCAGAAAAAAAAATTTGCTCTGAGAGTGTTCAACATGCAACTTGACAGCCTTGTTCTGTGAGACTGCCTTACAGTCAAGTGGTTTCAAAGCTTGATGAAACTCACTCCTGACGGTTACAATAAACATCTCTTCCTACAGTTAAAATAAAAAAAAAAAAAGTTCAATAATATCTCTCTATTGAAGTGAAGCAATACAACATGAACCAGAATAAACTTTATCTCCTTCCACATGTTGATATAAGTAGATACTCTTTTCAGTAGGACGAAATCTGATACAGAACATCTTATGCTACACGATTTAATCTAAATAAATGCCACCTGTTACTACAATGCTTATGCTGTGACAAGCATCACTGAATTAGGTTTGCCAAAATAAGACAGATTAATATAAGAATAATTGCAGTTCTTTTCCAGTCTTTCCTCAAAGATTTCCTCATACCGTATCTTGTAGCTGACTAGGTTTTATTGTCTATGTCTAGTTTGACTAGATGTTGTACCACAAGTGATTTTCTTTTTTCTCCTCATTGCTTCAGACACTGCAATATTAATAAGGTCTCCTTGTGGAAACCACACATTCCAGAACAGAGGTGCTCTGTACCCTAGTCAGCGTTGCCTCCAAACCTTTGCCCCACTTTTCATCTTCCACAAATGCTTGTTTCTTACTGCTATGCAATCACCAATGTGATGTGCAGCTGTGTGACATACT
Source organism: Cygnus atratus (assembly GCF_013377495.2). Taxonomy (NCBI): domain Eukaryota; kingdom Metazoa; phylum Chordata; class Aves; order Anseriformes; family Anatidae; genus Cygnus; species Cygnus atratus. The sequence goes on from NC_066376.1 coordinate 17,713,738, forward strand.
AAATGGGACAATGGGTTCCAGCTGAAAAATAACCCAGGGGGAAAAAAATTCAGGCAAGTTAGTTTCCATAACTGCATAGCTACATAGCTACACAAACTCCTGTCCTGTACAGTTCAAAAATGGGAATAATGGCAGAGAAAGAAAACTAGAAGGAAACTAAAGAACACACACAGGATATAAAAACCATATTAGCTCTGACTATTTTCTCAGTTGGGCAGTTGGGCTAGATTTCAAATAATAGTGTCTGGTTTAATTAAAGGACTGTATTTCCCTATGTAATCACCTTTAGGGAAAAAAGAAGATGAGGAGAAATAGAATGGGGTGGACAAAACACAAGTTCTGCAACACTCAAAAACATTCTCTGTCTTTATTTGAATTAAGTCAGCTTCACCAGAAGACCAAAGATCTGCCCGTTTCTCACAGCACTCACTCAAAACGAAAAAAGTTAAGTCCTTGTTCTCAACAACTGTTGACAGGAGACAAAGGCATACTGTGTGGGGTGCAAACTAACATGCAGAATTCATCATAAAATGGATTAAGAAAATGTGTTTTTAAAGAAAATTGAATACTTGGAGCAGTGAAATAAAATCCCTTACCTGTCACCCAGAAAGAGGATTTTTGGACACTGAAATACCCATAACAGGAATGTCACAGGCAGCTTGTACTACTAATGCTTATTGCTCTGCTTCACGTGCCTTTTTAAAATGCTGGCAAGTAGCAGTCTCAAGAGTTAGTCCATTTGGACGAGGGAAAAGCTCTCTGTCTAAATGCATGCCATGAGGAAGAACTGACAGGCAGCAGATACTTCGCTAGCCCACCTCTCCTTTAGAAGCAGTTAGGCAAGAGTCTTTGGGACCTACTGTGGAGCAATTTGACCGATTGCTACTACACGAACAAAAGAGCAAAACCAAAAAAAAAAAAAAAAAAAAGATGAAAGAATCTGAGTTAATTTGAGCCACACAAAGGAGAGAAATCTGAATGGGAAGTATTCTCTACCAATTCCAGAAAACATCTCTAATTAAAAGTAAAGTGATTTCTAGTACCAGATGTCCAAATATAATTTTATTACTATGACGATCAGCTTTGAACCTTGAACCGGCACTATGCTACATAAATGATCCTATTACTGTTACTTGACACAGCAAGAAACAGGCCTATCATCCTTAACAGAGCAGATTAACAAAGGATATAAATATGAAGTTTAATATAGAGAAAAAGTATACAGATTTCCAACCCCTCATTATACCAAGAGCTAATTCAGGATTTATAGGCTCATGTTCCTATCTAACATCCTCTATGTTCACAGAAGGCAATTTCCATTTCTCAGAAACATCAAATGTATACAGTTATGAAACACGTATGCCTCAAATCACTGATTTTTCTCTCCGTAACAGTTCAGCTCTGTATCTTTTTATATTAAAGTCCAAGAAGACCTGAACAGAAAATTTAAAGTAATTCAAGATATGTCATATCCAATCTGTACCACAACGCACAACATAAAAATAGTTCTTGTCAACAAGTCTGAGCACAGTTTACCCCAACAGCACTGCTCCCATGCTGGGTACTGTACTGTAGCAGGGCAATTTGTCTCAGAATCCTGCCTAGAGTTCTCAAGTTCTAGCATTTTTTGAAGTTAAAAACTGAAGTTATTTCACTTACTTCATCTAAGAGAGGATGAATTTCTGCTAAGGGATTGTAAGGTATAAATATGAGCAGTGCTGGTCCTTTCTTCAGCTCATTGTTTAGAAGAAGACTTTTTCCACCATGAGGTCTCAGCCAGCGTATGAGCATCTCTCGATTTTCTAGAGCCCACTTGCAAATATTCTCAGCTGTATAGTTCATGTCATCATTTGGATAGACCTTGAAAAGGGAAAAAATAATTATTTGTTTTCACTTACTAAAACATTGTTTACTAATGAATGCAGTTCTCAAATATAGCATGCTTTATTACTGTATTGCCTAAAACACTCTTTTTCAATTTAATGACACTATTCAGCATGCTTCAGCATTTCATACATCCTTTCCCTTGTGGTAATCTTTCCAATTTCTCACAGATAGACACACAATCTTTTAGGCAATGAGACTTCTACCAGGCAAACTCCTTCTTTCACTACAACTTCATAATCTTTACTTTTCTCACTAGTATAAATTCTCTTTATAAAGAGAAAGAGCTCAATCTCTAAGTCACTATCACCACATATCTTGATTTATAGCAAAGACCCCAACATCAAGACTGCATTAAAAATGGATATATCATTTTTTATTACTGAATGTGGTGGAAAATGCGTAAGAAAATTGGATTACGGCTTCTAGGGTCATTTTCATGAATTAAGACAAGCATATCTTAAATCATTTGCAAAGACAACACTATTTTTATGCATTTAACAATAACTTTAGAAAAAAATGTTTTCCATAATCTCAATTGAATAAAATACATATTACAATACTTGTCTTCACATAGTTTCCACTCATATTAGCAGTGTGAATAGACAAGGTTTCTATGCCAAATAGCAATTCTGAAATTATTTGCAGTCTTAGTCCTCACAAAACATGAGACACGTGAGTTTAAAGTTGCAATAAGCTTTCAATTCATTTAAGTAGTTTTTCACATCAGTGTTATGTCATACCTTTCAATCTAAATGCAAGTTTTCACTATACCTTGTATCTCTCCTACAAAATCTCTTCGGTCATATCCTCATTCAAGTAGCTCTCTAACTCCTACCCACTGAAAAAGTAGAAACTTTAGGAAAAAGTCTCCATACAGTCACTTCTAAGGCGTTTGGGCTTTTTAGGTTTTGTTTTGACAGAGAGGATCAACTTGACCTTCCCACGTTATTATAATGTTCCCAATGGTGTCTGGAAACGTAAGTCAACTTATTACAGAATGCCAAATACCTTGTGAATTTAAACTTTGTTAATGAATTATACACACCTTAATAAATTAAAAGCCTGTGTATTACAGTTTTTGAAATATTTCTCAGATAAATACAGATACTACATTTAGATAAGAAAATCATTTTATTCTACCACTTTCCACTTTGTGGAACACCCATTTATTTTACATTTGTCCGTGTGACATCACGATCGTAGTGCAACAAGAGTTTCAATCTCCAGGTGTTGTCTCAGAGTTACTACAACATAAATGTAATACTCACGAGAGATTTGTTGACATGTCTGTGCAAATACACGCTGCCTGAATGCACCAGTGAGATCTCCTCTGCAACATGTTTATCTGTGATCACTCCAAAGCGTATTGTTCCAAGGTAATCTTAAAGGGCAAATTTTCAGTTTTTAAATACAATTATACACACTGAACTTCTCTCCTGAAAGTCTTAGAAGAATACAGATCTTATGTTTAAAATGCAACAACACCATCTCCCTTCAAAACAAAACACAGAAGGATGCTGTGTAAAGGCACAAAAAATCTTACTGAATAGCAACTGCCAGTATTAGTGATGAAGTGAGGCAGAAGAAACACAAGAGCAGGCAATGAGAACAAACATGTTTCTCTTCTGCACTCAAGATACAGAGAACATTAACCTGCAGTGTCCAATTCCTTGATTTGCTTATTAAATACAAAACCTGGTATCACAGATGCATCTTGCTATGTTACAGCATCTCAAAATCCCAATACATATAAACAAAAGGTAAGAATATTAACTGATACATATGATGTATATTATTTGCAGTAAATATGCATCATTTAAACACCTATTTTAATATTTCTAGATTTATAAAAGTGCAGGCAGGGCAGAACGCTTCTCACATTTATATTGTAAAGAACTATCCCAACACAAAAATGGGGAAATTACAAAACAAAATATAGGAGATTAGGCTTTATATCATACACCAAGTCAGTAGCAAAGTAAAAATCAGGAGAATTGTATCAATTTACTTCATTTGCTGACAGAAATATCCTTAAAATGGGCTAATCTTAACTTTGAGAAAGTTGCATCCAGAATTTATGACAAAAGAATTGCTACCGTAAAATTAATGTTCTTAAGATAATATTAAGATAACAAGTATCATAAACTTCTTAAGGAAGTTTGAATTTCTGTGAAATCCCCATTAGAAGAGAAACTAGCAGCTTTCTGCTTATTTTAAATAGTTTTGATGAACAATGTACTGCTGTGTCACTACTGACTCATTCAAGACCATTTATTTTCAAAAATCTGTAAGCAATCAGGGTCTGCAAGTACATTCAGTGAAGTTTAAAAATGGGACTTGAGAAAAGGAAAAGCACATTAAGAATAGTGCACGTTACAATACCACGTTATGACCTGATTAAAGAGCACCACAGTACGTTAAAATTTTTCTTTTTAAGTAGTATTTTGATTTAATGGAATGTGGCTTGGTAATTTACAGAAAACCTCAGAACAGATTCCTCTCTGAGAGCAGTGCATCATGAAGATATTCTTCTGAACACAGACGACAAATTCTCACTAACCTGAGTTGAAAAATAGCACTTAGAAGAGCAAAGTAACCCAGAAACGCATTCAGCTCTCCAGTGTCACGAAAGAATAATAGCTACTAATAAAAGCATATAAAATCTATGCCTGGAATTTACCATCAGCAGAACAAATGTATATTGTATACTTACTGTACAGAGATATTACTAACAGCATGGTGCTGGTGATCAGTAAGTAGATGACAAAAAAAAAATAGAAGTGTTGCTGCCTGTTATCAACTACCCAGATTTTACAAAAGAAACGGTCCACTGCAGTCTCTGATGCATCAAAACCCACAAGTTCATCAGATGGAAATACTCAAAGGCTGGCTAAGCATACTGACACACATGGAAGGCATTATTCCTCCATTATGAATTGCCAGTCCACCATTTGTAGTGGCTTTTAAAACCACTGCTGCAGTGGGGAATTGATTCTCTATAATTTTATTTCAAATAAATGTATTCAGAATAAAAGAGCTGAGTGATCGATATCGGGTTATTAATTAGCTAAATGGGTATAATAAGCCTGTTCCTCACAGCCTTTTAGTCAAGCTCGCATAGTTTTTAGGAGCACCTTACACCTTTGTATAGAAGATTTAGTGCACAATACTGATGTTTTAAGAAACACTTATGATAGCCCAAAATAAAACCTCTAAGAGTTATGAAAACTACACATATTGTATTAAGTGCACTTATTTTCCGTACATATGCAGTCACCCCTCTGAACCTGCCTTTTCAGTTGTTGCACAGGATACTCTTGAATTCAAATTAGTTAAGTGCTAGTCTGATTGTATCGATGCATCTGTTACAGCTACACCTTTAGTTTTCTGAAAAAAGTGTATCTTAACATATCCTTGAATAACAGACTGTCATATACTTTAATTCCACGATGGCCGATCACAAAATATACAATACACCTTTAATATAAGCCGTCTTTGCATAGTAATAAAAGATAGTTTCATAATTAGATCAACACTCAAAAGGGACTAAATTTCAAGTTATAAAATATTGTAAAGAACTACTGAAGTCCATATGCATAAATTGTTCGCAGATGCCTTATATTTTTGAAGATGAAGCTTTTACCTTTCTTTAATGAATGTAAAGCTGACGTAAAGAAGGTTAAATAACCAGGAGGCTGAGGCGAAGCATTGAACTCAAAATATCCTATAACTCCAGGCTGAAAGAATAAAAATTAGAGTTAGCCAATCTGTTTTCAAGTACACACATAAGGGAAATTGCAATTAGTTACCTACAGTAAAACATAACATTATAAAAAGACAACAAAACAATATTTACTGAAGAACAGTCATTTTATGCTGTAAGAAAATCTTAACATCAAAAAATTGTTTGGAAATCAGTTCTAAAGTTGTCGTTCAAATGCTACGTACCACGAGAGAAGGGTTTTATGACTATAGAGGAATGAGTTTCAAGCTGCATATTTGCCATGTTAGCTATTAAAATTCTCTAAAAACAATTAATATTTGCTTTGAAATTAATTTGAGAGTCATAAGAACCATAATCATCATAAAGACTTTTCTCAGAATTGAAATATCAAATATGATTTTTCAAACTATCAAGAACTTAACATTTTAATTATTTACTATGTTGCATGCAATTAGCAATTACATATGAATTTACACTTTTTTTTTTTGAGTGAATACTTGAACTGCTGAGCCAACTTAACATCCTATCATTAAGTTATCAGTCATAGTAAATTCTTTCATTATGTTGTTCACGAGATATAGAGAACAGCTGCACAAAAACAAAGAGACCCATATCCCACCTGCACATCCATAAATAAGAACAGAGCTTCAAATTGCCAGACAATTCAAAATTCTCAGCTCTAAATAGGCCTCATGTCTTTGTCAGGTACCAAGCCTGAATGGCATCCAATTAAATTCAGGAAGAGAATCTAGGAGAAGCTGATGTGGAACAGACAGAAGAATAGACTCCTGCTCCAGAATTTCAAATAAGTTTTGGTTTTAATAGATTATATTCTGCAAAACTTAACACTTATTATCAATCACTTTTTTTTTTTTTTACTCACCACTCAAATTGATCTAATAGACTTTCAGGACTCAATGGGATTTGGTTATTCTGTGTTATTTGTTTCCCAGTTCCACCAGTGCATATAGAGAAAGCATTTGATGCACAGAGCAAGAGCACAGGTATCAACCCGGAACAAACGATTCTAGACTCACTGATCACCCATTTATGTGGCAAAAGCCTTCCCACCTACATATTTTATTTGATATTTTATAAAATGCTTTAATTATTTGTTTATTTAACTTTTACATATAAAAATTTAGTTTTAAAACATGGACATATGTTTTGCCTATTACTGCTATTAGTAATATTATCTTGGGATATTTCACCAATAAAAATGTCTCCCATTCCAACTACTGACCTGTTCTTTCAGGCAGGAATTGTCCTGTCAGAAAGTGAATGTTAAACACACGACCCTTGCTCATAAAGATTCCTTATGAAGTACCCCAAGACAATTAACAACAATAAAAATGAGGTAGAACAATTAGGCAAATTTACCCAATAACAGTTGTCAAGAAGAAAATAAAAATATAAATAAAAGTAGAAAAAATACAGCAATAACGGCATTCATTGTAATTACTTTGTTTTTAAAAAAATCTTTCCTAATATCAAATTAAGTAAAAAAAAAAAAATCTCATAAAAACTTTTAAAGCCTTCAAGTAAACAAAAATAAGGGGGCAGATAACTATTAAAGAGTCATAGCTTCCTATTTCCTAGGACCATTTTTCAATACCATTACTCTAAGAAGCAAACCTATGGCACCACCCAGTGAATGAAAGAGAAGTCAAAATTGACAAAACGTGAAAGGGGCAGATCTAGAAACATTTATAAAACTATTTTAAATGGTGAGGCTCTGATTCTGACTGCTAGCTGCGTTATCCACGGAGGCTTAAGATTTGTAAGCACTGCCTGAAGAATGTGCTGCCACAAGTCATTTTTATAAAACGTTTCTTCAATAAGAAGAAACTATACAGGAAGAATATATGCCTTATGTAGGTAACTCATGCTATGTGCCTAATCAGTAACCTGTTTAACTAATGCCCTTTAAACGATCATCCAACGACAGTGGAATAGTGTCGATACGTTTCAAAATTGAAAACTCATTAATATCATCTCCTAAATGAAGTTCATATATGAGAATACGGAATTATTAATTGTAGTGCAGCCTATTTCTTGATGGGTCTCTGGTTGGATCGTGTCTATTTCAGACTTATGCTGACATGCAATTCCTGCCTCAGCTTATCTGTGAACACAGGAAAGAACACAGGAAGAGGCAATGAAAAATGTCATCTTTGGAGGAACAGAAGAACCCATACTACAAATTCTATACTGTAGAAATGCAAAGAAACAGTTGTATTGACTGCTATTAGATGAATGAACTTGGTAAAAGCTTGTTCATTTCCTAATGATGTTAGTGATATTATGCAGCCAGGACAGAAATCAAATGGTCACCTCATCATTTAACATCAGCACCACACACAAGAGCAAAGTCAAATCCATGTCTGGGTCAGACCCGACATGGTGATTAACGCTCAGGAAGCATTTCTACACACGTGGAGCACAGAAGCAAGCTGACACCAAGCTAAGACACACCAGCTATCTCCCAGAGAGGCAGCCTCTTTCCCTCTCTCTCCCCATGCCAGAAAGTGACATGCTCCCTGGGCACGTTTAATTCTCACAGCTCAGTGAAGCTTTCTGTCCAACTGCAAAAGCAGCAAGGTTTCTTCCTCTGTGCCTCAGAAGGAAGCGGCCATTTCTAGTAGCTGGGATAGTCAGATGAGGAATTAGACGTGCCAGTTTGGATTCAAATGAAGCCACCACATCTCTGCAGCTAATAAAACACAAGGAGTCTGAGTACGTGTTCTAACAGGCACCTGCAATGATGGTAGGAACCTCATATCTTTCTCCTGATGTAACTTAAACCTTCCCATACATTCCACAATTGTAAGCACTTTCCAAATGGGATGTTTTTCCTTTACTCTCAAAAAACAATTTCTAATTTTTATCCAATTTTAATTGTGCACTAGTATCATCCCACAAACAATAAAAAAAACTAATCAACATCAGAAAATGCAGAATCTCAACTTTCAAGTCAACATTTTTCGTAGTGCTTCAGCGCCCTCTTGTGTCATCAACATGTTCATCGCTTGGTTGGGGAACAGACACACCAGAAAAATGACGCCACTTGCTCTTTTTTTTTTTAGCTGGATTGTGTTCATCAACATTTCTTAGAAATAAAAATATGCTAATTAAAAATTTAATACAAGATAAACTGCTAGATTGCAGTATCTCTTGATATGCTTTAACTTACAAAAAATGATGTAAATGTTTAATTTGATACCTTCACAGGCCTTTCTAGTTCAAGCATGTTAACATGCGTAATGGATTTCAGCACCTGACTGAGCGTGGGTAGAGCTCCTGATTTGCCTTGCTAGACCCTTTTTCTGTCAAAAACTGACCACTGGAATTTGAGCACATGATTAAAGCATAAAAAGCTTTACAGATTAAATGGAAAAGGACAATCCCAAGCTTAAAGTCCCAGCTATCAGTAAATTGACAGTCAATAATAAAGTGCCCTTGGAAACAAGATAAGCACAGCAATACGTTAGCATGGAAACACATGCTGAGCAGACCTCCTACTCAACATGACACTTTGCGTATGAATCACTCACCTACTAATAACTTATCAACTTATTGTGTACTCCAAATTCTACATAGTGCTATCCTTGGACAGAAAATATAGGAGACCTTACTACCAGTAGGTCTTAAAAAGCAGATATGGCAGAAGTAGAACGAAACAGCCAAGAACAGGCACTGGTTCAGTGCAGTCAGGATCAGCTTCAAAAGCATCCTTTCTGCACCAGGGCCGGGGCAATCCTGGACATGAGTACAGACTGGGAGAGGAACTCACCGAGAGCAGCCCTGCAGAGAAGGACTTGGGGGTTCTGGTGGATGAAAAGCTCAACATGAGCCAGCAGTGCCTGCTTGCAGCCCAGAAGGGCAACTCCGTCATGGGCTGCATCAACAGAGGAGTGGCCGGCAGGTCAAGGGAGGGGACTGTCCCCCTCTGCTCTGCCCTGGTGAGGTCCCACCTGGAGTCCTGCGACCAGGTTTGGGGCTCCCAGCACAAGCAAGATGTGGGGCTGTTAGAGCAGGTTCAGAGGAGGGCCACAAAGATGATCAAGGGGCTGGAGCACCTCTCCTGGAAAGAGAGGCTGATGGAGCTGGGGCTGTTCAGCCTGAAGAGAAGACTCCAGGGGGACCTCATTGCAGCTTTTCAATACCTAAAAGGGGCTTATGAAAAAAGAGGGAGAGCAACTTACTGCTCGGTCAGATAATGACAGGACAAGGAAGAATGGTTTTAAACTAAAAGAGAGGACAGTTAAATCAGATGGTAGGAAGAAATTCTTCCCTCTGAGGGTGGTGAGGCCCTGACCCAGGCTGCCCAGAGAAGCTGTGGGTGCCCCATCCCTGGAGGTGTTCAAGGCCAGGCTGGATGGGGCCCTCGGCACCTTGATGCAGTGAGAGGTGTCCCTGCCCACGACAGACGGGGGGAACTGGGTGGGTTTTAAGGTCCCTTCCAACCCAACCCATTCTATGATTGACAGAGGTTTTCAAGTGAAAAGCAAATATCCCGAACCTAAGTCTGCAGAACCTATTTTCTAGCAGAACACACGACTGAAGATTAGATACTAATGACAAATCTTTCAGAAACTATTGTGAACTCCAAATTAGCTTTTCAGTGAAGAAATAACAAAGAAGAGATCAAGCAGCAGAGACTGATCAGAATGTCCCAATGATCTACTTCCAGTCCTCTGTCCTTTCCCTTCTGCTGAAAACTAGCCCTTTCTATATACAAAATATCAAACTCAAAGCAAGACAGTAGCCAAGAAAATAGGCTCTCAAAATAGCAATTAGTTCATGTCATGCATGCATTTCCTGTAATCTAGTCAGATTCCTCTGACTTTCTCACTTTTTAAACACAGGAATTACCTCCTGGGTTGTATCTTCTCCTACAAAAGGTATGAAGTTCTTCAACTTGCTTGGAAACCATTAGAAAATATTCACATTTCTAACTGTTTAAAATAATGAAACAAAATGTCTATTTCTGTTTTAAAATATATTTTTCCTTTGTGCCTAGGTTCCTTTTTCCATCCATCTTCCTACACAATTCTCTATTTCTTGGTCTTCTCTGTATCCCAGCTGCTGCTCATTAAGTACTCACTCTTCTCACTGCGCTCAGTGGACTTGCGCTAGCATGTGTCTTGTTGTACTGGGTCTGGCTGGGATGTTAACTTTCCCTGCAGCAGCCCATACAGTGCTGTGCTCTGCACTTGTAGCTAGAGCAGCAGTGGTATCACACCAGCGTTGTGTCTGCTGCTGAGCAGTGCTGGCACAGCATCAGGACTCTTTCTAACCCTCCTAGGGGGTGGGCAAAAAAGTGAGAAAGAAACATCACCAGGGCAGCTGACCTAAACCAACCAAAGGGATATTCCATACCATATGATGTCACACTCAGCAATAAGAGGTGGAAAAAGGAAGAAGAGGGGAGGGGTGGGCTCTTGTTGCGAAAACGTCTGTCCTGCTGAACACTGGCTACATGTGTTGAGGCCCTGCTTCACGGACGTGGTCAAGCATTGCTCACTTGTGGGAAGTAGAGAGTAATTTCTTTCCTCTGCACTTCCACACAGCCTTTACTTGTTTTGTTTTTTCCCTTTCCCCCTCCCTTTTCCCCTTTCCCTTTTTTCCCTTTAGTTAAATAGTTTAATTAACAATAATCCTTCCTTAATAATTATGTTTCCCCTTTAATTAAATTATCCTTATCTCAACCCGTAAGTTGTTCTTTCCTTTACTTCTTCCCCTCCTCTTCTAAGGAGGGGGAGTGAGAGAGCGGTTGTGGTGGAGTTCAGCAGCCTAGCACGTTAAAACCACCACACTTGTTCCCTGAACGGATCTTACAAACACAGCAGGCACCCCATGCACCCTTCCCCCCCTTTGGCTTAACTTTAGAGAGGCAAGACACTGGGTACCGAGGGCCACCAGCTGGGGAATAACCTCAGCCTCAAATGAGTGCAGGGCATCACACCAGCTCAGAAAACTCACAGTTCTTTCAAGGAAAAAGAACAAATAAATACTGAATGTAGAGACTGGGAACTTGGAGCCACAGAATTAAAGCACAGGAAGCAAGGAAGTTTGAACATAGCCTGTAAATACATATAGACATTCAATTGTTAAGCAGTATTTCAGAAAAAAAAAAAAAGGTTTCCCACCATAGATTTCTTATATTTTAGTCTTTTCCAGTGGAAGCGCACATCCTACTATAAAGCAAATTTCAGCTTGCCAGCACTATGCTTATTAGCTGCCCTTTGCAGACTACCAAGAATAATTCAGAGAACACAGCCCCAATTCCCAAAACCCAAGCACGGCTGTTTTCAAAGGAGGTAGAAAACCAGTAACGAAGCTTTAGACTGGCAAACTGAAGCACAGGAAGAACAACAGAACTGCTTGCAATCACAGAAAGCATCGGCAGCAGATGCAGAGACAGAACTCACTACTCCTGACTCCAAGTCCCTGCTGAAACACCGGCAAACGAAACCCATGAGTAGCTCTAGCTGGATGAACTAAACAATAAAGAGCACAGCACCTACCCACGGTAACTGAGTGTACCCCCTTTTGCCATGGCAGCTCTCACCTAACAGCACACATGCACTCCATCCTGCGGCAGAACAGGCATTAACTCAAAGAGGAACTGGGCTTCGTTCCGAAACACTGGAAAGCCCCTTGTGTGCTGGCCACTACTACAGAATCACTTGGTCCTGTAGGTCCTCCATTCTGCCCCAGTAGCTGGGAGTTCAGTAACATTACAATATTTCCCACTGTGCACTACAGGCATGAACGGTTACAAAGGGATTACCAATGGCTCTGATCTAAGTGCATTTTGTCCACTTGGAAGTTATTAACCCACTAGTACTGCTACCCATTGTGACACCTCTGAACACAGAAAAATGAAAATTAATTAAACACAGGGCACCAGTGGATTGAGATCACGAAGTAAGAGCATACAAAGAGGTTAGAAGCCATTATTTTAACTGATTTCACATTTGTTTTTACTTTACAGACTTATCTTATTAGACAGGTTTAATACTCCTTTAAAAATAAAACAATTATTACATATTTCTCAGATGTTTTTCCAACAGACTGCAAGATTTTTTGGGAAAAGAATTCTCCCGTTTTTCTTGTTCATGTGTTTATTTATTTTTTCCTCATGAGGTAACAATTATGATTCTTGCCTCTGTGTACTAAAGTACTGGAAATTAACAGCATCAGTAGATTATGGTAAGCACTTCAGTAGATTATGGTAAGCACTACGCAGGGAGCTAGCGTTATGAATTTGTCATTTCATGTATTTATGATTTCAACAAAATTTACATGGCACTGATTTCAAGATTCTGGAAAGAAACTAGTACTTTGGAGCAGATCAAATTTAATCGTAAAACAAGTCAAATTCTTTCTGAACCACCGCAGTAAAGCTAGAGAAGAGAGACAAGTACCTCATAATTTGAGAGGAAATCTAGTAATTTTGATCGAGACGAGATGTAGAGTAGTGGTGTCATCACCCGGCGAACAAACTTTTCAATATAAACAGCACTCATAGGGCCTTTGTATTCAATTGGTCCAAAACTAGTACCAAAAAAAATAATAAAGCATTAAGACTTAAATTAACAATAGAAAGAGTCCCTGCTGGGAGTGGCAGAGAGGAGTTAAACAAACAGCATGCTCAGCCTCTTGGGAACTGCCCCCAATTATCAGTGGCTTCTGTAATTGATAGAGGAGCTGTGTTACACAACAGTGTTACTGAAGTACAGCTTACAATCCTCAGCTGAAATTGCAGTGACTACCGGTAGGCGTGATGCGTTGGTGGGGACAAAGGGATGAGGACCACTTCTGAGTCCCATTGCAGAAGCTGGTAAAAGCCAGGAATGACTTAGGTAATCATAGACATCTTTCTGCTTTGTCCAAGTAAATACATGTCACTTAAAAATACAGATCTGAAAAAATGCTACTATTTTCACTTTAATTTTTACATCTTTAGACAAGCTCCAACAGTATCAACCTGAAAAGGTGCAAGATCTCTTTACAGAGACATTTACAAGGATCCCTCAGTAAGGTATGGACAAATCCAGTCGCACTGCTGACAGACAGACTGAGCAAGGCTACAGCTTCCCCCAGCCACCCGTGACCAGCCCACACCACATCAGGTGGTCCTAAAACAGGGGGGCCGTGGGGCTATGGCCTCCAGAGCTCCTCCATCACTTTGAAAGCCTACACCTGATTTGCTATCATTAGGTTGGACAAAAGCATCGCAGACTAAAAAGAAATCAAACATAAAAGCACGAGGAATTAGTCCATTCCCACTGAGCAATTTAACGTGATGCCTTTTTTTTTTTTTTAAATATAGTTTATACACATACACACAAGAAAACTTAAACCTGCACTGAGATACTTACGTGCAAATATTTTGGAATGGTCTTCTAAAGCCTGCTAGATTAAGCTATATCCTACGTTGTTTTATTACAAATCTTTGCCTTAATAGCAACATGCACCTCTTCAACACCTCATGTGCACCATACACAATGTCAGACGTTTAACACCTCAGACATGAGGGGCACATTGCCCTCTGGGGGGTTTATGAGGCTATCAGTATGAATTTACTTCTCATTTTGTTGCACCTCTGCTTAGGTATTACCAATCATTTACTGACAGGATCCAGGTGTACCCATCTAACATGTTGTTATTTCAAGATAAAGTTATTTTAACTCAAGGAACGTCCAAATAAGATTCTGGACAAATGTAACTATTTGTTTCTCTGTTGCTAGTAGTGTTTGTTTCTTTGTTTGCTTGTTTTTACAGTTCGAAATATGTTAGTACCAGTCAAAGTCCAGCTGACAAAGATAAGGATTGCTTCTCCTCAATTTGTAAATCCCCAAACCAAAAAAAATCAGCCTCTGTAATGGAAGAGAGCTGCAGTGCAAGACTCGGGTGCACAAGCAAAAATGTGAGAAACTACACAGCATCCAACTCTATTGTACCTAGCATTAGAAAAGCGTTTTCTGCTCCACACACGCACATACAAAAAAAGGGCTAATATATACAAATACTAGAAAAATAAAAGTGAGATTATATAGAATACTATGTGATAGTATCTCAACATTTAGAGAATAAAAAAATGAGTGTGAAATTCAAATTTAGAACACCTTCAGCATACAGTTCCATTTAAACATGCACCTACATTCCACTACCTTCAACAGCCCTTAAATACATACTTGGCTGCTGCTAAACATTGGGACCAGATAATATAATCCACCTACAGAGCAAGCAGAAATCTAAAATAAAAATATAAATCTGAATTTTTTGGAGAGAGAATATCCAGGAGATGTGTGTGCACTACAAATTTTCCTGAACGATGAAGAACTGAGCAGCATGTCATTTAACTGACATTTACAGACCTTCTCAACACCTAAATAGCATGTATAATGAGCTTCACCCAGAATCTCCTCCACTTCAGCTGTTTATTATAACTGTAGATGCAGCACCTTCAAAATGCAACATTTTATAAAATACCTCTGTTTTGCAAAGTACCAATAAAAAAGCCAGACTGTATATATGAAACTCTTACCTCCGGTGGTATAAGTGTATCACGGGAAAATAAAAGAAATGCTTCTGCTTCCTACATTTCCCCTGGTTCCACCAGCAATTAATGGCCACAAACAGCACCTGCAAAGCAGATAAAAATTCACAGCTAGCAAAGTACATTACTGTGACTTTCTTTATCTAGCATGTTTTTTTCCAATCCGTTCCATCTGCTGTTTTTAAATGACTTTTCAAGGCAGTATTCCATATCTGTTCCTCTTAATTCTATCATCCAAGTTTTTTTTTTTCTTTTGTTTTCCAGCTTTTGTTGGTCACTTCTTTGTAATAGCAATCTGTTATGGTCACTTTTATTTCTGGTTTTTAAGCTTCCTAACCTAAATCCTCCAAATTTACTAACTTTGTCATAACCCATACTGATAACTTATTCTGCATAAAGGAGCTCAACAAGTGGAGGTTTCGGACAGCTGTATATGTGTTCAGAGGTAACTGACAGACAGCAATGCAAGGGCTGCAAGGCCTTTTACAATTATTGTTGTCTCCAGTGATAGTGGAACTGGAGGCAAACTCCCTGTAGTTTGTGTCTGAAGGCACACAAATAAATCCAGAAACACTTTTAAGAAGAAGCTTGCAGGGCTCCCCATCCAGGAGCAGAAATAACACAGGTTTTCTCCATTTATTCTAACACTCTGTATGTAAAGATGACTAGCTGAGTTACTCAAAGATATGGACATTCAGGTCTTACTGGTCCCCAAGGGTTGACAGAAATTAGCTCTTTAATCTCTAAACAGAGGCTATCAGGTCACGTTTAAGATTCGCATCTTCTCTAGGGTTACCTGGTCTGACAACCTGCTGGCCACATGCTCTATTTCTTCTCTTGCTGCAACAGACTGCCCACACCACGGCGCATAGAAGAAATACAACGCGATTTCCGAATCCTGACGAAGGTGATCTGCATAGTCTAGTTGTCCCCGGAAAAGATCAATGACTGGAGATCTCGTGGAGAAGAAATTCACGGGAAGCTTCGCTGGCATTGTTACGTCTTTTGCTCGGCTGTGGGAAGGAAGTTAAGAGGGCTCACTGAGACTGTAAAACAGGAGTTTAAAAAAGTGTGCCCAAAGCCCTCACTCACATTAGTTAATGTCATGCGATGACAAAACTTTAAGAATTGATGCAAAATGACTACAACTTCAATTATCTGAGTTAGTTTCAAGAAATACCGTAAAATCTAACGATTACCCTTATCAACAAGCTTCAGAAAGTCACGCTGTCATAACATGCACTAAGTTTATGGGTGTGTTAGCTCACACTCTTATTGCTGGTTGCTACAGATCATAAAATTACCAGGAAGAGTGATTTCTTTGGATTTCTTCCCTGGCCTCATCCTCTTTTAACACTTGTACTTTAGGTAACAGCACCCTGATAAGAGAAGAGACACTGGTCATAAAGTTTTGTGATGTTTGTATGAACAGAGACTATTACTGTGCTTATGCTTTGAAGTATTCTATGCTTCTTTTGTACTGTATTATGAAAAAAATATTTGTTTTACTAATGACTTTTAGCATTATATAAATGTGTATTAGTTTACTTCACTGATGTCAGTGATTAGAGCAGGGACCACAAACTGTTCAGGGCATGTTTCCTCTTCAGCAAAAAGAACCTACCGATAAGTGGTTTAAAGACTACACAATGTAAGATTTTCATAGACCACGTTCCTTAAGAGAAACAAGTTTGACCAAAATACCAAGAGCATAAACCAAGTGCTCAGGGAACTGCTTTCTATCAAACCTAGAATCAGCCATTCCAAAATTCAGCATTTCCAACGTGTTCAGAAGTGTTTAGTGGTATAAACTGCCTTAAACACAAGTGTATCATTGTATTCTTTTTGATATTTTCTTAGTTCTCTTAAACTAGCTATATTTACACTACAGCAAGTTAGATTAAAAACTGGACCACATCACTGTACTGATCAATTTTGCCATAGTTTCTCCTTGACGTTAAGTTTTAGGAAAGATTATGCATTTCTTTGCCTTGTATCACAACAAAAATCTGAACATAAAAATCTTTTTATTTTTACCTCTTTTGATTCTTTCCAGGTTAGAATGTTAGTAACCAATAAATTATTGAGCCCTGAGCACTGTTAAATTCATACGTTAAGCAACCTCTTAGTAACGCTGCTACATTTTCAAATCTTACAATCGTCCTGGTTGGTGCCTGTGTTTTAACAAAACAGATTCACAAAACCAACAGCTCCTCTCTCATTTCCAGGTTATTTAGCACATAATTAAAGCTTAACACTTAGAAGTTTCTAAAAGTTATGGAAGTTCTTAATTCAAACGTAAGAAGCAGTTTTCATATCAAATCCAGAGTTTTTAAAATACAAACTGGTTCCTCATGTACACTATTCATTAATTCCACTACTCACAAACCAATTTGTTTTCACGCAGATGGCCAAAAATCTCATTTGTCCCATGGACTTCTATCTTTGGTCCTTCTTGTCCCCCCCCTAACTAACCCTTCTTCCTCAGCCCTTGGTTTCTTAGGTCCCCTCAAATCAGTTCCCGTTTCCTTCCCATTCCTGCACCCCACTTTTAGCCAAACCGTTCACTTCTTCCCCATACAGAAGCACTACTCCAACTCACCGGCCATGTGCTGAGTAGGCATTGAAAGCCAAACGCAGCCCGTAAGCATTAACCTCACACTGACACCTGCTTCTTAAGAGACATTAAATGAGAATTTCTTCTCTTACACATATTCAGGTTCTCCATTTTTATTACACTGCTTAAAAACCTCTGCTTCCTCTACTGGATTAAACTGGAAGTGGACAATTGGTTCAAGAGTTATGGTGAATGGGCAGACAGATTGACACAGGGTATGACAGCATAAGCTTTAAAAATGAGATAGGAAATTGGCTCTAAAGTAAATATGTAAAATAGGTCAACAGAAGATACACCGTGGCACGAATGAGTCAGGAACTACATGTCTATCCTCAAATAGGAAAAAAAATAAAACCAAACAACCTCTAGTAACTATGAATTTATCAGCAGTCCTGGCTATCAGGGGAGGTCCCAGTTGACTGGCGGCTAGCAAACGTGACGCTCATCTACAAGAGGGGCCGGGAGGTTGACCCGGGAAACTATAGGCCTGTTAGTTTGACCTCAGTGCCAGGGAAGCTCATGGAGCAGATTATCTTGAGTGTCATCACGTGGCACTTGCAGGGCAACCAGGAGATCAGGCCCAGTCAGCACGGGTTTATGAAAGGCAGGTCCTGTCTGATGAACCTGATCTCCTTCTATGACAAAGTGATGCACTTGGTGGATGAGGGAAAGGCTGTGGATGTGGTCTACCTTGACTTCAGTAAGGCTTTTGACACCGTTTCCCACAGCATTCTCCTCAAGAAACTGCCTGCTCATGGCTTGGACTGGTGTATGCTTCGTTGGGTTAGAAACTGGCTGGGTAGCCGGGCCCAAAGAGTCGTGGTGAATGGAGTCAAATCCAGTTGGAGGCTGGTCACTAGTGGAGTCCCCCAGGGCTCAGTACTGGGGCCAGTTCTCTTTAATATCTTTATCGATGATCTGGATGAGGGGATCGCATGCACCCTCAGTAAGTTTGCAGACGACACCAAGTTAGGTGCGTGTGTCGATCTGCTCGAGGGTAGGAAGGCTCTGCAGGAGGATCTGGATAGGCTGGACCGATGGGCTGAGGCCAACTGTATGAGGTTCAACAAGGCCAAGTGCCGGGTCCTGCACCTGGGCCACAACAACCCCAAGCAGAGCTACAGGCTGGGAGATGAGTGGCTGGAAAGCTGCCTGGCAGAGAAGGACCTGGGAGTATTGGTTGATAGTCAGCTGAATATGAGCCAGCAGTGTGCTCAGGTGGCCAAGAAGGCCAACAGCATCCTGGCTTGCATAAGAAGCAGTGTGGCCAGCAGGGCTAGGGAAGTGATTGTCCCCCTCTACTCGGCTCTGGTGAGGCCACACCTCGAGTACTGTGTTCAGTTTTGGGCCCCTCGCTACAAGAAGGACATAGACGTGCTCGAGCGAGTCCAGAGAAGGGCAACGAAGCTGGTGAGGGGTCTGGAGAACAAGTCTTATGAGGAGCGGCTGAGGGAGCTGGGGTTGTTCAGCCTGGAGAAGAGGAGGCTCAGCGGCGACCTTATTGCACTCTACAGGTACCTTAAAGGGGGCTGTAGCGAGGTGGGGGTTGGTCTGTTCTCCCACATGCCTGGTGACAGGACGAGGAGGAATGGGCTAGAGTTGCGCCAGGGGAGGTTTAGGTTGGATATTAGGAAGAACTTCTTTACTGAAAGGCTTGTTAGGCATTGGAATAGGCTGCCCAGGGAAGTGGTTGAGTCACCATCCCTGGAGGTCTTTAAGAGACATTTACATGTAGAGCTTAGTGATATGGTTTAGTGGATGACTTGTTAGTGTTAGGTCAGAGGTTGGACTGGGTGATCTTGGAGGTCTCTTCCAACCTAGATGATTCTGTGAAAAAAAGCACCACACGACAAACAAAGAGCCACCAGCTTCTTACTCTGATTTGCTCAATAGTGCCTCCCTCTGATGTATAGCACAGGCCCTTCACATAGTTTTTACATACAAACTAAGCCTCATTTCAACAGAACAACCTGATAATAACAGAAAGCACACGCAAGCGTGTTTCAGATCAGGCCCCTTGCCTGCCAAGTCCTCTCCGTCGTCAGGCTGCCTCAAAAGATATTTGCATGGTGCCAGAAATAGTTCAGGCTCTACACCGCAGGCTTTCCACAATTACACGTTAGCTCAGGCTGCAGCTGGCTGTTCCTTGAGTGTCTGCAAACCTGCAATACCTTGGTCCCCACAGGCAGATTCCCTTGTAGTAAGGGAATTTTCCCTTCCATACACTTTATTCATGGGTTGTAGAAGTTCCTGCCACTTACAACATGTAACTGTACTTTAGTGCTGAGACTTGATTACAAACTGAACTGATGTGCATTGAGAAATTAAGCATTATAGTCATAGTTAACGTGTACAATAAACCATCCTCCAAATCACACATGGAATTTGTACACTTGAATTTTCTGTTTCTGACAGCAACACAACGCAGAACACTTTCCTGATGCTAGCTTTTCTGTCTGACTACATTATGAAAAGCCAAAACACCGTAACCAAATTTTCTGTGGAGAGTATAGGTCGGTGAGAAGCTCATTCCAGGAGCAACTTGTCAGCTTTCATATACAGCTAGGAATTAAATGAAAGGTACATGCAAGTTTTTGAAGAAAGGGGCACAGGAAGAGAGCAGAAGCATCATGGTAAGTGTCGAGCGCAGGAAAAAAAAACAATAAAAACATATGGAGTATGTTTTAGTAACGGACAGTTGAACAGAGAGGTGATTGAGCGTCCGGTGACTGTGGGTCAGCGGCCATTGGAAGCACGACACTGACCAAAGCCTTAAGGTCCGTCGTGGTTCGGGCAGCCCCATGGGAGGAGCACTGAGAGCAGGCCTCGGCGCTTCTCGGCCACGTTACCTGCGGGCAGGGCCCCTCAGCCAACACACGTCGGCCTCTGCACGGCAGGGAGGCAGGCAGCCCCGTGCCACCTTCCCTGCTCCCAAATCCGGACCCCAAAGCAGCCCCCTTACCCCAGCACAGCGCGCAGCCAAGAGTCACCGTGCCCTAAAATCCCATCCACGGCACCCGGATCCCGATTTAGGGCCCAGAATCGCGTGGCCCAGCCGTGGTACTTCCCGGCACCCCGGGACCGAGCCCTCCTGTTCCCCCCCACGCCCCCCCCGGTGCGGCAGGGGCCGGAGCCCATGGGGCCAGGCCGGTTGCCATGAGGAAGCCCCGTCCGGCAGCAGGCCCAGCGCCCGGCCACCGAGGGGGGAGAGCCCCAGGCCGGGGCCACCAACCCCCACTCGCCATTACCTGCAGGTGACTTTGAGGGCGACGAGGAAGGCGCAGCCCAGCGCGATGGCAGCACCGCACAGCAGCTCGGGCCGCCGCGCCATGCGGGCGGCGCGGGGCCGCGGGCTGGAGACAGCCGCGGGGCCGGGGCCAGGGCCGGGGACGCCGCATAACGACATCGCCCCCGGGCGGGGCGCGACGGGGCGGGGCCGGCCTGCAGGCCACCGGGCCCCGGGAGCGCCCCGCCGCCCGCCCGGTAGCCGGCGAACCCGCCGCCGCCACGTCGTGCCGCCCACGAGCAGGCGCACAGGCGGCTGGGAGGGGCGGGGAGGCTGTGCCTTTCCTCCTCCTCCACCTCAGGGAGCTCTTCCTCTTCCGGGGATTCCCTCCTCCTCTTCAGGGGGCTCGCCTCCTCGTCCTCCTCCTCAGAGGGTCCCTCCGTTCCTGACAGAACCCACGCCCCCTTGGAAGCTGCTCCCCCCGCTCCCCCTCCCCCCCCACGGATTAATTAAAGCGCTCACACCGTCCGTACAGAACAAGGCTTTCATATTTAGTTTTGTCTAGGATAACTTCCAATAATTTACAGATCACTTACATTAAACAAGGAAAGCATAAAATTGAGAAAGCAAGTCAGAAAGGCACACAATACAATCAGGTTTTGTCACAGAAATAACAGTGTCATAGTACTCTATTTCAAGCTCAGTTTATTACAAACAATGCAAAAAATTAGCATCGCAAGAGGTGGTATTTCAAGCACCAAGCTCATTTTGTATGCATACTGTACATTGTATTCAAATGCACCCCAGCCGAGTCTGCAAGGAACAGTTACTACACAAGTTCCCCCATGCTGAGGCTGTTGGTTTAGTATTATTCATTGTGCTTTTAGTTCGTGAAGTGAAAGGGAAATTTCAACATCCAGGCTTGTCACTTGCATGGGTATCACTGAACTTTGGTTCAACACTTTTTACATACACAATATATTGCCAATGACTACATTCAAACTACTGAAGTCATTCTTAAAGCTCTTCTAATTAGATAGGTGAGCTAATAGAGGAGAATAAAAATACTCTTGAGGGAAAGGTAAGGCATGGGGAGTAAAAGAAGGGAGGAGAAACCTCACTTTAGCTATTTTGAATGACTGACTGAAAGAAGCTTCATTTAAAAAAAACAAAACTGAATTAACACAAAATTGAAGCTGGACGTATGATCTGCAGAGAAGCCAAAATGAAACAAATAGGAGCTCCAGTGACCATAAAGCCCAAAGGCTCATTTGTCAGAGCTGATCTCAGCCCGTGGATGGCTTCCATTACCTGTGGTCTGTGGGAAAGGGAATCTCGAGCACCACGCACCTTAGAGCTGAGGTGTTGATCATGCCCAAGTCAAAAGCCTGAAAACATGTCCCAGCACCATGTAGCTCCAAAACGCTCATTTAACTTCACAAGTAAGTTGGCCATTTTTGTTATTTTAATAATGTGATGAGTCCAAAGAGTTGATGCCAATAAAGAAAACTGCAAACAAGCAGCCGGCGATACAGATACCAACTTTCTAAATTTTAGCTATAGGTGCTCAAGCTTTTGCTAATAGGCAAATCATTATTCGTTTTTACAAAATCTCAGTCCTGAGAGGCTACATGCAGAAAACAGCTTTGTGTAAAGTTCTCTTTATTACAGGCAACATTAGTCCATACAATAATACACAATACTGACATACAAGTGTAATCTTTCAAAATCATCATTTAAACAGCAAAGACCAAGAAACAGAATTTTAACTACTTCATTTTCAAAAATTAATACGTTTTTCCTCTCAAGATCCTTTTTCAGTAAATGATATTGAAACATACAAATAGAGAAAAAAATACCCATTCAACATATATTGTAGTTAAATGGTTATTTTGTTTAAAATCTTTAATAAGAAAATCCTTTTTAGCAACCTACATATAGATAAGTAGCAAACTTTGTTTTAAACAAATCCTCTCCATTAAAAGATCTGAAGAATTTTCATTCATCATTTTCTTCTTAGCCTATAACACTCAGTTTTGTAATACCTTGATGCCTTAAAGTTTTTCAACTGAAGGATTGATACTAGGGGGGCTTCCTAGACATTATAACCTCTCTTCCCCCCTTCTATTCCCTAACTTTCTGTCCAACAGGAGGTGAGTAAGCACATAATACTTCAGATTTTTTTTTAATCACCACTCTGTTTCACAAGAGCATAGACAGGTCCACTCAATCCCCCTAAATCTACTATATTTTTGCTGTTCAGGAGGAACAATATATGCCAATAAAAGCAGAAAACCTGCAGCTTTTCTGTCACATGCTTTTGATTATTGTCAAATTCTCTGGTTTATGCTTCCAGCTGGTAACATGTATATGTCATCTCAGTATTAGTTTAAATCTTTAAACAAAAAACTATATTTTCCAAAGTCATTATCACTGGGAGCAATCAAGTGGTCTTTTCTTGCTTTGCTGAGCTTCATTCTTAAAACTTGTCTTCTTTCTTCCCACTCATGGAGTTCAGCATTTCCATGGGCAAATTTACAGTTGTTTCCTTCAGTGCAAGTACCAGCCATATATCTGTTAAGACACATTTCAAATAGTGTTTTTATAACATTATCATGACAACTATTTTATCTAGGTATTTTCCCCAGTCATGTTTCTCAGATACACTAAAACCTTAAGGATACAAACCTAACTAGAAGAGTATTCTACCTTTTAAGTAAGACAGTAGCTGTAAAGTATTTGCAGAGAAGAGTTGACTCTTCTTTCTGCTCTTCATGCTCCTACTTTACTGAGTCATTTAATGCTTGACTAACTGATAATTTGACCTTACCAAATTAAAGATGTCAATATCTTTTAATTAATTTAATTTAATTTTAAATTTAATTTTAAATTTAATTTTAAATTTTTAATTTTAAATTTAATTAATTTTTATTTTATTTAATTAAATTAATTTTAATTAATAATTAAATTAATTTTAATTAATATCTTAACATTTAATCCACTAAGATAAACTACTTTTGTTCAAAAACAATTTCTGTTAAAAAATATTTTCCCTTTGCTAACTAAGTTTGGTTTTGAAGTACTCAGTATGACTTAAGAAATCATTTTATTCTAGTATTTTTCCATTAAGTAGTAAACATACCAGTTCATATTCACTTTATAATGCACAGCTGAGGTCCATTAGCATACAAAACATCAAATACATTTAGTATGTTACTAAAAGTTTAATTAAGGTGGGCATGTAAATTTCCACGCAAAGACCGCCCACACAAAATAACTTGCTTTATATGCTATGCAATTTCTCTAAAGCTCTAAAACATTCAAAATCTTTAACTTGATACTGAATAACAAAGGTCTCTGGACCAGCACAGTGAACTTTTAACTCCAAAATGCAGATTCCCAAGGTTTTAGCCTTCCAAGAAGATTCCAACAGTGGGAAGAACTGCCAACCAGCTTCCCAAAATCTACTGCAGTCAGGTAAAACAGGCTGCATTTAAGAGCAGCAAATGGAGCATCAAAATGTACAACCGAACGCAGGGGAAAAAAAAAAACAGGTCTGTGCCAACAAAATTTCTACTTGCCTTACAGCTCCAGTAACAGTATCCAGCTAGGTACTGTTCTTGTGTTCCACAGGTAATGGAAGGCAGATTCCTAAATAAACTTGTAATAACAACAGTATTTTTTTGACAAAGTTTTGCCCAGCTGCAATTAACTTGTGACCCTTTATTAAGGCCACACAAGCAATTCATTTGGTTCCGCGCTTAGGAAGCTTGTCGCTCCCTGAGTTGTAACAGTGCATGCTAAAATACTGTCCATTACTTACTTTCTTGTTGAAAGATATATGCAAAGCAAGAAATATTAGAACATCTCATGTTAAAACTAGTAACTGCACTGATTATTTACACTATGAACTGTCATTCTTCAGCATTTTTGACATCTTAAAAAAAACACCTACCTATCACAAATGCTAAAATATCCAGTTGGAAAGCGATACTGCCAGCAGTTTTGATCATCCTCAGTGTGGAAAACCTTTTCTTTATGCTTCTCAGAAGAAATGTGACCCTGCCATTGTTTCTCACTATTACAGTTCTTCCCACACATCCAACAGTGAAAATCCACCTGTTTTATAAGGAATTTGAAAACAAAACATTGAAAATATAATAAGCACAGAACTGTTCCTAATACATTTTAAATGTTTTCTTTACGTTGGCCTGCTGTTTAGCTCATCAGATAAACCTACTTAAACAATCATCTTTAGTTTATGAACTTCACTGGCTTTATAGGATTCAGAAGACTGCTCTACAGTCTTAAAGTTTTCATTTAGTGTAGCTAATATCATCTAAAGAAGCACCAAGTAGGGACAACAGTGTGTTACTGACTGGAGGGAAGGGAAACAGGCACTTGAATTTAGAATTACATCTATGATTACTTACTGTAACTTCAGCATAGTCAGTCGGCATGTGAATTTGCTTCCCATTTTCTTTATTTGCCTGAGCAGCTGTATCATCTCCTTTTTCTGGTTTTTGACTTTTTAGCCATATGTCATACAACTGCTCCAAGTCTTGAACTAATGAGAGCAGAAGCTAAAATAAGTAAATTAGCAATTAAGGCAAGAGTTTGAGAATACTAGATAAATGACCGAGTTTGCAAGCTTAATTCAGTTCCCATCTATGGTAAGAAGAAAAAAGGAAGGACACGGTATAGACAGTTACACAGCTTAGAGATAAGAGCCAAGAGCAATATGAATCTCTGGCTACTTACCAAGACCCATTTCTGCCTATCTAGGGGAAAGGAAGATGTTACACGTTTCTGAACAGACACCCAGAGTAAAGATAACAACTATGACACCAGATAACAACTACATCACGGTATATTAATATCTGTATTTCTAAATGCTAATACAAAGTATGCTACAACTTTGGTTGGATTTAGTTTGCTTTCTTGCAGACCATAACAATATCATTTATGTCATGTATTACTTACTGGTTTTGATTACTCCTGCCCTGCAACTCTCTAATGGGATAACAAATCAACAACTGAAAGTGCACAGTCATTCCCAGTAAACACCCAAGGGCAGGAAGGAGGGCCAAGGAGATGAAGGGGAATGCTTCCACAAATAGCTTGCCACCATATGCTAGCCACAGAATCCTTGTGTGTTCACATAGCAATATGGGGCATAAGTGCTAAACAACATTCTTGATACACAGATCAATATGCTACTTCTAACACTTTAAAAAATATGATACAAACTACTTTATTGCTAAAATACACTGTGGGCCATGAATACATAATATCATTAATTTTATTTATTTTTGAATATCCAACCCGGGTATATTCAAATTAAAAAAGAAGCTCCTGCAAGGCTTACTACAAAAGAGTAAAGTGGATTAAAAACTTTTTGAGGAACAAGAATGAAAAGATTTAGAGC
Organism: Cygnus atratus; assembly: GCF_013377495.2. Lineage (NCBI taxonomy): Eukaryota > Metazoa > Chordata > Aves > Anseriformes > Anatidae > Cygnus > Cygnus atratus. Next base: position 17,740,191 of record NC_066376.1, read on the forward strand.
ATGCCTTTAAATGTTTACTTTTTTTTTTTTTTTTTTTTTAAACTTACTGCTGTTCTCCTTCATATAGGTCCACATCTCTCTTTCCTCGGGACTGTGAGCAAATGAGCAGTTTCCATCATACTGACATTTCTTGCCTGAAGCAATATGATTGCACAACTGGAACATGAATTAAAAAAATACTCCTTATGAATATAATGAGTAAATGAATGATACCAGAAAATGCTTTTTAAGTCTTGGCTAGCATTCTCCCCCCAATCAGACATTTATATCACATGAAAAGTAAAACTGTGTTTGTTCTATAAAAAAAAAAAAAAAACAACTATTACTGTAGTCAGAAAGAGTAAACTGTTTGAAGCAAGTACCATGACTGCTTTTTGCCTCTTACCAAACTACCAGAGCACACAGATGTTTAAACCATTTCTGAAATGCTTACTGTAAATAGTTAGAATTTAGTTAAATCACTTTTTAAAGTGACTAACTGTCACTGATGAGAAAGGACTTCAGTAGCAGAAAAGAAATGATCCCAGATGTTAAGACTGAGCCCTGCAGAAACACTATTAGCACATCCCCACCAGCTCCCATGAGAATTTCTGCAGAACTGATGAAAAAAGCTCAATTACTGGTATTCTCCAGTTACCCCATTTTCTTAACCAACAAGGTTAGTTTTAGGTTAACATACATCAAACTGCAGAGGCACTTGTTTCTTTGCTGGAAGAGGACGAATAGTCATCCACTTCTTACGTTCATTAGACATCACGAGCACCACACGGCGATCTTTGGTCCACCTAGATAAAAATGGATGCATGCAATGAAAAAAAAATATTACTAAGAAAAGACTAAGCGTGTAGACAGAAGTAGAACCAGGAAAGCCACGAATGTTTCTTTGTAAATCTCAAATAGGTGGGGAAAGCTTTAACTGAATTTTGCTGGAAACTCTACCATAACTTATAATTAAAAAAGCAAATTGCCACTGTAGCATTTCTCATTACCAACTATTAACATACTTCAAAGAGATTTACTGTGTTCTGCTCCAATACACTTTTTGAGCTCCTCGTATGACCTCCTTCCTTAGCAGTAACAAAGTTTCCCAAAAGCGGCTTTAAACAGCTGACAAAAAGGCAAAATTTTCACTGTTCTGTCTTACTTACGGGTGTCTTGCCTTTGCACTGCAGTATTTTTTGTTTCTGTCTGGCTCATTAACTTGACCATTTCTCCAGCACTGGCCACAAACAAACTTCATCTTCAAATTAAGTGATCCATATTTCATTTGGTTCCCAAGGATCTTAAGCCAAAAAAATAACAACAACAATAAAAGGTATTTTGTATCTGCAAAGAAATCCACACATAATTATGAATTACCCCTACAATAAAAGTATACAACCTATGTCCTGAAGCAGATATTACACTACATGCCTTGTAATGGTTCAGCTTTAAATTTCAAATCTAGACATTTCTTAAAGAATGCCTTTTTATTTAACTTATTTCTGATTTAAGTATATGTACACCGAAGTTGTGATAATATGAGTATGATGTATAAACTAAACAGATAAAGGTCCTACAGAAAAGACAATCAAGGGCCCTATGGCAGCTGCCTTTGAAATGGCATTTAGGTTTCATGTTTCACCTATGACAGAATAAGAAAAACAAAAAAGCAATTGGTTTGAAGCAAAGCAGGCATTTTCAGCATAATTGCACCAAGAAAAGCTATACTGAAAGATCATTCGGGGAGAGTTAAAAGTAATTTCTGAAATACACTACATTACACACACCTAGAAAAAATTACCAGAGTTGCTACAGAGTTAGTTTCATGGCAAAATGAAAATACCTGTGATCCATGTGTGCTAGCTTCCATGTTCTGCCAATATTTCTTTGATTCTTGAACAATAGCATCATGTGAAATACCTGTAAAGGAAGGTAAAAAGTACTTATGACTATCCTAAAATTGCAGAAATGCCCAAACTAGAGTGATCCTCAAGTCCCAATGTTTTATTTTTTATTTTTACATGTTTTACACACGTTATTTTACGTATATATACATATACACACAAACTCCTAAGAATCTCACAGGGGCCTCCAAAACAGAAATACTGTATATATAATCATATTGAAAAGCGAACACAAATTTTTTTTAAATTACAGATTGCTCAAATAAGTTAAGATACATCTTTGAGTATTTATGTAAACATAATGTACTTATCCACTGAGAATCTATTTAGAAAACCTGGATTTTATTGTAGACCACCAAAAAACTATTCAAATTGCCAGCTGAAAGAAACTAGATTATCCCTGCCTTCTTTAAAAAGATCTTAAACAAGCCTGGTTAACTAGGTCTTGTTTCAGAAAGGCCATTCTTACAACTATTTCAGCTAAGGCTCCCATCGGAGCTACACAGCGTTCTCACGTACTGTAACATTTGCTACCATTCCACACAAATACAGACTGTCATCTGTGTTTGGTTTGAGGGTTGGTAAAATACTTCTGACATAGCATTCCTTTACTTCCCACACCCTACATTCAGAAGAGGACCATCATTCAAAGTGCAGAGACTGAGCTTTAATTGTCTGTGGGGAACCATCAGGACAGCACAAACATCCTTCCAAAAATAAAACACATCCTTCTGTGGCAAATCAAGGGTTTCTTGGAGAACTCTTACTTCAAAATAGAAATTACAGGATAAATATTTGCTGTCCCTGGCTATGTAGCGACAGCAGGTAAGAACAAAAAATTAGTGTTTTACTTTCACACGGAGAGCTCTAAAGGCTCAGCCCAGGAGAGACTGAACAGCAATGATTTGCAAAGAAACAGTCACCTCTTGTCTCTCTCACTTCCTTACTCCAAAAATTTTCAGGTGTGTAAGACATCTTGGGTTAGCACACCAGTACAAGATTCTAGGTAGAAAGCTGAAGCAACGAGGAACCCCTTTTTCAAAGGGAGATTGAAGGACAAATCACAGACATAAAGGAGTAAAACTCCCAGCAACACTGTTGGGATTGACCTATTGCCTTGGATTTGACTTGGATTCAAAAACTGTGCAACATTTCTGGTTTTATTTCAAGAAAAAAAATATCAGATGAAAATGAACTGTTTTGACAGTTTTTATTATTAAAACCTTTCTAATTTTGAAAAGCTCGTAGGCTTACTCAATACGTCGTATTATATTTATACAACTGTTGATTGAATGTTCTGTGTGAAAGATTTCAGCAGATTGAAAGTCAATGCACTGATCCCAAGTTACTTATTTCAGGAGGAAGTGAGACAAGGAAGAAGCAGGATTAAGATTAAGGTGAGCACTTTGCTGAACATACCTGTTTCCTTCTGCATTATCCAGACTTTAAGCTCTACCAGACTGTGAGCATAAAAGCATTTATCCTCTCTTAAGCAGCCATAATGCACCTCATGTCTGCACAGGTCAAGTTGACAACGAATTTGAAAAGGGCGGATTTTGGAATACTTCACCATAGTTTCTCGCAAAATGTGGACAAGGCACCTGTTTCAAGAAGAGTCAGTCTTAGATATGCCTTAAAATTACTTCCGTGTGTGGCAAAACCACATAAAATAACCATTCCTTATCACAGCTTATTCAAGTGCCTTTTTAACACTTCTTACTTGAAATCAGAAAACCAGAGACCTTCCCAAAAGGAAGTAGCACCTAATCATCATTTTTAGGTCGAGTAAACCAACATTACGAATCGGTGCTCTTGTGAAATGCAGAGGTTTCTCTTCTGCAAAACATTACTGAACCCAATCCAACTGGATCATTGGTTTCCATGAGGCAAAGCATACCATGTCTACTTTCAAGTATATAGTCTAATCAAATCACAAAGTACTTACTCTTTTGTAGAGCATCATTAAAGAGTTGATGCACCAAAGCAGAAGCCTTGCTCTTAGAGCTTAGAGTGAAGCAGAGTACGAGCAAAACAATTAAAACGCTCCCACTTGTGATTCCATTATATAAGAAATGAAGTATATTTAATATCATAAACCCATTTAACACTAATACTGCTATAAAATCTTTCTTAGCTTTCAAGTAATAATGAAAGACACTTGTCACACTACTTTTCATCAACTGAAATAGTAAGCCCTAAAACTCTATTTCAGGTAATTAATTTCAGGTAATTAAAGTAAACCTGTTCTTAACTGATTGGGTTAATAACTGATTGGGTTAAAACTAAAGTAAAATAAGCAAAATTGAATAAGAACGAAGAAAGAGCAGACTTATGAAATCCTATATGAATTTAACATCACACACATAATTATAGCAATGCAGTTCACCGGGTAGACGAGCTACTAACAAACTGACAAAGCAGTTGGATTCAAATATGAGGGTGCATACCGCTAATTTTGAATGCATTGATAAAGATATAGCTCACTTCCAATTTAGTTATGTGAAACAATCCTTGTTCAGTAAGTTTGTCTTATCAATACCGTCAAAGCACCACAGTTAATCAGCAAGGAAGAGAAATTAGTAAACAGGTAAAAAATGAAAATCAATATTCAAAAATGCCCTGAAATCTCTGCTTTTAATTTGAAACTTAAAGAGATGGTATTTCAGACATACTTGTTATCTTCAAAGTCATGCATAGCAGGGTGAGAGCAAGAAGATGAATTATCTTTGTTCCTTTTGCTTATTATTCTGGGTTTGTGATCAAAACATTTCTGGAATACAAAAACAAGTAATTACAGAGTATATATTTTATATATTAAAAATATAGCTCACCTTAAATATTTTATCATAGACTTCAACTAGTCTCTACTTTAGTGCTATTCGGATTATTACTGAATATGCATTTCAAAATATACAACTTAGTCACAAACAAAAGCACTTCTTAACAGATAATTATATGATCTATTATAATTTTTATTGTATTATTAGAAATAAAGCAGCACCTCACAAAGAAACATAAATAATCCATGATGTTCTTGAAGAAGTCGGGACACGGTGAAGTTGATCTTTCCATTTCCTCCAAAAAGAGCTTCTCGACTAAAGGCCCCTTTGCGCTCCAGTGTCCATACATCTATCTCCTCTTGGCAATACGCAAACGTGCAGTGACCTGGATATCGGCATTCCTCTTCAGCAGCAACATCTAGAATAACACCACTGAATTTGACACTGCTCTCACATAACTCCTATTATAAGTTCATCTGAAAATCTTTACTATCTCCATTGAAAGCATTAAATAAAGAAGTTATACCTGTTGCAAACAGGTCACTAAACTCTAACAGACAGTAGCAGAACCTCATGCAGAATGACTCGATGAAAATTTAGAGCTCCTCAAAAAGGCTGATGCACACCTCCATCACCTGTCCTCCTCTACTCTAAGGCAACAATGCTGAGAGCCCAGAATACCTCTGCTCAAATACAAACAGATACTTGTTAATTAATACACTAGTCAACTTGCTTACACCATAAGCAGAAGTTCATAATGCAGAAGTCTTAACAAGAATGCTCCGCTGTTGTTGTTTTTAATAGTAAGTGCTCAAAATACACTGTACAGGGCTGCAGGTGGCTGGGTGGTGTACCAAGCCTGCCTAACAGCCAGAGCAGTTTCTTTGCTAACCTACAAGAAGCTGAAAAAGCTGTCCTGCATGTCCCTCCCTGTCCAGAGCACATCTCTGTGAGAATACAACAACTCCTGATGAGAAGGTGGGTGCACCCTGGAAGACCTGCTGCAGTCAAGACAGCGGGATCCACTTTTCTGGACTCTACTCCTCTCTCATGCTGGCTGGCCAAACAGTAACACATACATACACCAAAGCTTTGGGGAAATATTAGAGATCAGAGGGGAACTCCTCCTGTGCCTTTTCTTAGTAATCACTGTATGCATAATTCACATGAAAAAGGCCCAAAGTGATCCAGTAAAATGAAGCAAAAGTAAGAATATCACTTCATACTTCACACTCAGAAGAGAAGTTATTCATAATTAAGGACAGAAGTACATTTCATGTTTTCTAAACAATCTTGTTAATCATCAAAATATGGCTCCCCTCATGGCCTTTGAAAATATAAATAGCCCAGTGAACTTTCTTCCCCACCTCCCATGAACAAGAACAAAAACTCATTCTGTACTTCACTGTGAAAAAGCTAAAAGGCATTACGTTGAGTGTAGGCATTAACATTTTACTGTCTATAACAACACATACCTTTACATATATAATATGGTCCTACATATTGTGTCTTTGTTGGTCTTGGACGTATTTTCTTCCATGATTTATCTTCAGAGTTTTTTATTCTGCCAATTAGAATATCCTTCTTACATTTATGTTCTAAATTGGGATGGTAAGCATAATCCAATAATTTAGGACCTGAAATGATCACAGAGAATTGCTTATATTCACATAAATTGCAGCACACTTGTATCATTTCCACACACAGACCGGCACATACAACCAAAAGCAAAGTACACAAACACACTATATTGAATTCTTGCACCAGCAAGTCTGAAGAACAAAAACTCATTAACAACCACATCGAGCAGAATGAAAAAGATAAATACTTACAAAACGACCAGTCCTGGCAATAAAAAGCACAAGTTATTTGGGGAGGGGGTGCTGTGTTACAACCTTAGAAGTACTATGGGAAGATTTGTACTATGTACAAATTGCTACATTTTTTCAAATTCCTTAGCATATGTTCCCAAAACACTATTTTAAAACTTTAAAGTTTGTTTTAAACTTTTTGTTTAAAACAACAAAAAGTTGCTTATTTACAAGAAGTCAATGCAGATGAACTCCAAGAATGAGCAAATGACCCAATTTAACCTTTATTTATTTGTTTATTTATATTAGAACAGCTACTATGTTCAGACACAAAACACTAGATAAGGAGTATACATGCCAAAAATAAAAATGTCACTCCCAGAGCCTTGTGATTTTGGAAGCAAAAATGTGCCTATGTTTAAACTGTGTTTTTAGGATGATACCCAGGTGAAGATTATATTACTTCTGAAAGAAAGAAATCAGGGAGTAAGTCTGAAGACTAGCAATGCTCACTGAACTCTGCTATTTAAGAGACTACAAAAAACAAGAGAGTGACCCATTTTCCCTTGGGAAGCTGATGGCACAGCACAACTTCACTAGCAGGTAGTATAAGGACGCAATACTTAAAGGCTTTGATAGAGATGCAAAGAACAGAAGAAATATATGTTTTTATATAAAAAGTCAAGATATAAACAAGTATTTCCACCAATATTTTATAGCTCTGTCTTTTAGCAGAGCGTGTTCTGTGGCTTTTCAAATATGACTTGGATTTGACATGGATTTTTCTATTAAAAAGTATTTTAACCTAAAAAAGAAGTTCCTAAAACTGCAATATTCATTCCCCAAATGTCTCAATACAATTCTTTATAAGATCGATTACTATGCTGTACTTTATTATTGACACCTGTAACTTGAAACAAAATGTGTGGGTTTTTGTGGGTTTTTTTTAAGATTAGTCTTAATAAAAGCTATTGCTTCTAGAATACAGCTCCGTTTAACAGCAACAGCTCAGGCCTAGATTAGTTATATTAAAGCCCAGTACAGGTTAAGATCCTTTGAGTCAATACAGTAGAGTTAATTATTACTAAGGTTTGGAAGCCTCATGATTATGATTTAGAATTAGTTTGGAAAAAAAAACAAACAATAAAACAGATGGGATGTGAAGGTTACCAGGTACTTTGAACTGCAGTTCAATTCCCCATGGCCAATCAGAGAGGGTATTGCAAGTTTTTTTTTTTTAGTCTTGAGCAAAGGTGTCATTCTTCACAGTACCCTGGGCATTGGGAGGAAAGTGAATACAGAATGTGAATGACCTTACACAGTAAACCTACAGGTTGGGGAAGGCATGTGATGATTTGTGGTGGTTTTAGGAATCAAGAACCTATTAGGACAAGAAATAAAGACAAGAAGAAAGAAGATAATCGAGTTCTTGAAACATTCTACCAAATCCTTGATAATAAGATCATACAACATCCGCAAAAACAAGTTGGAATTGAACAGTATTGAGAAGCCAAGGGTATTTTATGTACACTAATATTTTAAATGTATGCTTTAGAATTTTTTAAAATCAACCCAATTGAGTCCCAAGGCCCCTTACCTTTTTTGACAAAACATAACTGGCAGGCCTGTCTTAGCTCATGTGTGCCTTCTAATGGATTTCTTCCCGCAAGTGCTGAAGATACAGGTATATTAGCAGTTGCACTGCTAAAAACATTTGAAAACTCATTTCTAGTTTGACCTGCAATTCCCATGTAATTTTCGGACCCAAACAAACTACTAGGGCCATTTATCTGTTGGAAGAAAGTGTATTTTACTTGATCCATCTCATTTCATTTCTCTACATTTAAAATTTAGCTTATTTAAATTATTATTCAAAGCATAAAGATTGCACAAAAAAGAAACCAAGTACAAACTTAACTACATGTCTTGGAAAGGGGACGGACTTCACAAAAGCCATATACCCAGCAAACCAAGCCTATAACAAGACCTAAGCAAGTACAGGGTGAACAGCAGCAGTCGCCAGGCTGTTGCTCCATCTTGGCCCATGAGGATGCAATCCTTCATGCCACCCTTCCACACACAGTCAGTGGCCAGCAGGGCCAGTATCTGCAGGAAATACACGGCATGACTACGATACAGAGACCAGATGGATTCTTAGACACAAGGCAGCCTCTGCTCTGTTCCTGTACTAGGACAGTTCTCCAGGACTCCTAACATTTGGCACCCACGCCATACAGAGATTTTCTCTCTCTTTGGTTGGTTATTTTACACTTCAACTGTATTTTAAAATTGTTTTTTTTCCTGTGTTCAATTATTGCTGCTTTGAGCTATTGTAAAACTGTGAACATACAGTTCTGGTATGGAAAAAAGTGCCATTTTTTTCTTAAAAGAAAATTCTACTGTGAAAATTAAGGTCTATGTTAAGCCTGTGAGGCGTTAACATTTAAATTGATGTAAAAGAAAACATGAAAAATACTTACAAACAATGGGGAATTATTGCTGTTAAGAGTTGGTGTTCCATCTCTAGAAGCTGAACTTGAGAGATCTAAAGGAATAAAAGGAAGTTTCAGTTCCTCAAGCATCCTATCCCAAAAATTATGTATTATTCCTGCGAAGTATAAGCAAAGGTGTTTTTTTTTTTTGTTTGACAAACAGATAGGTTTGTTGTTTTCTATGGGGTTTTGTTTAGTTTGTTGGTTGGATTTGGTATTTTTTTCCAGTTATGCAAAAGCCCCATTGTAAGCAACTCTGCTGACAAATTACTGGGCAATCATGTTCAATATAACCATCTGATTAACATTAGCAGTAGAGTTTTGCAGACATGATGAAGAAATATAAAGACACCTGTGCAGTACAAAAACAGTAGATAAATAAGCAATACCAGATTAGCAAAAATGAGATGAAAGAGGGTTTAGAGAATTTTAAATTTTGCTTTGTAAATTTGGCCTCGTTCTAAAGAGAGCATGCTCTATAACACTGGTGATTAGAGACGAAACTTATTTCTTTTCTATTCCAGTTCACTGATTATTTCTTGCTATTTCATATGATTTTACCATATGATTACAGTACTTGGAGTTTGAATCCAAATATGAAATATTGCTACATTTTCAGAGAACACAATTATACTAGACTTCTAGGATTCCTGTTTATCGTCAAATCACCAGAAATGGTTTAAGCTGTGAGAACATCTTTGTTAAAATAAATACCTAAGTAAATAAAGCCTGAAGTTAGCATGGTTCCTTCTTTATATTTTTTCAGCTGAAACCACTAACTTCCACAAGAAATTAAAAAAAAAAAAAAAGTACAGAGGGAGCTTAGAGCATACTTACGCAGACCCCAAGTAAACAGCAGCTTTATTTATAAAATCTTGTGTATGACCAATACTGATTATCAGTACTCTTAAATATGAGCACAGATCAAATTTTATGGAAGTACTAAATATTACTGAATAGTGGTGAAAATTTCTTTGTTAAAAAGGGAAGCCAGTTCGCTCATTCACAACTCTAACTCATCATAAGGTTAAATATTAAGACTCGTTTCTTACCTCTTTTTGGGTCACTGATTGAAAAGGTGCTTAATGGTGAACAAAAATTTTCCAGTGAAGAAGCCAAAGGCTGTGAAAAGATTTCTGAAAGAGAAGGCGAAGGAACAAATCCTGCGCTAACTGGCAATGTCCCCAGCAGTGAGGCAGAGAAAGGAACACTGGGAGCTACACCTCCTGCAGGAATAGGTCCCCTGGCACCTGTAGTTTGCTGGATAAAAAGAAATTTTAAGAAGCGTTCACACACAGGAGGAAAAAAAACAAAACTCTCAAGAACACAATCTGTAACAGTTTTTCTTTTAGTGAAGTTTCTACTAAGTTTTGGTAAACCTACAGCAAAACAACAACAAGAGGTACCCTTCAGTACTGTGCAGAACTACAGGACACTTACAGAAGTGCAGAAATTACATCTCAGTGCCCTAATGCAAGGAATTCTCTATGAACCAAGCACTTTAATGGTTCATTTAGCTGAATTTAATAATAGATTTGAATTTTTTGTGAACTAAATCAGAATTGAATTACCAAATTATGTTAGAAGCATAAAACAATAGTGAAAAGGAGGAAGAGTCCAACCTACATGATTTCTTCTAAATAAAAAGAGAACATAATTCAAATTTCAGTACGGTAAGGAGTTAAGAGTTAGCTTTGAAACAAATCCTCAAGTTGAATCAAATGATATTGTGCTTTGTATAAGCCAATTCACCTTCTTCGCCCAAGGAAAACCAAGCAACATTATTAAACACACGACCAAGTTTGGGAGTTTCTTTCCCTGCCTCCCCAGGAAGCCCCCTCCTTTTTCAGGTTGACCAAGCTGGTCTGCACAGTTTGGGCAATGTCTGGTCCCCAAGTTGTTAGCCTACATGCCACTCAGGCTCTACACTACATGAGACTGCAATCTGTCTTGAAGGATTGTATTTCCTCTTGGCTTTCACTATGGCAAACTTCTTATTTTTTCTTAACAATCATGATCTATATTACCGTAACACACAAAACAAACCGCATAAAACTTAAAATAAGTCCAAGCATTTTTTATTTAAAGAGATCACACAAGACAAGTCCACTTCTGTAATCAACCTTATTTACAGCTGCATCCATAGCTGAATGAGAAATTTAAATCACAACTAATTAAAGAATTAAACATGCCAGAGCCTTATTTAATACTGTGATCCTAAGGGCTCCAAATGATTGTCAGAGCCAGAACCCAGAGACAGTAACCTTGCTAATAAGTTTAGCCATCTCTGCTCATCAGTCAGAGCTTTCATTCTGACTGACAGCTGAGGAACTCTGTATGCTTCTTATTTTGTTCTAACTCTAGAATGACAGTGTAATGAAAAACAACTCTTCAAATGCCTAGATTTCTCTAATACCTCTAAGAAATATAAAAAGTCAGCCTCATGACGACCTAGCTATTTCTGGTCATGCAGGACACAAGACTGGGCAAAGCTCCGACTGCACAGATTGTAGTGGATGTACTAGCAGACCACAGTGTAAGCACTACTGTCCTGCAAAGCTATCAGCATGTGCTTAATTTGACTTTCTACAGGCGCAGGGTGGGCACTCCAACAATCTCCAGTTCACTGAAGACTCATTTGCAACAACTACACATCAGCCAGACTTCAAATGCCCACCTCACTTTCCATAGTACCAGAAGTAGTATCCCTCCCACAGAGGCAGTACTGGTAGAAATATTTCTCAAAGTAGCAACCCTCCACCTGCAACCTCACTTAAGTTTTCCAACACATAAAACCAATGTGATTGTCCTTGGAGCCCTGCAGGGTCCTGGTATCTTTACAGACACATCTGCAAGCATGCACATCTGAGAGACTCAAGTTGACTGTACACAAATACAGCTTGGTGTAACCAGGAAAGTTAATTCACATTTCATTACCTGCCCACTTTGAAAAACAAAACAAACACTAAGAAGAAAAAAAAAACACAAGATGTCACTCAAAAGAAGAGTCTTTTGAAAAGAAAGCAACAAAAAGTCTTACCATTACACTTTCATCTGGATCAGGCACAGAATCAAGTAATTCGTCAAGTTCTTCCCCAATAATTATATCTCCATCTCCACAATCTAAACATGCTTCTGGCATAGAGAAAGAAACATTTCCTCCATTTGCCAACACTGCAGAAGGCAAAGAAACCTTTTCCACTTGAAGAGACATAACAGAAGATAAGGATGACAGGGGTACTGATGCCATTTTAGACAATTCAGAAACGAAGACTGATGAAGAAGCAGCAGAAACCATTTCTTGCTTCTGGTCAGATAAATCTGAAACAGATAACACAGCAATGAGTGGAACTTTTAGTCAGAAATGTAAAAATATCTCCCGTAACTTTTAGCATGCTGATGTGGGGCGGAGGGGGTGGAGAAACATGAAGAATATTTAAGCAAATAAATGTCTTCAGTTTCCTCTAACTTCCACTTGACATGTACCTCTATCTCAGTGTTTATATCCTGCTCAAACTAAAAGACAGTAAAAGTTACAGACTTGATACTTTACTAAATCTTTGGCATATTCTCCCCTACCTATTTTTCCAAGTTAGAGAGATCTGCAAGACAATTGCATTAATGGCAATTAGTCATATCAAGATGAGGAACACCACTGGAGATCGGCTCAGCCACTCCAGTATGTAGTTTTATAGAGAAACAGATCAGACTTTTTGTCACAGATCTTTCAAATGATAAGTTAAATTTTCTTATGAAGAAGTTTCTTAACAAATACAACTAGGTACACATGATAAATCTAGTTTCCTAGCATTAATACTTGAACACAAGACTCACCTAACTCAATATCTTCTACAGAAGAAGAAGAATTCTGCAAGTGAGAAAAAAATACCTCTCAGCACTTTGCACAAGAGCCTTTAAAACTGTTCAAACGTGTTTTACAGACTAAGAAGGTACGCCCTCACATTTAGCCTTAGTTAAACTTGAAAATTATGAAGTTGATTGGAATTTAAAGACCAAACATTTTTCCAGATAATGTATCCATTTGCAGACTGAAATACAACCACTGTAGCACTAAAAATCTGTAAGCAACCAACAACAGTGAAACTGATACTTGGTAGAATAAAAGAGTCCAAATCGCATCTTAAATGAGCTGTTCCTGTATTTCCTCATTCTACTCAAAATCCCCTGTTTACAGCTAAGTTGTCTATATTCACCTGAAAAGAAGTCTGTAAGAAAGAAGAACTCTTCTTCATTAGTGCTACTCAGATACATTAGAAATATGAAGATAAATGCAAGTTCAAATGCAAGGTCAAGTTTTGGCAAGTTAATTTAAAGGTTCTTCAGTCTAGCACCCTTCACTTAAATTGCTCTCAATAATATAAAATAAATAAACAAACCACATTAACTATGCCCATGTCTCAAGGCATTAAATATATTCACTGCATTGGATCTAATGCTCTAGCTAACATTTATTCTACAGAGATAACTTGAACGATAATCTCATGCCCTAGTTTGCAATAAGCATATAGCAAAATCAAACACAAAGACTGATGGAACCCTGAAGTCCAAAATAACAGCACCTTAAATAAAATGTTAATTGCCCAATTTTTACTTAATCACTGTGAAATTATTAAAGTCACTCCCCACAGTTTAAAGTCAGCTTTCACTTGAAACACGTGAAAACTTACCTGATTTGATATATCACTAGAACCTGAATTTGAAGAGGGAGGCTGCAATGGAAAGATACCTTCATTAGGTACAAAACTGAGATCAAGAGAGAGAAAGCAACGTACTTGTTAAAACAGTACAAATTTATAAATTACAATGAAGTCTTACCTTTGCTCTTACATATGCTTTCCTTATTTTTAACCCTAATTTTTGAGCTAGCTCTTGAGTCAGTTTAATCACACTTTCATCCTAAAGGAAATAAATAAAAATTCATAATGTACATCTATTAACAACTGGTCAAAGACATCTGTTTACATCTCAAATAATCTATATTCTGCAAGATCTCTATATGCAGGATGTCTCTTAATGCATACTTATTCTTTCACAAGCACATAGGACTGCAAGCTGCACTCAAAAATACAGAAGCTATCCTTGAGCAAAATGATTCTAATGTCCGGAAGTAAAAAAAAAAAAAAAAAAAAAAAAAAATACAGAAAATAGACAGAAGAGAAGGTGCCTGTCTATCTGAATCAAAAATAACAAAGATTTTCCAAAACCAGAGAAGGTGAGAAGTACATATGTTTTCTCTAACTATTTTTGATGTACAGAGAAGAAAAAAAATAACTCAATAATCTGTCCTAAGTCTATTTTGAGCACAGCATGTAAGTTTTGATCAGCATTTTAGATCAAATCAGGAATGCAGTTCTGAAGTGAATCTCTTAATCATCCTCACTCACTGCATTTTAGCTTGCATTATAAATGGTATTAGAGAGCCAAATTAGATTCATTTAGGATGAAACTAAATGGAAAGAAGTGCTGCACGAGCATACTTGATGCACTCCAACTTTTAAAAAAAAGAAAAAACAAACATACAAAAAGCATGGAAATCAGATCCTCAGTATCACCATTCCAGTCTATAGATCCTCTCCTATTATGCCACACACTGCTTGCTAATACAGACATAGCCTAAACTTAGACGTGCATATTAAGGGATTTAGATGGAGGACAATGCACAGGTAAGAACTACATTACTATATTCATGAAAAGCTAAAAAGCAACTATCACAGGAATAAATGTTACACCTTATGGGTTCTTTTTAATGTTTAGAGTATAACTAACCAGAGAATTTTAAGCAACAGTTCAATGGTTCTAGTGTTTACTGCAAAAGCTTATAGCACTTCATACATATCGAGAAGTTAGTATTTCTTTTGCTGAAAGCTAATGTAACAAACTGAATTTGAGGCTTGTAGTATCTGCTGTCAGCCTTAACATCCACAATTAAAAAAAAGAAGAGAGGAATAAATATATATTATTGCATTTAAAACAAAACAAAACTGTACTGGTCTTGATGTAAGTACAGGTTTTCTGTGCTAATTTCTTTAAAATATCATAAAAGTATAATTTGCCTACCTGCGGCACAGCAAGAGAACATTTTGCTACAGCATCATAAGCCTTCTTATACCTTCCCAGCTCGTTCAAAGCTTTTGCTTTCCGATAGAGAGCTCTGAAATTGTTTTCATTCAACCTTAATGCTATCTCACAGTCTTCTAGAACCTTTTCATGAAGTCCCTATGAGGGGAAAAAGGAAAAAAGGAACTAATCAGATCAGTTTTTATTGTCAGAATATAGAATATAAACTGTATTAAATTAAGGTATTGAAACACTGTAAAACATTCATATATGCTGCAGTGGGTGAATGTTTGGTGAATTTTCTTAAGCCACCAACCAACATAACCCTGCTTCTTTTTAGCTATCTTTCACATAAAATCCATTAAGAGTTATGAAGACAATTTAGCTCTTTCACATCTTACTCCACAGAGGAAGTGGCAGACTCAAATGCAATCTGCAGTATAAATGGACTCTCTTCCACCAACTTTCAAGTCCAGTATGACTCTTTTTGGTTAACATTATAATATTAGTAACTAAAATATCTAGGTTATTATACTTGTAAAAAGATGAGATTAAAGAGTATGCCAAAATGATTATTTGAAACACTCCAATTCTCAAACCAATACCAAGAGCTTTTCACTGTTAAGCTTTCCATACCTTCATCTCTGTTCTCAAGAAATCACACAGTTTAAGTAGAAGCTTACCATATTTGAAAAACATGCTATCCTGTTTACATGCAACTTCTCTAAAATATCATCAGAAACATGGATTTCTTCAGAATTCGCATAATCTGCTATGTTTATAGCTTCTGTATAGTGACTCAGTGATCCTCTCCAATCGCCTTCTCGATACACATCATTCCCTTCATTAAAAAGATTTCTAACAAGTTCTCGTATAAATAACTGTAACAAAGAAGACAAACACACACAATACTGCTGTTTGTGAATCTTTCATATTTCCAAATACATATTTAAATAGAAAATTTATAATTGTAAATTCACAGAACCAAAATCAAATTAAAACTTTTTGTCTATTTTTCTTTGCAATTTTTCCAAGACAATCTCTAATACTCAACACAACAATACAAAGAAATAAAAGAGGCCGAGCTACTTACAAACGAATTATTTTGTACATGTAACTTCTAAGACAAATCTGTGTTCCCTTACATTCTTTTAGCAAACAGCAGCCCCAGCAACTGGCAAACCAGTAGTACACAAAGGCTGCTTTTGCAAAACAAAAGATTTTTTCAGTCTAAAATGTGAACAATTACTTTCTTAAGCAATGTATTCTCAAAGCCAGTGGAACAATCTTTTGTTTGATAAAAATGCTAGAAAGATGAATGTGAAAATGTAAGTCCAAAAATTATGCAAAATAGTAACACATATAATAACAAAATGTCATGAAGACATATAACTGAAGTCCTTTTATCTCACTTTTACTGTGCTACCCTAAGGTTTACCCAGAAGGGCACATTATTTTATCCAATGAATGCCCCAAGTTCATACCTAACGCTAGCATGGCTAGTAGGGAAAGAGTTAAACTGAGCTGCTCTGTGAGCAACTTCCAGATATCCAAATATCTGAATACTTGTATCACAGGTAGTCCTATATATAAGTAGTCCTCCGGCTCCCATATTCAGACACTGTAAATTAACATTCATACTCTATTACTTAAATGATGATTGAAAACAACAATAAGTATAATAAGATAACCCCATGTCAAAAAACACTTCTGGAAATGCAAAAGTAATTTCATTACCTCATATTGTTCTTGTGTCCCTGGATAGGGCAAAGTAGATCTAGAAAAAAAATTACAAAATTTACTTATGGTACACATTGCTGAAAAGATTACGAAAAGCAGTCTCACTTGCTGCAACAGGCTAAAACTCCAAATGTTTTCTACTGCCTGCACTGAACAAGGCAGGAGAGCTGCAGAGTAGATTTGATTAAATGGCTGTTTTAGAATTACTGAGTCATTTTAATTTAAAGTTACATAGCCAGCCCTAACTCTGCTATTCAAAATGTATCAAGATTTTGAACACTGGATTTAAAGTCTCAGTGTCCTTTGTTTAAAAACAATTCCCTTCCTCTTTTCCAATGTGCAAAAACAGTTCATATATGAAAACTGCAAATCTTTCTGTAAGCATTATAAAATTACAAATTATCTGTTAAAAGAACACATCAGTTTTAATTAAGTCATACCAATAACACTTAAGGAATTTTAGAAGTTCTTTTGCATGACACACAACAGAGATTTTCTCCAGCACCAAACGGGTATTTACTTACAACCTTTTGGGAAGGAAAAACAGCAATGCTGTCCCTTCCCATACAGGTTATCTGGGAACCAATTTCTAAATACTTTTTTAAGTGCAGTTTTCTGTTTTTTTTTTTGTCCCATGTCTTATATGAGCAGTGAACTAATGTGAAATTTCACAGTCAGTTCAAGCTAGTCAGGATCTGCTAGAGGAGAACTTGGCACTGACCCAAGTGAAAATTAACTACTGCAAAGCTTTTTCATTAAGTTAAACTTTACCGCCGGAGAGCAGAAACATTGAGGCAGCAGTGAGCAAACCCAGCCCTCTCAGTAGCAACCTAGTCTTAGGTGCAAACGTCCATACAGGTAAGGTGGATTTCATCCACCCACGAAAAATGTCAGTGCTGATTTTTCCTCAAAGGCTGAAAGGGAACACCCTCCCACCTCCAGTCTGCTCTGCTTAGGAACAAAGTGGGGTGCTGTCTGCTCTTTAAGTCTGCTCTCCATTTCCATGTCGACGCTAGCAAATATTCTGAGGAAAAATGCGGGTTCTCTATCTTCCTCCTCTGGTACTGTTTAAAAGGACTTCCCCATCCATCTTGTACGTAAGAGTGTATAAGCATAAGGATGTATAAGAATAAAAACACAGAGCCATACTCTATAAACTGAAGTCCTTTCTTAATGTCCTGTTGTCTAGTGCTTCTCTCTTCCGACACATTGGACATGTTATCCTGAACATCCACTTTTTGGATATGCAACTCCTCAAAAAGGAAAGAAGAGAAACGGCTGTTAGCACGCAGCAGTTGGCATGTGGGACCCAAGGACCCAATCTCACAGAAACAGCAAGTCGGTCGCGCACCGGCAGCACTGCGCCTGCAGAAAACAGCAAGTATGCAGAGCCCCAAACGCAACACGCTCTCTGCCAGCACCCGCTTCTCCTGAAAACCCCTCTCCAATTTCTATTTAGCACTGCTTTTCTGCTTATTTACTCAAGATGACACAGCCATGCTAGTGAAACCAAACCAAACCGCATGCACAGCTCTCGTGCACTGCTGCTGAACCGAGCTGATGGGGAATGTTTCCACCTTGTGCCCCTTAATAGCTTTACACTTCTTTTATTTGTTGAAGTAGAAAGAAACTCAAGAGCCCGGTATATTTATTAATAAAACCCAAGCTGGTCAGGAAACTACTATCATGTCTAATCCCAGAGTCTCTCATCGCCAGCCAAGCACCAATGCGTACTCAGAAATAACACAAGCGGGCGCCAGCGGCCGACAACTGCCGGTCTGCTGAAACCCGCACCGGCAGCACAGAGCTCCGGCTTCATCTCAAAAGCCAAACTGGGTCAATTCCACATTGTCAACTTCACATTTCAATCCCAGTCAATTAGTCTGAGTCACTGATTTTTTTTCCCATGTCTTTCATTCAATGCATTTACAACTATTCAAGTTAAACAGGCTAAAATGGTTGGTATAACCTCAAGATAAGGCTACTTGGAGTACGGTTTCATGGTTGCATACGGTTGTGCCTAATTGCAATGTAAAAATACAATTTACTTATTTTAAACAAAAAGATCATCAGGAGCAGGTTTTATTCTGAAAATCCTAGAATTCTGAAAAAAAACTTTTTAGCTTGAAAAAAAAGCTAATTTGCTTAACAAAAACGTGTAGTGTAGGAATTTATAGTAAAAAATACCAAACTATAAATACCAAGCTACATGCAGTACGCTTCTGTTAGTCTTGAAACTAAGCTAAAACCACCAAAAAACTGTATTTTGCATTGGGTTACCATTTCACATGTTGGGTTACCAATTCACATCCATGATGAAAGAATGAAAACAAAGTAAAATAAAAAGCAAAACACCCCCCAGCTAACTCAACCAATTCCCAACTGAGACCAGCAAACTGCCGGTAAGACACCTTACTTTGCCTGACTGATCTGGAATAATAACATTTACTAACGTTTCTCAAGGATTTTAAACAAACATGAGAGCTCTCAAGAGTCTGTCCTATGACAACACATACCTAAAACCACCATCAAAAAAAAAAAAAAAAAAAAAGAGGGATTTTCGTAAGGTCACTGAGCAAATTAACGGAAGCACTCCAAGGGCCCCATTTCACCCAGCTTCCCACTGCGACCTCTACCACCAGCAAGCTAAAATTCATAAATAAAAAGTCAGTCTCTGCAGATCACTAGCAGCTACAACAGTTCACGGACATGAATTGTTCAGATATTGCTTGTTTTGATATATAAATGACACTCAGTAATCTACTCCCAAGAGAGGAAATAACCATCAACGCTTTTTGTAACTGTTTTTCACGTTATTTTATGCATCCTTTTTTCTTCAGCAGGTTATTAATACATACTGCTTCTGGCATATATACAAAGGATGTTTATTATGAGAGAAATGTTTTACTGGCTAACAATAGCATATCTATTAAGAAATCTAAATATAAATGCCAAAAGGAAATTTATTGGCCATTTGAATACTTTATTTACTCACTCAAGGTTTAGCACTGAGAATTCAAACAAGGCTAACAAGACTCAGACGCCCTCGCGCTAACCGAACAAGCAGCAGTATCAGCATATACTTATCCACAAAAATAAGGAAACTAAATAAAGCATTTTTTCTCCCTGAATTAACAACTGATAAGGTTGTTAGTAAGGTTGTGTTACTTTGTCAACACAAGTGTATATTAAGATCCGGGCAAGCATAAGATCAGCTTTGCTCTACTAATTCTAAGCAACCTCAACACTCCACCAACTTGCAAAGTGGTAAGGTCCAGCGTAGTAACAACTGCATTTATTTATCGCCTCTAGCAAAAATATTAAAGAATAACTCACATATTGATACTGGAGGATATGCAGATCCAATTTCTCCGTAACAATAAAATTAATGGAACTGTTACAAATTTGCATCACAGATAAAAGAATGCCAGCAAGTGACGAACATATGCAAGCAGCATAATTTATTATTCAAAGGAGTTTTCTGTTCTTTCCTCCTAACTCATCTGTATCCGTAAGACATTCAGGTAAAAATTATCCTTCTGTAGTATACTTGGGCAGTCACTTTATCCCAATATTTGATTTTGCAGCGGATTTAAAATTGTCTTACATAACACCTCCAACAGCATCTCTCCCATCCGAGTTATTCTTAGATCCTCTTGTGCAGCCAGAAACACATCAACCTCGGTTATACACAAAGCAAATAATGGTGCCTTGACTTTCAATCATCCATCCACTTTCAAAGTACAGAAAAATCACCTGTTTAGTAACAGCTCTTCTCCTTCATCTGAAGGGACAGAATTTAAAATAGATATGCATATGTACACATTTTTGAAAGTTAAAATGCTGCCCTGTTGCTTGTAACTACTATTAGAAAAGCACAGCCCATACGGTGGCTTTACGCTGTGTACAAGTCACTGACAGAGGCAAGCTACAGGAGTGAAGTAGCGTGGGATGTTAAAAAAAAAAACAAAAAACACTAATGTACCAGTAATTAAGATTATAGGCAGAACCGAGTGTGGCACTGAATGTCATATTTCTACAACTGCTGCTAGTGACCAACCCAAGCTCCATTTACTAAACCTAGAACAAAAAAAAAAAAAAAAAAAAAAACCTGCCTAAACCCAAACAAGAACAATCGTCACTGTTCCATCTTTATCGCAGGCTTCATTTCAATTGCATTGCACAGAGGCAAAGTGACAGAAAATACGGTGCCGGCAGCCAATGTCACCTTTTCGGGCAGACACCAGCCCAGTTACACAAACAGGAGATATGGAGGAAAACACGTTTGTGCCAGCTCTGGCAGACAGGAAAACCAACATGTCTCTCTTGTACAAAGCCACTCACACCTCTTACTGGTTCTTTGCTTTCCTTCCAGCAGGACAATTTTCTTGTTTTCTAAACTTTGCCACTTCCGCAGCATTCAGGTAAGTTTTAAAGGCCGTTCTCAACATATAGGATGTGCCTGGGCTAATTCTTTAGGCACTGAGGATTTGAATACAATCAATGCTAGATCATCTTGTACAGTAAAATTGATCTTTGAAAGCAAATTAATCAATTCATACGGAACGCAGAGAATTCAGTGTTCCTACAGAAGGAAGGCAGGCGCTGGGCATTGCAAAAGGGAAGGTCACAGTGCCTAACCACTGGGCCCAGCCTTTGCTAAATTTCAAGTCCAATAATCACCACCAGTTAAGGTCCAGCACAGTGCTTTACAAAGATCCGAATGTCAAGAGATTGAACAGAAGCAGCAAAGCCCATGAGCGGACGTTATGAAGAACAGAATGATCACACTGGAGACAAACCCAGGGGATGGACAGCCAGCCTGCCGTGCCCGGGAGTTCCCCCAGTTGGGAGCTCGGTTCCAAAGGGCAGCGAGCTGGGCAAGATCGAGCCTCCCTCCTACCACATCCAGCTGTGCGGACAACTCACTGACAGGCGAACAGGGAACAGAGCATTCCCTCTGTTCCTAATGCCCAAGATTATTTGGGGACCAGAACTACTACGCAGGGTGTCAGTGGCCTTCAGCTGACCAAATGATTGTTACAGTTCCTTCCTACGTGTGCATGTGAGCGTTGTTTTTTTTAATAGATGTGGGTTTTTTTCTTGTTTTTTTGTTTGTTCTGTTTTTTAAGATAATGGAAGCATATCCTCTTGCCATGCATGACTGAGTTCGCTATTAATGCAATTACTGGGTTACAAGAATCTTAAATTAGATGTTTCCACAGTACAAAGCACACTGAAAATTTCATCGTGATTGCTGCTGATCTATCTGTACTGGACTCAGCGGTTCAACTGAATTATAAACCTTGACAGGGTGCAGGTCTAATGAATATCACACTGAGCCGAGGCCCCCTTTTGTATTATAGCATCCACCTTCTCCCCCTTTATATGTCACAGGCAGGAGAGAAGTTATAAAAAGGCAACAGACTCAAAAAATTAACTCAGCCAAAAACGAATCCATCATCTACACCTTCATACGTTAAAGCTTTATTCAGCAATCAGAAGTTGTCAAGCCAGAAGTCTGGTTGTAAAACTAAAACGTGAACAGCTCACCACTGTTCGCATATAGGAAAACCGTACTCCTGAAGAACAAAGTTGTATTCTGGGCCCAAGGGTAAAGGGAATCCTGCAAAGGGGACAGGGAAGACTGAAGCAGAACAGGGCGCGCGAGTAACTGACTGAAAGGCAGCCGGTACAGATCCCTTCCTCCCACGAGGAGTTGAAGCCCGTTTCTGTCACAACCCCTGGCACCTCCGAGCAGGGCAGCGAGTGCAGCGTGTTTGGGTGTTGGGATCCAAACAGAGCTGCAAATGCACAACTCCACAGCCAGGGGCACATACCGTACCCTACCTGCTTCCCAGCGAGACAGAGGCAAAACCACCTCGGCAGGGGCCAGGCTGGACATCGGACCCCTGCCCCAGGGGGATGAACCCGGCCCAACGCAGGCTCCTCGAAGCCACCCCGTCGCCCATCCCGCCGCCCGGCTGTTTAACCGGCTCACTGCAGACCACCACAAAGCGCAGCCCCTTCCCGATAGCCTGAAGCGCTCAGGGCGCTCGGGTTGGCACCCCGATGAGGAAGGGGAAGCCGCGAGCTTGACACAAAGGGCTTTCGGAAGGATCTTCCTGGGGCAGCGCGGGCACAGAAGAGCTCAGCACCTCAGCCACGCACCGCCGGGCGCTGCCCCGGGCAGCTCAGGGTAACGGGCAGAGGCAGGAGGGGGAGCAGCGCAGAACAGGCGGCTTTTGTTACTTCTGAGCTCCCGCTCCGCAGGTACCAGCGCCACGCGGCCAGCTCCCCCGCTGGAGGCACCCCCGACACGCGGCTCAGCCTCGGGCTTGCTTTCTTCCCGCAGGAGCAGCCCCAGCCCCAGGGCACCGCCCCCGTACCGCGAACGGAGCGGTGCGCGCCGCGCGCTGCCCACGGGCTCGCCCCACGTTACTCCCGCGGGTACCTCCCTACAGCCCCACACCCGTTACCCCCGCGGCACCGCCCGCCCGCCGCGCCTTCCCGAGCCGCCGGAGCCCCGCGGGCGAACAAAGGAGCCGCGTAACACCGCCTCACCCCCCCCCAGCGGCCGGACAGCGGGCCGGGGCCGCGCGTTACGCTCCGCGCACGAATCGCGCCGAGCACCGGACCCAGCCCGGGATCGGGGCAGCCGCAGCCCCTCCACGGGCCGGGACGCGCGGGCACCGGGCCCAGCCCCACCGAGCGGCCGAGCCCCGCGGGGCTGCCCCTGCCCCCCGCCGCCTGCCCGCGCCCCGCTACCCCCGCGGGCCCAGCGCCCCCCGCTCCCCACACAGGCGCACCGGGCCCAGCGTCCTCCTGCCGCCTTTGTTACCCGCGGACGAGGAGCCGCGCGGCGGGGCCCTGCCCGTGCCGCCCCCCCCCCCCCCCTACCTGCGGCTGCCCCCGGCCCGCGGCCCCCACGGCGGCGACAACGGTGGCTCCGCCTCCCCCGGCCCGGCCCGGCCCGGCCCCGCCGCCCGCGCGTGCGCCCCCTGCCGCCCGGAGGCCGCCGATTGGCCGCAGCGCCCAGCACCGCCCGCTCCCCCATTGGCTCGCCGCTCTTGTTTGGGAAACCCACCCTCCTGATTGGTGGCGGCGTGGGGGGGCTTTGGCGCTGATTGGCTGGGTTCTGGAAAGCCCCGCCTCTTTTTCCGCCGCGCGCAGCTCGCACCGCCGCCCTGCCGCCAGGGCCTGCCGGGGGGGGGGGGGGGGGGGGGCGGTGCCTTAAGGCCTTCGGTCGGCTCTCCCGGAAGCAGCGTGACGTACAGCGTGACGTAGCAGCCTGCCCGCGGCGCCTCGCGGGAGTGCTGGCCGACGGTGACGTCACCCCCCCGCTGCGGCCCGGGGGGCGCTGGACGCTTCCGCTGCACATGCTCGGGGCGGGGGCGCCTGAGGGAGCCCTGGGGGAGCCCTGAGGGAGCGGCCCATGTTTGTGGAAACTTTATTTTTATTTCTTTTTTTTGCCGAATAATAAAATCCGAGTGAACCGAACCGTTGCGTTGTCGTTCCTCGCGAACGCTCACCGCCTCCACCTTGGGACCTGACGGGGGGCCGGGGCTCCGCGGGCGTGTCCCGGTACCGGGAGGCTGCGGGGCCCCTCGCCGGGGCGCCCCGGTGCCGGCAGGTATCCGTGCGGTAGAGCCCTGCAGAGCAAAACGTCCCGGGCCTTCCCCTAGTGCACGGGGCGGTGGTGCCTCAGGTGCAGTCAGGCCCCTGGCAGATGCCCTCGGCTCTGCAGCGTTGATCAGCTCTGCTCTAATTACTGCCGGGAGGCTGAGCGTAAATTGCTGAGCGTCGCTTTGAGGCCTTTCTAAGCCGCGGTAGTTGAATCGCCTCCGGATAACCTGGCTGATGTGAGCTTGTGATTCAAGGTTAACCTGATGCAAGGTTGCGATTCCTGAAACTAAGCGTGAGAATTTAATTGCAGCAGTTAGCCATGAGAGACTTAAGTATATAAGATGAAATTTAAAAGCCCTCTAAAACTGAACGCAAAATCGGGTTGTTGCTCACTGCAGAAGCTAAAGGAAGGTGAGAGGGGGAAAAAAGCATGCCCAGGACAACAGTTGTTGTACCCATGGATCACAAACTACGAGCTGGACCATGAAGATGGTAAGAAGGCTTAGCCGATTCCACATTATAACTGTGTGAACACTGAGCAGCTTAAAGCAAGCAATACAATCGTTCTCATCGAGAACAACAAACCAAAGCTCAGGTAAAATCTTTCAGCTGAGAGAAGCACGTTAAAAATATTGGTCCTAGTCGTTAATCCTTTCAATGTATGGGTATTGCATAAATCATGTTGTACACACCACTCACCACTAAAAGATGCCTTGCTGTGAATTCCACCTATGGGCTGACCAATTTGGGAGAGTTTCAGGTGTAGGATGGACTGCAGAAGTGAGCCTGAAAATTGCGTGTGATGACGTTAAAGTACAGAAAACACTGTAAGAGCACCCTATGTATCAAACACTTAGGAAGCAAAGCAGATTTTGTGCTAGAATTATGATGTTGTCGAACTGCATTATTTATTTATTTATTTATTTATTTATTACAAACAAATTGTACCCTATAAAGCAGCTCCAGCAGCACAGCAGTGGCACTCTGGGAGAGTGGGAGCTTTGGAGTCGTGGTTTCGTGTTATGTACCGGGTGTGCAAAATAACAGGAGTATGTGTTAAGGCATTGACCCAAAACCAAGTTTTTGAGGAAATAATTTATTTTGCTTTTACATAAACTGAAAGTAGATAACATAATTATTTTCATTTGTTTAAATTGATTTTATGGTATAGTAACTCAGAGGAACAGAATAGTAGTTATACTTCAACCATCTTGAACTGACTTATTGTCACGAGTTAACAGGTGATAATTACTCCTGTTACATAACCTGATTATCTTTCACTTTAAAATACTCTTTGTGGAAGCCTACATAAACTTACCAGACTAATTTTTTTTTTTTGACAATTTCAACTGCTTACGTAGTTATACTGAGATGAAAAAGGAACCTGATTATTGTTGCTTATGAGAGAATTATTCCATGAGAGAGAGAGAGATTAAAATACCCTTTAACAGGAATTTGGAAACACTGCATTTCTGTATCAAGAAGGAAAGACCCTTGTACCTTGCTGGAACATCACTCAAGTCAGCTAGAAAATCCTGTAGTTGCTGTCTTGGAGAATTAATCTTTTGTCATCTTAAAACCTGTTAGAAGAGATGTTTTGTCACTGTATGTACTGATGATTTTGAACAAACAATCTAGGTTAATTATTTGACAAAGAGGAAAAACTCAATGTAACTGGAAGTTAGAGAGCTTTTTTGCACCCTGGAGAAAATTGGTATTCTTTGATTGTTCCTAACCACTGTAGTAGAATTGTTACTCAGAAGTGCCTATTTTAGTTGCTTTTATAAGACTGACCAAGAACCAATCTACAGCCTGAAAAACGTATAATTGTAGATTTTTTAGTAGTACTTAGTAAACCAGAAGAACATACATACTCTCCTTTTCACTACTTTAATACAAGTAGATATGTTCCTTGTCACTAATCTAAGTTATAACTTGTAATGTTGTAATAACCTAACATCTATGATTGAGTAGTTCCCTTTCTGGTTTAAGTAAAGTGATGTTTTGAGCTAATAAAGAGTTGGGACTTAGTAGAAATTAAGTCATTTATGCAGCTGACTTCCAGAAGTATGGTCAGATTTTTTTTGTATTTTTTTCCCCAATAAGCTTATAAAACAAACCAGGCAAAGGGACTTCCCTTGAAATCCACAAATTATTTTAGGAGAGGAAACAAAAGAAGAACAGTCTTATTTTTATAATTCAAATGTTAAAAAGTAAATTGCTCTGGAGCCCATCTTTGTGTTCACTAATTGGGAGAGTTACATAGCTGTGAATGGCAGCATCAGATGATTGGAAGACAAGTAACTTGTTTTTTCAGTGCATTGCATTTTCTGCAGCATCTTAAGTCCTTATCATTGAACACTTTCTGACATTAGGATTTCAGTTCACAGAAATTTCTAATGTAAATAAGTTATTTATGTGTAGAGATAATTCCAGGAAATGTATTCCCTTAAACTGTTTTGGTTTCGTTGTTTTGAAAGAGGCCGTGATTTTCTTTTCCAGACCCAGAATTCCATCATACATATGCATGGTGACATTGTGCTCTTTCCATAAGCAGTGGTTTGCAAATATATGGCTATTCCATCTCCACATGTATTTTGGGAAGAAAAAGAAATTTCTCTTCCTAAATAATTAAAACAGGAAATTTCAAAAAACTTTTTATTTTTTTTAACATCTGTACAAACAGCCAGTTTGGGTCAGACATAAATATATGTTTTAGCAACTATGAAAGGAAATATTCACCAAAAAAAAATGTATACGTAAATTCTATAAAGAATTCTCCAAGGTAGAGCTCGACATAAAACAACAGGATGAAATACAGGATTCCTTCCATGAAAGCATGCTCAGAAGTGTTGGCCTGAATTACTCAGACTGTAACAGTTAAGCCATATTAAATCTTTATGAGAAGACAAACCTTAAAAATAATGTCCTTTATTTTAAATAATCAGGTTAATGTAATCCATCCCATAAGTCAATTTGCAGTTGGTATTTTTTTATACCTGTTTTTTTTTTTTGGGGTGCCAGCAGACTGTTCTATTTCTGCATATCTTGATGTTTTCCTTAGGATACACAGAAATGAGTGAACATTGCTTTGAGCAAAATAGGAAGACCTAGTGCACATTCTCGTAGCTGGCCAGCATATGAAGGAGGACCCCCACCTAAGGTATTGCAAATATTAGGTTTTGATTCTGTTTTGTTTTGTGTTTTTTTTTGTTGGTATTAATGGATTCTTTATATCCCCATGGAAAAATACTGAGTATGGCATGCAAGTCATACTCTGTGGCATTTTATCTGTTCTGTCATGTGCATACCACGCTGTTGAATAACCTAACTGACTGCATTACTGACACAGCAAGATCTTTTCCTTTACAAATGCTGAAGATATTGTATACTGTCACTTCCCACAGTTACTGGTTAGAATATGGGCTTGACCCCTGAAAATAAGATGAATTTTTTTCTTAAATTGCATCTGGACTCTTTTTTGCAAGTCACATGAAAACAGAATATTCTGTACTAGACAGTACTTAACTAATCTCTGTAGAAATAAAAAGGTTTTGGTGTTTTTTTTTTAAACTTGTTTATTCTTTCTTAAAACATTTATATATCCTTATTCAGTTACTCTTAGACTTGAACTAAACAGCATAACAAGATCTTCCTACACAAATGCTATGTTGCAAAGTTGTGCTTATGACTCGCTATGTAACCACGAATAATCACTTACTGTATGCAAAAAGTAAAGGAATTGGTAATACCCTAGCAGAGAAGTGATTTCTGCTATCACTGAGCAGCTCTGGGTGGCGGAGGGGCAGCTGAGTATTTGGAGAACAGTTACAAGGCAAGTTAAACTGTAACTTTTGTGATATGAGCCTGATGTTAGTTGTGAACATTTCTAATTTCCTTAGGAAAAAACTTAGCATTTTTTTAAATTAATTTAAAATTCCTTGCTGGGTAGAACATTGAGAATGTTTAAGCCAGCAAAACATCTACAGTTTTTTGTCTAGGAATTAAAGTAGAAATCGTTGTCATATTTTACATTAAACTGAAGTATTAATATGCAGTGGAGAGTATCCCGTGGTAGTTTCAGTGTCTCAGTGTTAATCTGCAGCAAAATTAAAAGCTAATAAACAGTCGCTCTGGAGCAGTATGCAGCTTTTACTGAGCCTAAGGGGAAGGGTTTGCCTGCTCCAGCAGCATTGTGAGGACCAATTGACCAGCAGAGGGCACAAGTCCCACTCCAAGGTTCCTGGGGTGCTGGTATCTACAAACTGATGTCAGCTGCCATAAGGAGAGCTAGAAAGAGAGGAATTCCTGCAGGTTGAAAGGTTCAGAATTAGAAATGACTTCCTGAATTAAGAAAACCCAACAACTTCAGTGCAGTGTTATAGCATGCAGAAGACCCCTGTCTTGCACAAGGCCAGCTGACATTAATGCCAGCCACCACCATGAGCATTAGCTGGAGGCCTCCAACCAGCCCATGAGAATAATCTTGAGTGAAACATGCTGCAGCATGACAAAGGTGTGGATGGCGGGTCTAATAAGGATAAGAATAGAAAAGGTAACCCTTTGCCAGGATGGGTGACCAGCTAGAGGTCTTCTGTTAGCCAGGAAAGAAGAGTGCCAGAAGTGCCAGTCCCTGCTTTTAAACTTTTCTGAAGAATAGTAAGGGTGATAATGGCAGGTGTTCTCCATAAATGAGAGGGAGATGGATTTAAGCTTTCTTTTTCCCCAGTTAGCTCCGTAATATACCTGAGGCTTACTCAGGCCTCTCTCTCTTTGCATGTTTGAAAACGATCAGGGTGTATCACCTCAGGCTGGCAGGGGAAGGAACAAGAAAAAGAAGTGCTTGTCAGGCTATGCTACTACAGCTTAGACCATCTCCTGATGTTGTTACACATTTCAACAGGAAGAGTGACAAAACTGGAACCACATCAAGCCATACCTGAAAGTTGCTGGAGATGAATGAGCAACTACTCCAAAGGGAATATGCAGGGCATTTTGTATTAATTCATACCAGAAATACTAAAGAGGAAATAAATTTGAGACTCTGAAACAAACAGAGGTTCTGCTCTGTAAGGTCTCAGTAGATTAACTTCAGTTTTCCTGCTTACTGAGCCTTAATGCTGCGTGCGCTCAAGACTTGTAAATCTTTTAAGGTGCTTTACCATTTTCGTAAGGGACTTGCAAACTCACAAACTCTCTTTTGATCACAAAAAATGTACCTGTCTGGACATAAAGGCTATATTTCAATAGGAATAATATATATATTGCTTCAATTCTTGATTTAATAATAACTGATCTATTCTAGCTGGTTACAGAATTTTGACCAGAGTTGGGAAAAGTCAGGAGTGTGGACAGTTCTCACAGCACCTCTCCATGTCCAGGGAGCTAAGGACAATTTCTGAGGGTGCCTAATATATCTTGAAAAAGGATATCTATCTGTCTATCTATATATATACACATATAAAGATACTTTAAGGATACAAGAAAAGCACATCATGAAATTATTAATCTGTCAACTCTCTTCTTTCCAAGCAGCTTCAAGTTTTCATTGTTTACACGTTTCATTACATTTCCCCTAAAAAAAAAAAATCAGAAGTTTTCCTACCATTTTTCTTATTTTTTGTGGTTAATAAGGTTTAAATGCAGCAATATATGCCCATTTAATTTATTGGATTATTTCATTATATTCCATTTTTTCTATACTGTTATCTTACTCATTTCTACATTACAAACAGGCATTGGAGATTAAACTGAGGAAGATACACACAATTTCTGGCCTGTTTGGTAATATGATATTTATATCACTGTTGTAACTGGCTAACTCATTATCATGAGCTTCAGCTGTTTACATCAGATCTTAATTTTATCATTTTCTTTAACTATGGCTGTGCTGATTAACGATGTAAGGCATGTCTCCTTTAGGAGAAAGAGAATGTCATTGCATCCGCTGTTAGCGTGAATCTATCTCAAGAAGTGTTTTATTTGAGGGGTAATGCACATTCTAGCTGTACTTTGGAGCTACATGTTTTTATTAGATTCAGTATCTTGATTTCCACATCCATGGTCCTGTCCTTATTTGCTTGGTTTTATACTTGGAGGTTAAGAAGAACATAACGTTTAATCCTAGAGAATTCTAATGTAACTGAAAAGATGGATTATGGCTAAAGTGAATTGATCTCTTTTTCTATCACAGTTTATATATGCAGTTTAAATCTGCCCATAAAGAAGATGGAGGAGGTGAAAACAGTGGTTTATAATCTAACTCAGAGGGTGTTTGTTCAGGAAAGAACACAGCCAGAACTGAAGAATACCTACACCCAGAGAGGGGTCCCTACCAGAATAACAGATGACTACACAGTGAGCCAAAGCACACTAAATAGTGGCAATCAATGGCTCGCTTCTGAGCCAAACTAAAATGCTAGCATGGGCACATACTTTACCAATTTGATCACTGCTGCTAAGAGTAATCCCCCTGAGTTTTGTAGGGCACCTTTGCATAAACAAGCAGGGATCAGGATAGATTTTCTCTTTTTGCAGTAAGGTATTCTAATCACGAGCTCAACTGTTGCTGGCATATCTTTCTGTCTCTGAATAAGAAAATCTAATTCTTCTCACAATTTTAACAGAAAGGGTAAAGGCAACAGTTGCTTAAAACCTCTTTAGGGCTGGCAATGAGATTATCCTTTTCATAGGTGAGTTAAGTAGGTTAAGTATCTTCAAAGACTCTAAACTGTCTCTCTCATATCCTGAAAGCTATTAACACATTGGAACTGTCTGCTCCCCGCAGGCTTAGGTCAAAGTGGCTAAATGCTACACCTCTCTGCCTCTCTTAATCATATCCACTTGGCAAAAACAGGGAGTCCCCCGTCAGTACCTCGGCTCTTGTGAATCCCTAACTTTTTCTTTTTACTATAGAGGAAGCTCAGACCCTTCAGACAGAGAACCAACCACCATAATGCCTAGTTATAGATCAGTGTTCTTAATTCCTGTGTTGTGGTTTAGCCCGGCTGGCAGCCAAACACCACACAGCCGTTCGCTCACCTCCCCACTCCCTCTCCGGGACGGGGGAGAGAAACGGGAAAGTGAAGCCTGTGAGTTGAGATAAAGACAGTTTATTAAGACAGGGAAAATAATAACAATAATAATAATAATAATAATAATAATAATAATAGTATTAATAGTAATAATGTGTACGAAATAAGTGATGCACAATGCAATTGCTCACCACCCGTTGACCGATGCCCAGCCTATCCCTGAGCAGCCGGCCCCCCACCCCAGCTAGCCACCCCTATATATATATTGTTCAGCATGACGTCAGATGGTATGGAATACCCCTTTGGCCAGTTTGGGTCAGCTGTCCTGGGTCTGTCCCCTCCCAGCTCCTGCTGCATCCCTAGCCTGCTCTCTAGCAGGACAGAGCGAGAAGCTGAAAAGTCCTTGGCTTGGTGTAAGCACTGCTCTACAACAATTAAAACATCAGCATGTTATCAGCGCTCTTCTCATTCTAATCCAAAACATAGCACTCTGCCAGCTACTAGGAGGAAAATTAACTCTGTCCTACCTGAAACCAGGACATCCTGCAAATGGTATAAGCAGTTATTCATCAGCTGATCTTAGCTGTCATTGTTATTCCAAAAGGTCAAGAAGTCATCCAAGACTCAGGATATAAGCACTAGTAAAAACAGCAAAGTATTCTCAAGCTGAGTATAGCATATGTAAGGAATTCTTCAGTTTTGCCACTGACATGTTTCAAGTCCTGAACAGTAGTGTTTACTTTTTGCTTTATGTCACTCCACCTCATGTTAGAGTACATTATTACAATGATTTTGCTTTTCATCATGTCACCTAAAACATAATGAAACAAAGGCTGCTTTGCAAAAGTAGCAATTATACACTAAAAAGCTGAATTTAAATAGAACTTTAAATAAGGAGGGGCCAGATTTGACTAGATTCTTTCAGAGAAAATACTTTTTAAACAGCAAATAACAAAGGAGAATGAACTTAGCTGGTACCTTTGATCTAGCTTATTTCTGTTTTTATATTGCTGGGCATCAAGCTGATGAGATGTTTCTGCTTTTCCCTTACCATCATTACTGAAATACAGGGTTCGAAATACAGCTTTTCTAGAGTGAAGTAGAGAGAAAAAGTCTGTAAACCCTCACAAAACACACACACATACTTTCCAGATAAAATTTACTTGTAGGCTTCACCCTTCATTCCTTCCTGGCAATTTTAATTTCAATTTTTGATCTTTCTTGAACAAAAAACATTAAAATACAAAAAGGATAAATATAGTAGTTTTTAAAAATGCAGAAATTACTAATAAGTGCTATGCATTGAAAAGATAAACAATGATACTGGAAAAATTTGGCAACGTGTAGATCAGCATCAGACACCAATACTCATTTTGGTGAGTGTTCTGGCCAGCAACTGAAACTTTTAAGTATCGAAACTAGATATTAGAAACTTGTATAATAATTTTCTTTCACCTCCTTCTAGGGAGAAAAGGTAGACTATTTGGTTCAACTAGAAAAAATGCAGAATACTTCATAACTGAGAGCCTATCAAAGAGAAATATTTAAAAACAGTATTTCAATTCTTGTTTGTTAAACTAGAAAGATTACTATTTTGAGGAACTCATAGCATCAAAGTAGAAAAGCATAAGAATGAATGATGCTGCCATGGAACCCCTAAGGATATTTTTTATTCAAAGATATTATAAATATAAATATTATAAATATTTTCTTTAAAGAATAATTAATTTCATCCCTCAGTCCAGCATTTTGGTATTCAAGCCAGTACAGTTGTTTTTTTTTTTTCTTCTGCTGCAAGCCATATCGTTAAGCATATAGGTATACACACATTACTCCTAAATATACACAATTTCAGAAGTGAGAAGAGTCATATGAGAATTAACTAACACAATATATTTAATTTCAGAGTTCTCATATTGCAGTACGGAAGAGAATCCAGGTGAATGGGCAGTGTACAGTGTCCATTACAAATAATGGCCCTGATGGAGCAGCACAACCTCTGACAACAATGTGAGTCCATCTAAGGACTGCGTGCCCAGCAAGGCAGGATATGAAGTCATCGAGCATTGTTTTTAGGCAACTTTGCAATTCTGTTTACATAGAAGTTGTTTTCTCATACCTTTTTGCTAATCTTTTTTTTTTTTTCCTCATTTTTCTTGTACTCTTTTACTCTGTGGTAGGAACTCAGAAGAGGCTTTATAACCACATGTGCTTCCATGAAATTTGAGTTTGTATGCTATAAGACCCAAACAAAACAAACACTAGATGGTTGTATGTGTTTTTTTTTTCATTTAAGTGAAGTGCTCTATTCTAAAATGTGGCACCCCACCCATGGGCTGTATACGTAAGGAGGTTTTAAATTGACAGGAGAGTTAACATTCTTCCAAACCTCAGTCTGGAGCATATATAATTACGCTAAGTCATTGTTAGAAGCTATTTTAAAAGGAAATGTTGCCTACCCTCTGAGTTTTTTTGATACGTATATTTTTTAGGCACATCAGCTTTGATACAGTCTCTTTAAGAGTACAACATTATTATCGTGATAGAATAAGCAGCACTAGCCCACTTCAAAGCACTAAAAATAAGACAATGAGCTGGCTCTTCTACGTTTTTCTTCTCTTCACCTTGCTTTGTATGGAGCTTCAGTTGTTCTGTGTCTCATTATTTAAATTTGTAAAATTGAGCTGCCACCATTTAAACCTACACAGCGGTTGCAGGGATTTAAATAAAGAAAATTACTTCTTTAAACTGTTGATTTTCAGGTACTAGATAGCTACTAGATAGCTATTGGGTTTTTTGGTTGGTTGGTTTTGGTGTTCTATTTCTTTTTTCTTTTTTTTTTAGTTCCCTTTTTTGTTGTTGCTGTTTAGTTTTTGTTTTTACACATTTTTCTTTATGTTTTAGAGATAATAGGAATTTACTGGTTTAACTGAGAACAGAACCTAACCTGTAGTAAATACTGTATATGCTTTATTTGTATGTTCTCACGACTAAAGTTTTTCTGCCTGTCAGTTGAAATATTTTAGTATTGAACTTACTGCCATTCCTTCCCCTTCTCAAAGGCTCTCCCAAATTATTTTAACAAATATTTGCATGAATAAATAATGAATATATATTTTCTTCTTGAAGAGAAAAATGATTGTGTTGATTAGATTTTATTTTTACTAAAAACATTTTACCAATTTCAAATGTGCATTGTCCCATCTAACTGCAAGTCAATCAGTTTTAAGTAAACCTTTTCCCTAAGTAGACTATCCTGTCTTGATTGCTGGTGCCTACTCTTGAATCAACTTTTTTTTTCCCTGCAGACAGAGGCCCCTCACAAGGGTTCTGCTAACAGAACAGGAAGTCCCTTATCTTCTAAATTTGTGTGACTCCAAATTTAATTATATGCTTCAGGCAGATAGGAAATATGCCTTGCTCAAATAAATTACTTGGGCTGGTACAAGAAATTTCAGGAGCTATGGCATACAAGTCAGATGAGATGATCTGAGCGTCAACTCTTTGAATCAATCACAAGTGTCTTAAGAAGCTGAAGAAGAAGGTGGGCAGAGGCCAAATCAAAATGATTATTTATTGAGATAAAACATCAAAGAACAGGAAAAAAAAAAAAAAAAAGAAACAAGCAGCTTACCAGTAAGTAGTCCCACTTCTTGTTTTGATGGTGACCCTTCTTGAAGGGATCATATTGCCTGGTGTTTTCACATGGTTTCCTAAGTCCAGTATTTCAAGTAAAATTAGGGCTCTTGCAGCTCCTCCTCTTCCTTTCAGCCTGCAGTCATAATGATCATAAAGGCACCCACCTAATACCAGTTCTCCCAGTTGTGGGGTAGTCAGCTAGTTACACAGATTACAGAAAAATGAAGGGGGTTGGGGGGATACAATATATGTGTTACGATTAAAAATATTTCTTTCTTTATATGAAAGCAGTTGTTTAATGCTTGTATTATTTCTGGCCAAAGGAAGATGCATTCCCTTCCCTAGGATCAGGGATGATATCATTACAGATAATTAACCACTTTGCTTTACATTTTAAATCTACTTCATTGAATGCAGAAAGCAAAACATGTTTCCACACATCCATAGGCAAACTATTCACTGCTTCAACATAAATTCATAAATAAAAAACACTACCTTACTGAAAGTGAGAAAATGACCTTTTAGCATCTCAACACACAGTTAGTTGAGAACATCTATATGTTTGAAACAGTGATGTACAGTATTGACTTTTTTTTTTAAATAAATACAGGTATTTTCTTTGGTGGCTATCAGAAAAATCAAAACAAAAACTCAGTAAGGTATTCTACAGAATAAATATGAATTAGAATTGCTATGTAATTAAGTTGGGGTACGTCTCCCCTTGACCCTCCAATTTAAATAAGACTTGGAATCAAGCAAAGATTATCTGTTCCTGGCAAATCCTTCCTAGGGATTACATGGAGCATAAACTAATAAGGGTTTAGCTTTTCTTCTTCTTTAGCTTTTCTTCTTTCTGAGAGAGGAAATAAGTAGAGTAACACTAAAACATTAATGTGGCGTTAAAGAATTCCAAACAGAACTAGAAAATTAAAAAGGTTAGGATTCTCACAGCAATATCAAATCAGCATTGAGGTTAAGAAACGCAGTCTTGCAGATCACACAAAATTCAGAGTACTCCCTGTATACAGCACTGTTCTGCTCTATAAAGTAAAAGCATCAAGAAATTCTATATTTTAAATGATAATCTGCAAACAAAAAATGATGCCAACAATATTCAGCACCACAATATCCTATTTTGGGGTGTCATAGTCACAAAGGAAATCTAGACAAAATTTCTACTTGTTCAACAGAGCTTGACAAAATATCTGCATTAAAATAATTGAAACAATAATTAACACAATTAGAATGTGCTAAGTTTTATGGCTGTTTATTTCTTTAGGCTTTGAAGGACTAATCAGTGAAAGCGACAGCATAAATCCTAAATGAGGAAGTTACTGAAGGAAGTCTTAGAGGAATGAACTACTTTGTTACCAAGCTCCTTCTGACTGCTCGATATCACCTATGACTTGATGCTATATATGCTTTAGGATCAGTGCTTTAAAGAAGTAAATCCATTTAGCAAGATTCACACCTTTAATCCCTTGCTCCCTTGTTTTCTCGTGCTGTCTTGCGCATCCTGACACCAGTTAGCAAGGCCTATTACACTCAGTATAGCACAGTCCCTTATAGCAAATGCAAAGAGAATGACAGTTCCATCACTACTGGTATGCATGGGGTAGTTCTATGGCATTTGATGTATTAATTAATTTAATGATAGCATC
The DNA here is from genome assembly GCF_013377495.2 of Cygnus atratus. Taxonomy (NCBI): domain Eukaryota; kingdom Metazoa; phylum Chordata; class Aves; order Anseriformes; family Anatidae; genus Cygnus; species Cygnus atratus. Next base: position 17,776,938 of record NC_066376.1, read on the forward strand.
TCAATACGAAGTTAAAACTTTTTCTCCTTTCTACATAAGATTTTTCATACATGCCATTTTAAAGCATACAGTCTCTCTGTGTGCTTAGGATGATATGAGCTTTAAGATTACAGGACCTGTAGACAAGAGTTTTTCTTGCTTGCTTTCTACTAAATTTAGTAAATACAGCATTGCAATTAAGAATTTGTTTTATTGTAAACTAAGGAAGTAAGTCAAGTATTTGGTTCAGGTCATATTCCTTGTATTAAAATGAAAACAAAAACAATAACCAAGGCTTAAGATTGCCAAAACCACTGGTGTCTTATTTTTCAGTTTGGGCAATGGAAATTAAATTATGCAACATATCTACATCTCTTTGAAGGTTCAGTGAACTCTGTAAGAGCTAGATATCATCATCTTGCTTGAGCACTGTCGTATTTACAGGGTACTGGGACTCCACTGCAGCTGCAACCTTCAGACTCAACTGTTCTCTTAGCATTTTCTGACAGTGAGCCTGTAAGAAGTCTCCTGCTCACAAATGTCTTGAACATGTCTTATCTTGCTCATAACTGGTCACTTTTAAGGGAATATGCAGCCTATAGAATCATAAACTCTTTCTTAGTTTTAGGAAGAAAAGTATTCTTAATCCAGTAATTGACACTACAAAGAAGCATAAGCTAAAGTCTTTATAATTACAGGATACATAAGTTGTTCTAAATTGTTCACATTATAAAGTACCCATGGCATTTGTTGCTGTGCAAATACAGTGGCAAACAGGCCTTCATAGAAAACTTGCATAATATGTTTGTCAGCACGACCCAGATTTGAGAATGTATTTAAACTTGTACTTTCTACTGAGATTAGAGTCCTAGCTTCTCCCTGGGAAATCAAAATAGCAACTAGTGGCTAAATAGCAGCTAAGCAGACATTTTACTGAATGCTGACCTGCATGTTGGGCACTTCCACTCTATGCATAATCCTCAGCAAATGGCTGTTACAACTCTTGGCTAATGCAGAAGAATCTGATTTACTTGAGGTGTAGAAAATCATGGTCATGGAGCTGGCGGTTCTGTTTCATTTACTCCTTGTTCCACCCACACTGAAAAGGCAGTAAAGGTAGGAAACAATCCAATGGGAAAGAAAGAAATCCAAGTCTGTTTGACAAGTGACACTAGAATTTATCAACACTATTGAGCTGCGTTGCCTTTTTGAACCCATGTGTCTTAACATCCCAGTTTTCTAGTTTTCACTTCTTTCCTACTTGTAAGAAGTTCTCTGACTATTCCCAGTAACCCTCATCCCTCCTCAGTACTTCCATTTTTCTTGTCTCCTAGTCATACATTCAGTAACTTCCCAGTTCCCAAAGGAGTCTGGATAGCATTTAAACAGGTTAAAGACAGCTCTTCGGATGATTAGTCTGGAGCAGACAAGGGCTACTTTGTCCTCACCTTTCCTTTGATGGACACACAACTTAGGTTTTTTATCCTCTCCCAAGTGTCCAATTGCCATAAAATTATTGACAGATGAGAAAGCAGACATCATGAACAGAAAGATCATAAAGAAAGCTGTAATACAAGCAGCCTAGTGGGGTGTTACACCACTGACAGGATGGAGAATAATATAATAAAAGATGGAAGAATAAATAGATGAGACAAAAATCTGCACTTCATTTTTAAGCAATTTACAGCATTTAATGAGACGGAATGAAGAACCAGTAGGGTTGCACAAAATGGTAATAGGTATATTTGTCTCAGCCCTCTCAGCGGAATAGTCTACACAGTCTCTGTTAGTCTAAAGTCTACCTTCATCTTTAGTACTGCTTACAGTTCTGCAGTTTCCCCACATCTCAGTAAAAATATAACAGAACTGGAAGAATATTTGGATAAGGACAAATGCACGGAAATGGAATTTCAGAACAGTGAATTAAAATGGCAGGAAAGTAGTTCTTTATGAAAAGAACATTGCTTCTATTTATGACAAAGCAGTTTAGATAATAAAAGTAGACAAGCAAAGTCTCATCTTTCCTTGAATTCAGTACGTATTATTCCTCCTGTGCATTTGCATAGCTTAGTTGGTGATACATACAAAAATAATTATCAATTAATTTGTTATTGCAGTAGAACAGACGTACTGCCTTCCCTGCCTGCAGGGCGTAGTTCCATGAAAACCTTTAGGCAAAAAGAAAATTGTTGTTAGAGTCTCTTTCCCTGCAAGGTGGAACTGCCAGTTTGAAGCTACCTGCTATCAGATCACAATTCATAGAAACACATAAGTGGTCAGGGACTTCTGCAAGTCTGCAGCATTACTTTCTGCTCAAGGCAGGCTCCATGAAAGCACACTGCTTCAGACCATGTCTAGTCCAGTTATGAATATTTTAAAGGACAGAGTTACCACAGCCTCTTTGGGTAAGCTGTTCTGGTATTTGACCACCCTTTTATATACATACATACATATATATACACACATATATAAAAGGAATATATATTCCCCTATACTGAATTTCCCACGTTGGAACTTGTGCCCATTTGCCTCTTGTGCACCTCTGGGAAGCACCAAGCTCTACACCCTCCTTCTCTACTCCCTCCCATTAGGTAGCTAATTAGACAACAATACAAACTCCCCGCACCACCACCATCATCTTTAATGCTGAGCAAACCCAGTTCTGTCAGGTTCTCCTTGGCCCATTGTGAACTGCAGCCCCCAAGCAGTTTGGTGACCTTCACGAGCCTTGCTTTAGTATGCCAACATCCGTTTTCTACTAGGGGTCCAAAGCTACAGACAGCACTCCAGATGTAGTCTCACAGAAGCCAAATTGAGGGGAAGAATCATTTTCCTCCAAAGCCACTGGCTATACTCAGCCCAGTACGCAGCTGGACATGCTTGCTGCAGGGGCACACTGTTGACTCATGTTCAACTTGTCCACCATGACCCCGAGATCCTTTTCTGCAAAGCTGCTCTCTAGACAGTTGCCAACCTGTCCTGTTGCATGGGGTTATGTCAGCCCACATACAGGGCTCTGCATTTGCTGAGCTTCATGAGGTCCCTGATAGCTCATTTTTCCAGTCTGACTAGGTCCATCTGAGTAGCAGCCCTGCCTTCCCATGTACCAACCACTCCCCCCAATTTGCTATCACCCACAAACTTGCTGAGAGTTCACTCTATCCCATCATCTCGCTCATTACAGCAGCCATTTCAAGAATCCATGTTGACGTAACCTCTATAAAAAGAGATCACAAGAAGGATGTTTGACTTGCTGTGCTACAGCCTTCTAATTTTGCTTTACAAGAAAAATGGAAGAATTGCATTGCTATCTCTTCTTATCTAGGTATAAAAATCAAAAGTAAGTTCCATGGGAAGCAGGCCCTGGGTCCTTTGGGTACACATGCTACAATGTAGAACTTGGCTTACAGTGCGTAAGAAATCTTCAGAAAGGCACAGGTGACTGTTGAAACTTAAGAGCTAAGAAAGTCAGAAATTATTTACAGATTCCTTCCCCAGAATCTGCCAGTTCATGGCTTTGGTCAAAGACAGATGATATTTCTATATCATAAAACAGACATTCACATCACTATATACATAGCGCTCCAAGAACATACTTGCAATTTGTTATTTACCTGGGTGATTGTGTGCACAGGATGGACTTTGTGCTAGTAGCCATTACAGTTGAGAAGGAGAGGGTAGAATCTGGAACAGAACAAAACCAACCCCCAAAAAAAGACTGATGAAAAATGAAAACTGTAGGAGTAATTTAGCTCCTCTGCACGCACTGTAACTGCAAACCAGTTTCAAGTACATTTATGTAATAACAACCTTTCCAGCAACAGTCTGTTATGGGCAGCTGCGCACTAGCACAACATTTCTACAGGAGGGACATGACAACATTGCTGCCAAAGGGCATGTCAAGGATGCTACAAACATGGTTCCCAAAATTCTCTCAGAACATATTATTCTTCTCATAGACTTACTATTACAAAAACAGTGCAAGTCATACCATAGGCTGGTGTAGTCTTAAAGTTGGATTTTGTTCTGTATGCTAGAAGTAGTTTTGAGATAGTACCATGAAGTATGTTATTAAATACTATAAACTGGTTCTGTAGAATGTTTTCGGATCGTTTCACACAACCCTCTCTCTCCAGATTATGTTTTATAACTCTTACAGTTTATGGAACAACATCCCCAGCAGCATGAGACGAAGAAAACATTGGTAAACAGGAAGCGTTCGTTCTGAAAAGGAGCTACAGAGGATGGAAAGACATGAAAGAGAAGGAAGCCAGCCAAACCTCTTAGATGTGGGAACAAAGCCACTGACTGTTTCCAAACAAATTCTGGAATAAGACTGTTCTTTTTATGAGGATGATTATAAATAAGACACCAAGGTGCAGTTCCCCAGCTCTACCACAACCCTCATGTAAGACTTTCACCAAATCACCCTGCTTCCTTTCCCATCTATAACAATGGGAGAAATAACTTCTTCCGCCATTCCTTATTAGTTGTTTGCTTAGCTCATTAATTCAGTGGGGTAGGAAATATGTCATGTACAGTAATTGCAACATGCTTAACACAGTAGAATTCTGATTTAGTAGGACTTGCCTTAGATACCTACACACCCTAGTACTCCTACAATCATCATCATGACTAGAGATCTTCATAATAGCTAAGTTCTGAGTACATAAACCAACCCTGGTCCAAGGTAGGAGGTCAATTTTTATTTTAATTTCTCAGTAAAAATAACTGCTCTTACTAAATAAAAAGTGTTAATGGAAGCAACTTTTTCTGTTACTTGAAAAATACAGCTTTGCAGCTGTTTGGTCAGTGGCAAACATACTATCACGTTTTTCTCAAAATCACCACCTTCACCTGCTCACAGGGGAACTGGATACCTTGCACTCATTCCTGTTTTAGACCATTCCAACACTTTGCATCAACATTTTAGAATAAATTGGTCCAAAATGTTACCATCTTGCTGCGTATACAGACTACTATCCTCATTCTACACATAAGGAAACCAAATCATAGACCCAGAAACCAGGCTTTTACAACCAACTTAACAAGACTGCCCATAATATTTTCGTTCTGAGAGAATGTTCCTCAGTGCAACTATCTGTCTCAATTATATTAATCTATTCCTCAGATTTAAAAACAACTTAATTAAAGCTACCATTGAGCACATGCAACCTTGGTTGAGAAAGGATATTTGAAAAGCAAATGCTTCTCCCTGCCCTTGCACGGCTCCAATTCACAAAGTAAAAATTCACCAGTAAGAAAGAAAATGCCATTTCTTGCATACAACTTCTACCAGTTACCAAGTGCTTCAGAAAGAAGAAAGGGACACTAGAAAGAGTGAATATGACATTTCCACTGTTCTATAAAATATTATTTTAAAACGTAAAGGGAATTTTGAGTCCCATTAACTAAATAAACAAACAAGCGTCGTAATCTGTATTAACTTCCAATCTGTTACTAGTATCTTTTCTTAGCTGTATACAATGGCAATTAACTGGACAACCTAACTCCCCTTGAATTGAAGTATTTAATTTTCAGATTTTTTGCCCTGATTTCACTAGATATTTTCCTTTTACTGCAGTTCTTATGAAACAGAAATCCTGACTTGCATTCCTTACTTCATATAGTTTGTCACCTCACATCTTTTTCTCTTTTCTCATGGAAACAGCTTTAGTCTGAGCATTTCAATCTCTTGTGATTTTTCAAGGGTTGTAAGATTACTTTCCTTCCTTCAGGGAAAATGCATTTCTAAATCACAGATGAAATTTTGGGAAGCATATGTAATGATAGAGCATGGGAAAAAGTACTCACACGCAAGCACTATCACCACCTCATGACCTAAGAAATACATCAAATCAGCTGTAACTTCTTATGTGGTCTCTACAGAAAAAGAAAAATATTTCTTAAAAGTAACTAATTATATGATCTCTGGATAAATGCTGCAGAAGCTACTGGAACCTTGACAGCCCATTTCTGTGTCAATCCTGCTCTTGTTTTAGTAGAACATTTCCCAGGGCCACAGGATACCAAGAGGATGGTTCTCTTCACATACAAACTATTCAGTAGGTACAGATACAAAGTATTACAGCAGTGTATTATTTATCTATTACTCTATGTATTATTTCTGCACATACCACCACACTTAAATGTTAATAGCATGAAATTTTGTGACAGTTGGATAACATGCATATGAGAATGAGAGAAGAATTAGCCAGCTTAGATGAAAAATCCACATAAGCTGTACTAAACCAACATCAGGTGCACCAGCACATTGATTGCATCAGGCAGTCTCCTGAAGAGCAAACATGACATTCAATTTGTGTTGCTCCCCTGGATATGGTTTTTATTATCATATCCAGTGGTATGTTGGATGGGATACTGTTCAACTGGAAGTTTCACTATACTGATGTTGAACACTATTAAAACACTCTAATAGGTGTGACTTATTGACCGGAAGAGTCAGTAAACAAATAATGTATAAGTGACAATATAAAAATAGCGTAACAGTAATTAGCAGTGTGACTCCATGAGTAATAAGAAAATTGCTTTGACCCAGTTGATGGCAGTAGCAACAAAATCTTCAAATAAAAATAAATAAATAGAATCTATTCCAAACAGATGGATTATCTGCTATGACTCGTATATTAGCAAAACTTTTTCAAGATCATCAAAAACGGTTATGGTTGCCAGAGATCCCATTTTTCCAGCATGCAAGTCCAGCTCCCCAGGAGGCACAGCAGTAGCTGTGCTCCGCTCTGCTCAGAACAGCCACGAGGTAGGGACAGAAGGAGCTGCTGGCAGCGCTCAGTAGCACCCTGTATCAGAAGCTGCTTGGCATCAATCAGCAGGAAGGCACAGTCACAGAGTGAGCCTCCAGCAGGATCCAGTACTATCGATGTCTATGCCTCGGCATAATGCCTCTCGAGCTGGAAACCACGCTTTCTGGTTTGTGAAAACTTCACACCATGAGTGCATCTGCTTATTCGGGCACAAGGCATAGCCTTGCCTGGCTAACAAACTGCTTCTGGTGTTCTGCAGGCAGTTGCACAAAGTTGTGTCAGGTGTGCAAAGGCATGTCAATATCCTACCTTCAGCTGATGTGCTTCCACATTTATCCCACGCTACCCTAACTGCTGTGCCAACACCAACAGTTCATAGAGAGTGGATTAATGAGAACATAACAAAAACAAACCCCATCTGTCTGTGCATGCTTTTTGTCTTTTGGAATCAGACCACATATGATTTTCCCCTTCCCTCCTGGTTAAAGAGGAGCGGTATGAAGCAGAAAGCAGTATTTTAATGCAGAAGTAGAATTATTCTTCAATACACACATCCAAAAACATTTTATTTCTTTGGTGAAAATAGCCTTCATTACAAAACTACAAGCTGCTTTCCAATAGTAAAATGGTGTGACCAAGAACAAGTTCTTGGTAAATCCTGTTGAAAACAAATAAGCAAAACAAACACCACAAAAAAAAAAAAAAATCAACCAACCAACCAACAGAACCCCAACTCTTTTTCTCCTCTCTCCTTCTTTATCCAAACAGTCAGTCTCCGTGGGATCCAATGGAGGTGGTATACTGAAATGTAATAATACTACTACACATGAAAGAGAGGGGGGGGGGGGGGGGGGGGAATCAATACACAAGATTTCAGGGGTCCCAGTTGCTTGAACTCACAAGAAATGCACTGGTTTCAGTGCAACAATAAAAACTCTGATGAAATACCTGGAACGCAGCAGCAAAGAAAAGTGATGTAAAAGCAAGCGGTGTTGTCTGTGTGTTGAGAAGGGCAATGACACCATGATAGGAATGTGACACCCACCTGTAGATTTTGCAAAATATTCCAAGAGTTGGAAGGAAAAGCATATACAAAAAGGAAATGATCTGGAAGAGGAAAAAAAAAAAAAGAGAGGGAGAGAGCGAGCCCTCAGTATAAGCCTGCTTTGCCAGAGGGAAGGTTAAAAAGTCCCTTCGATCGAGCTGCGGAGCCCACAGGCAGCTCCGCGGGCGGGTGCAGCAGCAGGGGCAGCTTTGCCTCCCCGGCCTCCCGGCTCAGCGCACGAACCCGGCGCTGGGCACCACCCCGCAGCGGAGCCGAGCCGCTCGGCCCCTCGCCTCGAGGCTGAGCCGCACCGAGAGAGGAGCGAGGTTGTCCCCGCTCAGCCGGGGCCCCCAGCGCGGCTCCTCCCTTCTCGGGAGCGCGGTGCCCGGCCTGGGGGCAGCCTCTTAGGGCCGGCGGGGGCGGCCCCGGCTCAGTCCCGCACGGCGGTCGCAGAGCGAGGCCGCGCTGCCCGCCCCCGCTGCCCATGGCGCCCCGCCCGGGCCCGCTGCTGCTGCTGCTGCTGCTGCCGCCGCTGCTGCTGCCGCCGGCCGGTGAGTGCCCTGCGGCTGGGGACGGGGCCCGGGGGCAGTGGGACAGGGGCTGCGACCCCGGCCCGAGACCTGCCCCCGACGAGGGGAGCTGCTGGGCCGGGGGGAGGCTGGGAGGGGGGCTTCGCTTCTTGGGGGGAGCTTCGCTGCTTGGAACTTGGGGAGTTTGGGGGGAGCTTCGCTGCCTTTTTTTTTTTTTCCTCTGTTAACGAAAGTTCATCAGTAATGGGCAAACTGTGTGAAAGTTTGGTACCTAAAAGCCGACTGCAGGTGTAAAAACCTTTCTGAAGAGGCAGGATGTTTTACCATACCCATCTCAGGGGGTAAGACACCCGAGACACAAAGCAGTTCTGAAGCGAGGAATTGCTGGTGCTAGGGTTGTCTGCACAGCCACAGCGGGGTTATTCATAGAGACCGACTCATTCCTTGGGAGTAAGTTACGGTATGGGAATATAATTAAAGGACCCCTGCCTCGTACCTGACTATAACAGACTGCTCACTTAGCAGGTATTTAATTATTTTTTTTTGTCTCCTACTTATTAAATTAATGTCCTGTTTCTTAAACAATATTAGAGACCAGTTGTAATAATTTAGTTCATTTCCTCATAGATTTTCTGAGGTATTCATCAGCATAGTGCCTGAATGTACTTACTCCACGCTTCTGTGAAACTACACTATCATCATCATCATCATCCCTCTTTTACAGATAGGTAGCTAAGTTAACACACAAAAAAGCATCCACTAATTTTAGGTTTCTGTGCTGACACGACAGAACCCAATCTTTTTGTGCTCCTTTAAATGACAGGGAACGTCAACTGCTTAAAGCCTGGCTCTCAGCAGTACACTTGTAGTTTGTTTCTCTAGCCCTGGGATATTCAGCAGGCTGGGACCATCGAGAGGCATCGTTTTAAAGGGTTAAAACTAACCTCATGCTGAACTTCTCTAACAGCTGTAAGGATAAAATCCAGTTTTCCAGAATAGCATCCAGCTGCCTTAACTAAGAGATTGGCTTTTGTCTCCTTGCACTTCTCCACACATTCTTAAACCACTTGGAAATTCAGCAAACCAAATCTCACAAATAGAAAGATCTTAAGCACAAGAGCCTTGACCTGTTCTTACAGCAGATCCTCTGTACAGAATGAATCAGGGATCTGGGGAAAAAAAAAGTCACCTGATTAAAGACCACAAGGTAATGTGCTTACATAATGGGGCTAACTTAAGGTTCCACCAGGCTCACTGCCCCAATTCTACTTCCTCACCTCCGCGTGCCCCTATTATTCCTTCTGCATTTTGATCATCCTCCAAGACTTCATCCTTTGCACAGTCCAAACCTCAGCAAGAACATTAAGGAAAACAATGAAAGACTGTTTCACTGCTTGTGCCAGCCTAGAGCAATCATTACAGAGAGAGCCTGGCTTCAGCCCGACGGCTGAGTCAAGCATCGCAGTCACCCCTTCCGTAGGCAGCGAGGAGGAAGGGAAATGCAATTTACCTGTTTCTCAATGCTTGGTCCACAGTATCAGGCAAATTTATCTGTTCAAAGGAGTTTACACACAACCACAGTTCATAGAGATAGCATATCAGTAGTCTGGGCAACAAGATGAGGTGAGAAAGGCCATTCCTGAGGCAGAAAACATCTCACAAAAACATGTTAGTTATTACATTGTCCCTTCCAACCCAAAGTATTCTATGATTCTATAACCATGTACAGCACAATCAAAACGCTGAAGAGCTCGTACAGGTGACAAACCATGAGGGTACAATGAAGTTTCAACTCTCCAAACGTGGCAGGACTCCAATTTGGGCAACAAAATTACTGATTTGAAATCAGGCAGGACACCAACATAATGTGCTTACTTACTGTTACTTTCTCTCAGGCTGTCTTTACTGTTAACTTAATTTCACTCTTCAGAAAGTCACCTCTTGGCTTTTAATCTCTGCGGCTTATTCATTAGAATCACATAGAACTGCATAGATTGTGTTTGTTTGTGTCCCCATCTGCTATTTTTATGTGTAGAGTAATCTTAGAATTGGTATAGTATTGTTTTTCCTTCAACCTTTACTTCTAAATCAGGTACATCACATCCATTTAAACGTGAGTTTGCTGATCTCGTTAGTTTTGTTTCCCCCCCTAATCTCCAAATACTTGTCTGTAAAGCTTTCTTTTGAGAACAGAAGCAGCTGAAATTTTAACATTTTCTTTGGCTTTATTCCATGGAAGTTCTGATAAAATATTTTGTAATCATTTATTGTGTTGCTGATACACTAATGCTATCATTTCCGTGCCAATACTCCTCCTGTTTCTGTCATTATGTGGGTTCTAGGAGCATCCTTCATTGCTTTTATTATACATGGGTTATAAAGCTGTTGGGACAAACCTTTCTTTCAGCCTCGTTCTGAGCATCTGGTACAATACAGCCTTGCTTTATACCTGGAAGTCCAGATGCTGTAACACAGAGAAAATCCAAGGATAAAGATTTCATTTCCTTTTAACTTAGGTGGCACACTTCAAAAAAATTATACTTGAGCTCGCCACGGAGTAGACAGTTCATCACTTCCATTTTACCTGGATTTAAATAAGGGATTGTGATTTCTCCGAAGTTAGCAGACAACTCTGTGATGCAACCAGGAATGTGATTTGGAAGTTCTTACCTTTCTCTTTCTGTCTTGTAGCCCTCCTATACCTTCCTTCCCCAGCAGCCAAGAACCAAGATGCACTCTGTACATCCTTCACTCGCTTCTGGGGTTTCGTCAGAGTTACTAACATCATGTACAGCAAACCCAGCTTTGCCATTAACCACTAACATGGTTCCTTCAGTTGTTACTGGCTAGCTACAGGACTAGCAAAACTAAACACTTAAAGATTATAAGCTGTTTTAGTTTGTAATGCTGCAGCCTTACTGCAACATTTTTTTCTGGGCATTTACTGAACCTGTACTGATAGCAAAGGTAATGCTTTCAATGCTGGTATAAAAATAACTTAAGACTTAAAAATTGCTGAAAATAGGTTGGAGCCTTCAGTGCAAGGAAATGCTGCCTATTTACCATCCAGGGTCTTTGATGTGTTAGCTGAAACTGAAGGATGACCTGAAGCCCTAAAAAGAGTCACATGGTGTCCCAACGTTTATCTCCTTCCCAGGACCTAACTGCTTTAGTATTGAACTGATGGCTACAATAAAGTCCTTGAATACTCTTGTTCTGTAGAAATGATGGTGAGAATCCCTTAAACAAACAACCTTTTTTCTAACTTCCCTGTAAATGATTCCAAGCACCCACACGCTTCTCTGGGAGAATTATTAAAATATACATTAATCATACAGTCTTCACAACCTTCACATACATCAACAAAAAGAATTCCCTCCCAAATTTATACACACACCTTTCATCCCTTCAACATATTACAACAACAGAAATTCCTCCCTCCCCCAGTAAAATCAGTTATTTGGCATCTTGGCCTAGAAATTAGGATGCTTTAGTGGAAAAAAAGAACCCCATGAAAAAGGATATACTTGTACAAGTGTGAATTTTATATAAAGTAATAACATAGACAAAATTGCATTTTAGGTTAAGGAGAAAATCATCACTTAGGGCATCTAGTCCTAGCAGACTTGTGGATCTAGACCACAGAACACGCTAGCTCTAGCCAGTTTTAAGAACAGAAATGACTGAAGTCTGTCATTATATGCTGCCTTTATGGGAGGCAAACACAACACCTTTTCTGAATGCTGTTCAGTATTCTGCTCACTACCAAGTGGGGGAAAAGGGATTGGGTCAAGGACAGTCAATCACTGTGCCCCAGAGTTTCAAAAAGAGAATGGAGTATTATTTCAAAGTACTGACATACATTATCAAAGTTAAAATAAATACTAACAACATCAATGACTGTGTCTGCACATTAGATTCAACGCAAAGTTTTTCTTCCACAGTTTATAGAGGCGCTCTTGGGGAAGCCCGTTTAAGGAATAGAAGAGGAATTCTAGAATTAGCTGGAGCCATCAGATGTACTACAGGACGATCTCCTTTTGCCTACCTACGTTATGGATGCTACTGTGGACTGGGAGGAAGAGGATGGCCCAAGGACAGAGTAGATTGGTAAGAGTAACTATTTATCTGAGTAGCAAAGTGCTGAATACTTGCAAATGACAGAGAAAAAGGACTGAAATATGAATTAGGCCTATTTAACATCAACGAGGGAACTGACTCTAAACACACTTCAGAATGCTAAGAAACTCTGAAGCATTAAAATAGTATCACTGTAGACCTACCTGAGTCTTTATCTCAAACTCTTACTGCATTAATATCGGCTTCACAGTGCAACTGAGTTTTCTTGCTGTTGGTGCTTGGCCAAAAACTGAAGAACTGAAGTCTTCTTAGAAGAGTTTTAAAAGCTCAAACATTCAAACTATCTATTTAACAAGTCCCAATCGCAAGTCTTTTGATTCCACTTCTATCCATCCCATTTTATTAGTGTTCAAAATAGTACATAGAAAGTTGTGCAAAATTCAACCTGTGAAAAATAACTTGAATAAGAGGAGCTATGAATCATTACTAAAATAATTATAAAACCAGTCCTTTTAAATTTAGTATAAGACCTCATTATACTGACTACCATCAATTTAACTAATAATTGTACGTTAGCTGTCAAGGAGATGATTTCATGGTTATAGCAGTTAAATAAAAGTTTTACATTTTCAAGGTTATCATTATAACAATAAATTTCCCCACCATATGTTACCTCTCGGTTATCACTTTCCAAACATATTATATTGTAAAACAAATTAAAACAAACACCTGATACTCACATTTGGGGTAGAACATACAGGAAGTCATACAGAAAGCTTGCATCTGAGTTTTTCTGCACAGGGTAGTTGTGTTCAAACCTTAAACTTTTAGAATCTTTTCATATGTATTTCAAACTTTTGCACATAAGTTCTGTTGTTTTAAAAGAGCGTTTTTGTGGTTGCTGCTTTATGGCTGGGAACACATGAAAAGAAGGATCTGTTATTAGTTCTAGTTACTTGCATACGCAAAGATAGTGGTGAAGCATCTATAGTTTGCTAATCTTTCCTTGTGGGTCTATTTCTCACTTTATGAAAGTCCCATAATAGCAAGAAGCTTATTCTGCACAAACCACAGCTATGTAACATTAAGAACAAGCCAGAAGTGACTGTACTTATTACTCTGCTTCTGCATTTGACCAAGTTAGCATTTGACGCTAATTAACATCTAGCATCAAACATTCTTACCAAGCTGTATTTCTTACAGTTATGAGCTACACTGTGAACTGTTTACATTCAGAATTAGGTCTGAAAACAATCTAAGTGAAATTACAAAAATACTTAATCTGAAGCAAGAATGTCTGTAATGGAATTATTTGTATAATACTTACTGCAATTTAAATTTATACCTATCACAAAAATAAACTTTCAAATGGAGACAATTTTTATTGCTTTTATAAGACATCTAAAATCCAGAAGCATTTGCTTTTTTTTTTTTTATTAAATCCTTAAATTAGGTCTAAAGTTATTCTAAAAATTTAAGAGATGCATTCTTATAAGACTGCTGTTTCTGTAAAGACATGAAGATAGACTGAACTGTGGCAAAAAAAAGAAAAAGCCATACTTCCTGGTTTATTTACCTTAGTCCTGCTATGAAGACTCTGAGTCCATTTTTTTTCTTTTGTTTCTTGGAAGAGACTTACTCATACATATAAAATGGATGTATCGAGCTACTTAAAAATTGGACAGCAAAATGCCTGTAAAGTACTGCAGGATGTTTAAATGAAGATTGGTGTAAAATTACCAAGTAATTATTTAACAAGCATACAAAAATAGTCATTCCAAGTGAGAAAAAGTCAATGCCGTGAGCTCTCTAGCAAACAGATTCCTCAGGCAACCTAAACACCATTGCTAAACATCACATACATACTGTAATATGATGGTTGTAGGCTACCAGGAGGTAACCGAATGACTGAATGCAAAAAGCTTGCCGATGTATCCTGTTCTTCCACTGAGGAAAAAAAACAGTCTGCAGCAAAGACTTGCAAACTATCCATCTGAATTCAGGTCCTTCCCTACATGCTATTCTGGGCTTGCAGTGTCTCCACACCATATGAGTAATTATTTTTTTAAGCATTAAAATATGCCATTAACACTTACCTATACTGTTTAGTTCCACAGTGTGATAGAAAGTCTATGAATTCATTGTCTCAAATGTGAAAAGAATAACCTTGAAAGCATGATTTGGGGTAATTTTCCATTTTTTTGTATGATAGGGAGCAAACAGTTTTAGGTATGTGACATTAAACTGCAGCCATGCCTATGCATTACTGAACAATTCACCTGCACCATCTAAGGACTTCACCATGAAAAGACATTTTTGGTAGTATGCTATGGCCTAACAAATTTTCTCATCCCCCCCCCCCGAAATTGTTACAAAGCCATCAGTAAGAAAAATTAGTCACTTATTATCTGACAAACTATCAAACTATTCTGGTGTTTAATCATCTTCTTGAAAGGGACTAAAAGGGAGGGGATAGGCTATGAAGTAGGCATTTTGTTTAAAACTGAGAATACTTGAAAGATTCTTACAGATGCAAAGGGAAAGTTCAACTAAATCAATGCGTATCAGACACTTTTTTCCCCTCATCATTTATTACATGAAAGAATACTTAATGTCTATATCATCCGTTAAACAGTTATCCTGTTTTGATTCCTTGTTAGGCAACTCGTTGCACATTCATACATTGACTGTTTTATTACTTTACAACCTACAAAATATGCTGATAAAAACCATCTGCATTATGTCACTAAATTACCACAGTATGAATTAAGGCAAACCCATTTCTGTTTCTCTCAGGTGCTGCTTTAACCATGACTGCTGCTATGGTAAGGCAGAACGAGCAGGTTGTCACCCCAAGATAGAAAGTTACCACTGGGAATGTGAAGACAACATTGCTGTGTGTGGTGAGTGGACAGTTACGTTTTTGGGTTTAGTTTTACTTGCACTGATTGCCTCATGGACTTCATAGAAAGACACTTAACTCCAAAATCCTTATTTTGCCTTCCCTCCTTTTGCAACCTCTTTGCAGGGTAAGCTATTTTTCTAGAAGGCATGGCTATGCCAACTGAATGCAATTTCTTTTTCTAAATCCCCACCTGCTGAAATAACCAAGCAAAATTCTGATCTACAAGTTTCTATTATTTTTTCAGAAAACACTTCAAAAATAAACAAACCAACCCACCTGTTTTCACTCAAGCTGTGTAACATGTATATATATTAAGGAACCTATGCTATGCCTTGCTGGTCTCCAACTGGAAAGCAACTACAAACAGGGCCAGAAAATTACAGCTGTTTAAAAAGGATCATTTTTACACTTAGCAGAAAATATTATATACCATTTCTAAGTTGACAATGTACACATTTTTGGCATACTTACCGCTGACTGACTGCACACCACATTACTAGTGACTGCAATTAAAACTTAAAAGTTCAAACACTAAGGCAATAAGTTATTTGATGAGTATATTTGTTTATTGAAATAGCATGTCCACAAGCCATAAAATGTAAATTTGAAAATTCAGCCTGATAAAACTTGTTTGATTGCCCCAAAATACATACATGTATATGTAATACATGCCAAGCTACAGTGTAAAAGGGAGGGACAAAGAGATGTTAAAGAAATTAAACAAAAATATGTAATAGGGAGAAGCAGCATGTCTTTTACATGATTTGTTTACAACACCCAGTGTTTTCAGATATACTTAAAGAACTTTTTGAAGCTATAACACCTAAGAAGCCCCCAAGCTTTGCAAGCCTTTTTTTTTTTTTTTTTAAGCTTTAAGTCAAAGTTACTTTGCATGTAACTGTATGCTACTACCCAGAATACAAATCAGCTTAATAGCTTATTATTTGCACTGCAAAAATGCAGGCCCTTTTATAAATTTGTTTACAAGTCTGACTCTCAGACTGACATATTTTACAGGTAGCAGAGTAGGTCATTCAGAGAATACAAAAGATAAACCCTCATTTCACAACTCAATTTAACGTATTTGCCTGACCTGAAATCAGATGAAGTTTTTTGATGTTATTTTCTTTCCTCCTTTTCATTCAACCCCTATTTTGCCCAAGCATCTAGCTCATATAGACTCTCTACTTAGTAATTTCCTCCTCCACTCCAGAAGTGCTAAGCATCTTCTCTCTCAAACTATCTAACAGTCAAATTACAGTCAGCCTATATTTGGCTGTAAAGGTTCTGCTCCTATTCCAGACCAGAAGCTGACATTTTGAAATACTAGCCAAGACAATACGCATATCAGCAAGAAATAAAGCTGGAACAAAATAACAAAATAGCTGGCATACCATTGAGAAAGTTAAGTTTGGAGCAATAACCCCTGCCCCCCCCCCCCCCCCCAAAAAAAAAAAAAAAAAGAGTAGTAGTTCTCCATTCTTCTCAATTAATGTTTTATTTATGCTGCTAAGTTATTTATGCTTCTTACACTAAAAGAAGCTCGTACGGTAGCTAGTTACAACATCAACGTATATACATTAAGAACAGTCCCATTTCATAGCAGAACGTGAGTTTCTTCATCACAAAACTGAATGCTTGTTCTGCTCCTAGACAAATCTCAAGCAGTGATTGAGGTAAGCTTTCACACTCTGGCAAAACAATCAAAAATTTTTCAGTTTACAGACTGCTGCAGGAAAAAAAAAAAAAATCGCATTTCTGGGTTGGCACAATAAGACTAATATATACTGCTGTGGAAGAAACTGTTCATGCCAACAAGAAATGTTAATGCTAGAAGAAAGAATTCATGCCAAAAAACCCTACTAAGTTTCTGTAAGGACTACAATTACAAAACAAACATGGCCAGAGATGGATTTTATTGTACTTTAACACACTTTACCTAGCTTCTTATAGAATACCTTAATAAAAAAAAAAAGGGGGGGGGGAATATAAGCTGAAGATGGAACACCTTTGCATTCTTTATTACACATAGATAATTTTTAATGCTACATCCTTTAATAGAGTAAAGTATATGTGAAATGGAAATTTCTTCCCAAACTCAAATTTCACTAGAGCAAAAGGGCAGGCAAGGAGGGTTACATACCACTTTCTAAAGAGGAATTAGCTACCAGAGTTCCTTTTCTAAAGAAGGTAGAGAACTTTTGCTAAAGCAAACCATGCTTATGTATCCTCTATTGCTAGCTGTCCTTGCATGGAGCTCAGTCTAAATACGACAGATTTTCCAATACACCAAAGAACTGTCTTACTAAAACTCAGTACAGTTCCTGTTGCATTTGAACTACAAGAATAAAATAAAGCATGATTGCTGTTTTGTAAAAGATTGCGTTATTTATCTGGCAAACATAGAACAGGAAGTAGCAATTGTTGTAGGTCCATTTGTTATTTCTAATTACTTCAAACTAATATCAAACTTATTTGTTTTCTTTCAGAATCAATAGAAGACAAGTGTCAAAAAATGGCATGTGAATGCGATAGTGAAGCTGCCAAATGTTTTTCTAAAGCTCCCTATCATACAAAGTACCTTTTGTGGCCAGATGTTATGTGTGGTGAGATTCAGCCTGTGTGTAGATATTAGGTACAAAAGATCAGCCTTTATGACAACTCTGTATGTATTTAAAACTAAAAAGACTATTTTTGTCACAGTATTGACAAGAAATGATTTTTCGCTTTCTTGATTCTCCTTCCTGCCACTCTAGCTCCTCTATCCCAGAATGGCTGAAGTAAACATTTACCTTCTAATTTAACTTCTACAATACATGGACTAAAAAAGCATGTTCAGTAGTTTGGTTTAAGCTTTTATTTACTAACCTCAAATTCCTATTTAGTATTTATCAGTTTAATGAGTAACTGACTTAAAATTTGTTTGAATCACAGAATAGTTTGGGTTGGAAAGGACCTTTAACAACCACCCAGTTCCAACCCCTGCCATGGGCAGGGACACCTTCCATTAGACCAGGCTACCCAAAGCCCAAACCCCATCCAGCCTGGCCTTGGGCACTGCCAGGGATGGGGCACCCACAGCTCCTCTGGGCAGCCTGGGCTAGGGCCTCACCACCCTCACAGTGGAGAATTCCTTCCTAATATCTAATATTTTTTGGTTTATATTCAGCTTCATGATATCATTCACCGCAAATTTTCCATCCTCGCTTCACTGGAATGTAAGATACAATCCACACTTTTCCACTAACATTTATCTTAACATTTGTTACATTTGAACTGACAGGAAGAAATGCATGAAGTGACAGCATCAGCGTAAAAAGCCCCTCTGTCCATATTAAACGTTTATTAGGAAACCTAATTCAACTTTTGTATCTCATTCTACTTCAGAGGTCCTACCTGTATTAAAAATTGCCCAACATAGTTTTTTCTTTTCAAGCATTTACTGTCAAAGAAAACGTCAAGCACTTTGATATAAAATAAATAAAACTTCTTTAGGAAGGCCTAGGATTTAAAAATGTATCTTTAATCTTTAAAAATATTCATAGGCAGATTTGAAGTTCATATTAATGATAACAAATGAAAAAAAATCAACAACATAATGCAAGGCGACGCAGCTCTTGAATATCTAAGAGCTTCTGCTTCAGTCAAAAAAACAATACATTAATAAATGGCAATCCAGTTTATACAAAATAACTTTCCAGTCAACATTCACTCACAGTTCTAGATACACACCTTATATTGCAGTAAGACATAATTACAGTGTCAGGTCACTTATCCAAAATAATCCCTTTAAGAGATAACCCTGAATTTAAGGATTAGCAACAGACTTTAAGAGGAGAGCATTAAAGAAGCTATTGATGAAATCTAACTGATCTGAACAAAACAAAGCAAATTGAATGGCAAATCACCAGATCTTCCAAAGGGCAAGAAAACTCAGTCCCCCTTTAACAGGGGGAATTCTAGAACAAACTTTACCGTGCATTTGACAGTCACAACTTCACATGTAAAGCAGGCTGAAAACACTGAAGTACTTTCAATATCAAGCCTATCCAGGAAGAGCTCTCCTTTGGCAAGTTTAAGTTCTGAGCAACACATTTCCTTGGTATGAAATACCAAGTTAAACACCACTGTAGTTGTTCAGAAGACACCGATTTTAAGACAGAATAGCGAAGTTTGATTTGATCAAAAATATGATGACATGACTAAGTTTTAAATGGCAAAATCAGGAATATATATATGTTTTTACTATAAAAATCATTTTGGATAATAAAGTCCATCCTCAGAGTTGGAATCAACTGTTTAAGAGTAGCTTACCTTAAGGCTTTTTTGTATGTTTAAGTTAATGTAATCCAACATTTTCACTGCCACATACATAAAGGAGAAAAGCAAAGTTTCTTTCAAATAACCACTTTTAGAAACTAAATAGCTCAACATTTCTAATGCCAGTCACTGCACTTGTGTCTCCAAACGCCTTACTTCTTTAACCACAAGATCAATGTTTATAATTGGGTTAAAGTACAAGGCCCAGTAAAACAAACAATTGCAGACAAACTGAGGAATAAAAGGCCAAAATATAGCAACAAAAAGACCCTGGGTTGAGACTTTCCAGAAGTGTCTCCACATTCTGTGAGGAATAGTCCTGTGGAAAAGGAAAGGGAGAAGCTTAATGGAACTTTGTTTTGTTTTTAACCATTCTAAGACAAGCTAATTTATGCTGCAGCCTCAAATTATTTAACGCTTACTCAATTACCTGCAAAGCATCATTCTGCACTCCATAAAAACTTTCTTAAATATAGTAATGCTACTTTTTATGTGAGGATGTATTAAGTCAATTTATTCAGACTACAAACTACAGCAGTTAAAGCGGTAAAATTCTGGATTTGTCATAGATTATGTTCATATACTGTTCTCATTTGAAGATGTTCTGCCCCCTAGCTGCTGACAAACAAAGTGAAAACCCCATATATGTCAAACCAAGAATTTCTCCTATGCGACTTCTAGAAACTATAAACAAAAGATCAGGCAGGCAATTATGAAGTGATATTAATACACCTGAAGTAAGACCAAAGCAGTAACTTTTCTGTTACTTCTAGCAATTTTGATCACCATCAGAGGTAATATCAGTCTAACTAAACTAAGTTGAGGATACATCCTTTAGTAACTATACTGTAAGTATATCTTGACAGAATTCTTGCACGTTTAGTTCTCAGCTGACAGCTAATACCAGTTACCATAAAAGGCAGGTACACATTAACTCTTATCCTGAGAACTAATGGTTAGGAACACGCATATTATCATTACTGCATTTGCTACACCTGATCAGTAAAACCAGCTGTAATAAATCCTTTCAAGTATTCACAGCAAGAAATATATTCAAGACTGGAAATTAGTGCATGTGCAAATTTAGATTCACATATTCTTATTAGTCTCAGAGTTGTGGTTAGACACTGTAATTTCAGTAAGCAACTGTGAAATCAGAGACTTATTTTCCAGTTTATAAGGTCACATACTTCCTAAACCCTTCAACAAGCTCAATAAGACTTACTTCAATTCTCTTCTTGACCAGAGCCTCCAAAAGGAGAATAACTCGAGAACAGAGAGCAGCATTGCATTTACAATTATAAATCTTGATGTCCAATAGTGCACATCCAGCCAATCCCAAGCAAATTCAGCTATCAACTGGTATGGCAAAAATAAATACTTCACAATGAATTCTCTCCACTGTTTCCAAGTAGGATCTTTGAGGTCCTGTAAATTAGGAAAAAAAAGAGTTAAACAATTTCCTACTAAATAGACACAATACTGGCTGGCTTATTTCCACTACTCCTCTGTTTTTTGTTTTTTAAACAAACTGAACGCAGTAATTAATCTTTTCTTATGCTTTTTAGTAGATAGCATTGTAACACAGTAATTTCCATTAGAGTAGCATAAAACATCACAAGCGTCCAGACTTTATAATGCCATTTTTTAAATGCGGATATTTTCAGATAAAGGTTTTTCTACAGTCATGTGACCTTAAAAAAAAAAAAGAATCATAATCATTTTCACATGTTTAAAACCCTTAAATATCTTGCTAAAGGTTGTAGTCACAACACTGTTAATCTCATTCAATAAAATAAGAGGAACCATTTACTTTACACTATTTCTTTTTAAAAAGTTGAATGGTAATGAGATGAAATGATGAATAATTACATCATGCTTTTAAGCAACTAAATCTTAAATTTCTTCAACCGTGCAGCACTTGAACACTTACTAATAATTTTGTGACAGTATCTTCATACTGGTCTTCTTGCGTAGGACAAATTGTGTGGATGAAAGGTAGGAAAGCTTCTGCATAATCAAATAGATATAAGTATAACATACTGAGTCTTGGAGAACTCTTCAGTGCATACAGAAGAAAGAGTGATTTTCCTGGATTTACTGCCTGAAAGGTATCAAATTTCGAACGATGAAAAAATTAAGGGACACATCAGTTCTTAGACTTTTTAAAAAGATCGTTTTTCAAATACAACAGTTCATTAAACTTGGCATTTTATATATATATATTTTTTTTTTCAGAGTTAATTCTACTTCCTTAACACTGCTTTTGACTTTACAAGAATTGTCTTTGAAATACATTTTAAAATTACTTTATTTAGATCACAGACTTTATACAGAATTTACCTTATATTCCCAAAGGTTCTGTGGTGGTTTAACGCCTAAAGTTTTGACACATTCCAATTCCGCCATAATAGCTTTTCTATGGTTATTGTTCTCTATACTGTAAGGCTCTTTTGTGAAATCCTCCTCTGTCAGTGTGAGAAGGAGCCTACAAGAGCAGAAGAATTCAGAAGGTAAACAGTGACTCTTCACCAAAAAGATATGACTAACAAATCAGTAATTACATAATGAAACAATAAGCTACTGATAGAAGGTACCACCTTTTGGATTACATTCCACATGGAGTGTTCTGAATCAACTGCATCTCAGAGCCTGGGTTTTAAATATCCTTCAAGTTTTCTCTTGCCTGCTTTCAGCATGCAAATTTAGCAGCTTGTTGGCTATCACTGAACACAATTCTTCATTACATCACAGATCTAGTCTGGTCTCCTGATATCAAACCTAGAACTCCTGGGTGGAGTGCAACAATGCATATAGCACACTAATTTCCGCAAGAAAGAAAAGGTGGGGGGTAGATAATGCATTAGTAGAATTTTACTTTCAGTATCATTTCAGTCTACATTGTTAGTATTTAAACAAGTTCTTAGAAAATTTTCAGTTAGGTTGCTTAGTGTCTACTACTAAAGTTTTCAACTATAAGTGTTAAAACATCTCCTGTATTTTCCTTTGCTACATCCATAGAGTATTCCCACCATCTATGGAACAAAGTCTGGTCATTTCATAATATACCATGTCTAATGAAAACTATCTAGCAGTCCACTCAAATGATAGCCACTCCTGACAATTAGACCCCTCACCTTCCATTCACTTTCTCCAGCAGAAATTTCTCTTTATAATGTGAAGCCCATGGGCCCAGTTGCTCTAGCCAAAGTATCACTTCTTCAGCAGTCCATTTAGCAACTGGCTTGCGGACAAGAAGATCATCTTCAAATTCTCTGCTACTCCAGTGATACCCAAGTAGTACTACCTATAGGTAGATTAAAAAAAAAAAAAAAAGAGATCCTTTGCAAAGCTAATTTATTATCATACAAATAAATGTGCATTGAGGGACTTGACACGCAAAATCTTTCATGCTAAGAACCCTAGAGAATATTTAGGTTACAAGGAACTATCTTGGAGTCTTAGCCAAGTTGTCTAACTTCCATTTGTTGTATATTCCAATTATAGCTGCTGACAAACAACTCTGCTACCTTATTTACTCAGCTCAGCCAAAGTCTCTTCTATACAACCCTTTTTATGTGCATGTAATTTAAGTATATTTATTTACATATTAAATGAAGTATATGGAATAAGTAATATGGAACCATCTCAACGAAACTTACTGCTACACCAGTTAAAGCTGTCAGAACGCCTGAGAAAAACCCTCCTCCTCGAGGATTAATTCTTCCTGTGTTTGGAGCTGTAGAAATCTGGTCATTCCCATATTTTTGGAAGGTTGCTAAGCTGCGTGCTACATCACTGTTTTGTTGAATATCTTCTTTTCTTTGTTCAATTGCATCAGAAAAGAGTCTTTCAATAACATCCCTAATGGGAAAAATACTTGTCATTGACCTATAACCATTGAGACCTAGCATTCAGAAAAGGGATTAATTTTAAGATTTTTGTTTTCCAGCCTCTACCAAAGACTGTCATCTTTGAAAGCAAGACAACATTAGTTAACGATACTTAGTAAAGTTAAACTTAAACCATTTACTTCAAAACAGTATTTTCCTTAGCTTTTAAAGATGGAGGAAGTTAAAAATCTCACATTTAAAAACAACAATCCTTATCTCATATATAAAATCAGTACTGTGTACACCACTAGGATGCCTTGATTATTCCAAAATGCTAAGCAAGAAACAACATAAAGGCATACCATCAATTCTATAACCTATTTATTAAAATCCTATTAATGTAGGCCAATGTTGTCTTGAACACACCACAAGAACTTGTAGGTAATTTAAGACAACAGTTTGATGTTTTGAGCTTTCTTCTGCCATCAGATCATGCTTGTTCCTATAAATAATTCTTACTACAGAAATAATCACAAACTTATCAAGGATTCTTCAAACTTAAAATAACTGGTTATTTCCTAATAATTTCAACAGATGCAATTGTCTCGGTATAAATTAAAAAAAAGACTGCTCCTCTCCATTCCCTAAAATATTCAAGAAGGGGGGGAAAAACAAAACAAGGAACCAACACTTTACTTTCACGCAGAAAAAACATGCTTGAACAGCTAAAAAAAAAAAAAAACAAAGAAGGTATAAGACTTCTGGCTCTAAACATCCTTGTGACAGTTCAAGTTACCAACAAAATACAAAAATTTATAGCAGATTCAAGAAACCAGACAGTTAATTTTGGTTGTTTTAGAAATAAATTTTTAAAGAAAAGCACATTACAATTACCTGAGAAGAATGTTGACTTTGGGGAATCCTTCCCATTTTTCTCTGCATTCTGGACATTCATTCTTCTTGGAGGATACCCACCACAACGCTAGGCAATGTCTACAGAAACTGTGTCCACAGTTCAGGGTGGTGGGATAAACCAGAATGTCATAACAGCAATGGCAATGGAACTCACTAACTGATATTCGCCGACTGATTTCAGGGGTAGCATGTGCTTTAACTTCTGCCCTCTCAGGTTCACCTTGTGAAGTCTCATCTTCTTCCATTTTCTTTTATACCTTATGCAAACCAAAAGCTCTCTCAGATCTTCAAATCTGGTACAGCATTACTTCTGCAAAGCAACAAGATAAGTCTCAATAAGAAAATAAAGTTACTAAATATGTTTAGAATTGCAAGAAGTTTATTTTATCATCGTAACATCTGTCACTCTGATAGTTTTAAACTTTTTAACTAACTTAACTCTTCCTAAAATGAAACATGATATACTTTTTCAAAAAATATATATTTTCTGCAAACTACAATCAAAATCAGACTCTAGATGTAAAGTGTTGAGCTCAGTCTCCCTGTATGTTTTTTTTCCAGTGTTAGGTAGCACATGAAAGTGAAACCAAAAACCTCACCAACTCTCCGATTCAGACACCCATCTTATTTTGGCCAATAAATCAAAAGAAACATCATTAGAAAATACCAGGAGAGAATAAAAAAATAAAACCAACACCAGAATACGTGCAACATTTTGATCTAATTTACTCTGGCACTATTCTTTACAAGTACATGGAATAAAATTTAACAAATACCAATGCTAGGCAATGTAAAAACCCCCAGTTCATGAAGTCACAGGCCTCAAAATTATAAGGGATTGTTCTGTTTGCTATCTCAGCGAAGGACTGAGCTCTGTATTAACTTCTTTACTAGTAATTACCCATTGCTGGTATTTCTGAAAATGCACAGCTGAGAAAAGTGTAAGATTTCCACATTTTTTCCAGTGTAAGTTTCCCCCCCAGCTTGCCAAAAATATCATCCTATTTGTTTTATGTTCCTACTACACTCTGTCAACTGGTCGTGTCTAGTTTCTTAGGACACACATTGATCCAGATGACTTATCATTACATGTTAGAAAGGACCAAGGGCTGAAGGATTTTCCCCTCAGGCATTAACAAACTTAAATACGCTTATGCTCTCCCCCATCTGACTGCTGCTCACTACCGGGTTACCATCTTTCCACGCAGACCAGACCCAACACAAAGAAGTAAGCACGCAAGTATGTAAGAAAAAAGAATAATGCAGCCCGACAAGCAGTACAGCGCTACATACCGATAGTGCAGCCAGGCTCCCCAGAGCGCTCACCACCACTTCTCTTCCCAGCCAAGCACACGCTGTCGGCTTGCTACGTAAAGCAAGCGACACATCACTTCCAAGAGGAAGAAACCAAACCAAGCTTTTGCGTCTGAAAACGTCCTCCTCCTTTTCTAAAAGGGAGAGGCAGCGGGGTTCTCCGCAGACCCACCTCACCTCAGCACCCAGCAGGAGCCTCACAGCTCCCCCCGGCGTTTTCGCCGCTACCCGCCCACTCCCTCCCGCCTCGGCGCCGCCACCTCAGCCGAGGCCCGGACCCAGGTCGCCCTTCTGTTCCTCCCGCCCCGGAGCGGCGCCAGGCGGGGCCGGACACGCCTCAAACCCGCCTTCCCCTCACCGGGAGCGAGCCGCGCCGCTAACCCCGGCCCCCTCAGAGCTCCCGGCACCCTCAGAGCCCGGCTGGCTCCGCTACCCACCGCTCCCCGTCAGGCCCAGGCCCGGCCCGACTCGTGTCGTTTTAAGCCCCACGCTGCGCCATGCTAGGGCACCGCTACGCGTTCTCAACGCGTCTTAACGCGCTCCCACACTCGTGAGTTGGGCTGCGTTTGCTGAACGCACGTCTGCACACTCATCTTCCTTCACGGAAACGTGGTCCGAGGTTTATTTCACAAGTTGAGATCTAGAGGGCTAATTGCAGAGGTCAATTAGGCTTCTAGAGGCTTGTTCAATAGCAGCGCTAATGCATACTGCAGTGAGCTGGCTCACACAGGCTATTTTTACCACATTTGAGAGTATTTCTCTATATAACACACATTCACAAATATTTATATCAGTCTCTGTTCCCTTACTGTATTTCTTTTTGACTAGAGTCCAAAACAAATTGATTTTTTAAGTAGGGTTGAGATGTATTTTTCACTGTGTGATATGAAGTAACATTTTCATGAAGATTTTGTTCATGTTCAGCTTGGCACAACCTACAAATCCAGTTCAAATGACATCTGAGTTACCCAAACCAGATATCAAACATTACCATTAGTTCAGCCTATTTCAATAATGAAAGTAATAGCCTCTCATTGCTTCCTCTCCCGTATTATCCAGGTGTCTCCAGAGGCCAATTGTTCCTGTGCTGACACATGCACAGTCCTATTTTTGTTTGCTCTAGAACTATTCTAATCTGATTTATTCTGGGACAGAAAAACACATAGCTGAGAAGTTCATCAACTCTTTGAGCAACAATCCAATACTTGTATACCACACTTGCATATTTATTTGGTTTACTTACCAGTTATTGCTTCTTCACATGCAAGTGGAGTTCCGTTAGCAATATTGCAGCTATTATTGCTTGGATCTGTTTGTGATTAAAAAAGGAGCATCCATTTCTGACCTTCTTTAAAGTGATATATTAAAGGTACTAAACAAATTTCCATTGACATGGAATAAGCAGGCATATATGTTCAAGCATACACACCATTGCTAGATTTTTTAAACACAATTTTAGTTATAATGGTTCAGGGATCATAGGAATGATTTTGGACTCCAAAGCAGATTTCAGCTTTCATAAAAATGAAGAATTCCACTATCAGCACAGAGTAAATGGTAAGTCTGTACCAGCAAACTTCCAATGCTTCATAGCAAAAAAAAGCAATATAACCTTGTAATTACCTGTTTGCCCTGCTCTCTCTCAAGACTACCCAGTCATTTGGAAAGCCGCCAATCTTTTCCTGTGTCATTAAAAAATGGGAGCTTTGAGGAACTAAGATTACAAGCTATATTTTCATAAGTGCAGTTGCTTTAATGTATACATGGAAAAAAAATCAGGTAGGTACTTATTTCATTAGGTAAATATGTTATCTTCTGAAACTAAACAGAAGTGAAGATGTATGCCTCTGAAACATTAAGGACAATTACACAATAATTGATATTAAAACTTGAATAAATATCATAAGAATTATAAATTCTTTTAAACACCTAATAGCATTTCCTTTTTATTGCAATAAACTTTGTATAGGAAAACAGTTAAGAGGAGAATATTCCAAAAGTGGATCAAAGAACGAGCAGCCTAGGCTGTCAACAGTCATACAGAATTTGATTTTTCTCCAGAGCAGACCCTCTCAGAAAAACAAAGGAAGACAAATGACTCTCATCTATTCGAACTTTAGTTCTGTAGCTTGGGACAACCTTTTGTTTCAAAAAAATCCAAAAGTAAATCTGAGGGGATTAACTGGACATTAGACCAGCAATGAGAAAAGATGTGTAGCATCAAACAGTAGTTCAAATTACTATAAATTAGATAGAAACTACTTGTGATGAATAATTGCCAGACTCCACAAAACCCTAATTAAGCAGAGTACTCTGCTGTTAATGTAAAAAAATGCTTTTTACCATATATAGATGGCACATTGCCAAGATGCTGCACTCTTAAAACCAGAGCATACAATACTATATCCAAGGTAAAATTGGATTAATTTGTAGTATGGATTATTACACCACATACTTCACCACATGAATATTTTTGTAGCTACTGTCATCTGCAGAGGAGTCAATCCTAAGTATAACTGTGCTGTTTTAGTCCTGCTATTTGAGTTCATTTTTCTCCTCCAAGTTAAGAAGTAACTTTTTGTTTTGTTTTGTTTTGTTTTGTTTTTTAAATAGCTAAAGCCCCAAAGGACTCTTAATAGTTTCACATTTTCATTTTAAATACACAATAATAATACCTACGTTTGAAGCAGGAAATCTCTCTTGCCTGTAACACTTAATACTTCATATTAAGTAACCACACTTTATTACAGCATCTGACATTTCTATTTGCAGTTTATTTAGCTTTGTTTTGTAACTGAAGCAGACTTCCTGGATTGCTCAGCTACTTGGGGAAAAACGTTAAATTTCTAAAACAGCCATCAAACTTTGTGTTTCTTTTTTCTTTTTTTTTTTTCCTTAATAAATTGTATGCTTGTAAGTTGAAGGGAGAGAAAAGAGGAGACAAAACACAATTTGCTTAAAGTATGAATAAAACTATTAGCCAGTGATCTCTCTGAGCTAAGAAGGGACACAGCATTATACTTACTTTCAGGTTATCTCTAATACTATTTCATGCATAGTACTGCTTTATGCAGATCTTTTTGTTTCCAGAATAAGTACAAATATTTACACTACCTATTAGTAATGTAACATTCCACCACTTTTCGTAATTCTGTAATACAGTTTATCATAATTTTACAACTAAATGAAAACAGGTAACAACTTGTGAAAACCACACTGTATTCTAGAAAACTGTTTAGAAATCACAAGATCTCTCCTACTAAATTTAAGTGACTAATGAACCTCAAAGAGAGGTTCAAACCTCAAGCAAAGTTACCTTGTAGTTTGCTTTTCCCTTGGAATGATATTTGCATTTTTTCTATATTATATCTAAAGTTCGACTTTGATTACAGGTACATTGGTTACTACTGATTCTCAGATTTGTTGCATATATCAAGTAGCTGAGCCCAGGAGATTATGCAAACAAATTTAATTCTCTAAAACACATGGTTTATGTCACCAAGCAAATATTACTACAATTGTGGCCCATGCATTGGGAAAACTAGGTTGCTCTTGAAAATCAGTTGGTGTTCTCTCCCTGGAGACCAGGCTCCATTCCACCACAGAGCTGCCCTTGAGGCTCTGCCTTCTCAGAAGCACAGCCCTTCTGTCTCAAAGCCGTGACTCGCAGCTCTGCTGCCGTTGGCCCAATTCTGCAGCTGGGTCTAGCACCTCTTTGCCTTGGGTCAAACACTGCTAGCCTGGGGCTATTTTATCCCTTAGCACAGCCTCTGCAACCACTGACCTCGGGGGCTGCACTGGCACTACATACGTTCAGGCTGAACAGTGCTGTGAGCAGGTTGCTCGGCATCTCAAAATCTGATTTGCCCATTACTCACTTGTTGAACACTGCTGCTACCTCTTAAGTCTTTTGTTTAAACTCTTTAACAAGAAGCAGCAGGAGCATTTCTTAAAAAATATGGGAACAAGATTAAAATGTCATGCTTCAGCCAATTTATTGCAAAATATAAGAATCTCTACTACTATCTAAACTAACCTCTTGCTGTGCACCATTTAATCATATAGATTTACTGTGGGCACGTGTAGAGTAAATTGCTTGCAGTGAAGAGGCAAAGCCTCATCTTGAAGAATCTTTAAAAGCTCTCCTTTTTCACTGCCCAGTCCTGCATAGTTCCGCATCATCCACTCTATGCAGAAATTACCGCCCAATTCATTAGGAATTTCCCATTTGTCTTCATTCTGCTGGAATGCTGGAAAAGGGCTTTCATTTGCTGTGTGAACTGGAACCCTTGGGTTTCATACTATTCTTCCTCATGAGTTTAGTTTCCTGCTCTTGTACCAGGCCTTATTTCAGAATTTCCTTCCATAGTAGAGGTGTGGGGATATTTTGCTGGGCATTGAGCTTTACAATGATTGGATAGTGATCTGCAGAAGTGTTGGTTTTATGCAGTGGGACAACAAATGCTTCATCTGCAGCACTTTCACACACACCTGCTCCATCACCAAGGTGAATCCACAACCAGCGTTAGCATTTCACCATCTTGCCAACTTTCCATCACTTCCATCTATGTGGTGCTAGCTGCTTCACCCTTCTGAAAGGATGTATTTCCCCACACCCGTGACACTTCGAAACATCCCCACCACCAAAAAAAGAAAAAAAAAAAAAAAAGAAAAAAAAAGAGAGAGAGAGCATTTTTAGGACTCTGTAGCGGCGACCAGGGCTGTCTGTCCCCCCTACGCACCACAGCAGGGCGCTGAGGTACACCCCACCTGAGGCGCACTGCCTGCCTCCAAAAGATGGCGGCGGCCGCCCGCCTTCTGAGGGGCGGGCCGGGCGGGCCGGGCCGCTCTCCGGAAGCGCTCGGCGGCGGCGGCGGTTGCGGGTGGTGCCGGGCCGGGCCGGGCCAGACCGGGCGGGCTGGTGCGGGCGAGGGATGGAGGTGATCAGAAGCAGTGAGTGAGCGGCAGCCCCTGCTTGCCTCGTACCTCGCGGCCGAGGGCTTCCCCGCTGTCCCAGCTCCCCCGTTCCCCTTCCCCCGGCCTCAGGCTCTGGGCAGGGGGCGGCCCCGCAGGGACAGCCCTGGGGGGCGGCGGGCGGGCATGGGCCGCGGACGGCTCAGGCGTATTTTGACTTTTTCCCTGCAGATTTTAAGGATAGCCTGAGCAAAGTCTGTGAAGCCATCGAAGAGGCGGACTTCCTGGCCATTGATGGGGAGTTTTCAGGTACAGTCGGGTGTTCTGGCAGTATCTGTGCGGTGCCAGGTGCATGAGTTTGGTGTGTGGTATATCCAAGTGTTGGCTTGAAGTAGCTGAAGCAAAGGCTACTGGAAAGCGATTAAACCACTTATTCTATGTATCATAGCAAGGTTTTGGTCAAGGAAAGGTACGTGTCATGCTCACAGTTCTACTCTCTCCCCACAGTAATTTTTGAGCACGTTAATTGATTCTCAGCTGCAGCTGTCAAAGAAGCCTCAGGAAAGACATAGAGGTTTTTGTGCCTCATGAAAACAAGAGGTTGGGATAAATAACGGAGATCCTGCAAGTGTTTGGACAGGGAAAGAGACCAGTAAAGACTTAGACATTTGTAAAGCCTGGAGGGTCTACACATCAGAGACTCTTTAAAAAGTGTTTTAGCTTTGGGATGTAGTCATTAGGCAACCGTGAAAAGTAAATATGATTAAAAAAATGTTTTTGTTAGCTGTGGTGCTTATGGAAATACAGTTAGTATTTTGTGTTGCTTAAGGTGACTAAGACATTCAATGAATCTCTACGCTGCACTCTTCACGTTTCGTAGTTTGACTTTGATCCTCCATTGTGTTGTAACATCAACGTCATGTTACTGGTAGAAGATGTTTTCATGTTAGTATCTCATAGGATAGGAACCAGACTTCTGCAGCAATGCTTTACTGCTAGAACAGTACTATTACATTGGGTGTCTTCTCTGTTGCAGATGCATGTTTTTACACAGCGGAAATTTGTTCTTAACTGAAATACTCTTAATATGTATTTTAAGCGAAAACATTTTTCTTAACTTACCAGTTGTGACATCGCTTAGTTGTGGCTAATTTTGAAAAGCTTACCCAAAGCCAAATACGTTCTGCTTTTTCAGGGATCAGCGATGGGCCTTCTGTTAGTGCATTAACCAATGGCTTTGACACTCCAGAAGAAAGGTATCAGAAACTTAAAAAGGTAAAGTGTTTACCATGACTAAAATGAAAATGCTGGAAAAAAGTTCCGTAGTTCAGAATGGAGACAATGATAGAGGTCTGTACAATTGAGTTACGTAGAGCAGATAAGGATTGCTTGTTTCGTTGTCCTTGCTAACACAAGAATTCAGAAGTGTCGCATGAAACTGGTGGAAGTTGTACTCAGAACAAAGGGGCATGATTCTTCATATAAGAGATAGTAGATATGTAGAGCTTGTTATCAAAAGATGTTGAGGGTGTTAATCAGTTTGAAATGGGACTAGGTAAGGGAAATTCAGTGACAGAGAAACTACATCAGGACTAAGGTCCTTCCTGAACTACCTCCCCTGCAGCAGGAACTGTTGCTAAGCCAACTGAAATGCCAGTTGCCACCACCTCTGCCTCTCTGCGGGAGGGGAGGGGAGAGAAGAGGTGCTAAAAGAAGTCAAAAGAGTCTTAAAAAACAGTCAAATGACCATGGGAGATAACATGTAGTGTGTGAGCATCTAGCAGTCAAAACTGTGATGTTTTGGGTTGTTTTTCCTTTCCTCTTCCCCCTATAGGAGAGGGATCAGAAAAGAGGAGTGCTAAGTGTTTTAGCACATGCTGTTTCTTGAGCTGCAAGGAGTCAATAAACACTGCTTACTATTATTTTGTTAAGAGGCATTGCAGCATGAGGGAATTGCTGGTTAGTGTTCCTATTGTTCCTCTCTATTAGGGGTAGCCATTGAGAAACTAGAACAACAAATGACAAAAACTAGGGAAGAGGCTATAGCTTGAAAACAAACAAAAAAAGGCAAAAAGTGACCCAGAAGAAGACACTAATGGAGACCGGTTTCTGAAGAGCATCCAATAAGCTAGTGGATGCCACCTGCTATTCCTCTGGCTCCATATGAGAAAGGCCAGGTGAACTTAATGTTAGTGTATTTATTTATTGTCGTTTATGCAATGGTATCTTCTTACGTATAATATTTTGGAGAAACTTGGAGACAGGAAAAGCTATGTTAAGACCACAGGAGATCTGCAGTCCTCCAGCCTTCCCTCTGGCATGTGTTTGTAAAGGCAGACAAAGTCCAAAAGGTGAACATGTGTGGGTACCATTATGCAGGTACCTAGAGTTCTTGATGCATAGTTTCAGATCAAATAATTCAAAGACTTCTGTGGCTCCTCCCAGTTTGGAGACCAGGCAGATAGTCAATGTAAACAGGGCTCCTAGTTTGCTTGTTGTAACAGAGCCTCTGGCTACTGTTTGTGTACCTGCAAGAGTTGCCATGGGCTGGAAGCCCAAAAAGTGCTAGAGCCGGTCAAGACTTTCAGGGCTTCAGGGTAGCTGATGATTTAGACTCTGCAGGCACAAACAGTCTGGTGTATCTGAACCTAACCTGAAATTTTGTTATCATCTTCGTAAAATTTCTCTTTTGCCAGCCAATGAATTGAAATGATTATTGACATTTTTGATCTTTATGCTCAAAGATTAGAAGATTAGTGTTGTATATCCTGTGACTGCCCAATCCCCCCCACGACTGAATTGAATAATTCTGTGTGTTCATTGTGTTTAAAAGGGCTGTTTGGCCCTCAGGAAGAATGAGTCAGTGCAACCAGGATGCTTGTTTATTTTCCTATACACCTACAGCAGTGTTCAAAACATTTCCAATATTGATTCAACAATTGTGAAATAGAGGACAGGATGATAAGTACCTATCTCGTACTTCTATCACTGTTAGCCACATGTATTAGAAGAATATTAAAAGTATTATCATACATATTTGGAAACAATATGCAGCCAGCGTCCCTCATAGCCTCTTGCCACGCTACTTGGAGTGTAAGTGAATGTAAGAAGGTGAACTGACAGCTGCTTTAGGTACACCATCTTTTCCTTGTGTGTGAGCAACAGGTAGAGACATAGGGGACTTCCATTAGTTCTTGTGTGTTTAGGGAATAAAAATGCATTCTACAAGTCATCTTTAGGCAGTAGTGTGATGATTTCTAGGTAAATGGGGTTGAAAACTAGTTAAGATCTGGTGAATTTACTTCAAAATTACCAACAGAGTAAATGTTGGTTATGAAGATCCAGATCTGTTTAAATTTGAAATGAAATCATACCTACTCTGGGTGCACCCCAGTTATTTTTAAATATGTACAGCTCTTATTCTCATGCAAAGTTTTCCTTTCCTTTCCAGCATTCCATGGATTTTTTGCTCTTTCAGTTCGGCCTTTGCACTTTTAAATATGACCACACAGAAGAGAAGTATGTAATTCTCTTATTCCTTGCTTTGTTCATTGAGGAATTTATGAATATAGATAAGATGTATTGACATGCAACTCATCTTTTTCACAGGTATATAATGAAGTCATTTAA